>NC_089582.1:148948586-149287727 GCF_019320115.1 Miscanthus floridulus | reverse complement strand
ACCTTGACTGTTTGCACCATAAGCCTGACAGTGAGCCTTCAGCCTTGCCTCCCTCTGTTGCCTCGATGCTAGTGAGCCTACCATGGTCGCCACCGCGTTCTCCCAACCTAGGAGAGCCCAAGGCCAAGCCGTTGGCTTCACGACTCACTAAACGCACTGGGACACATGCACGAGCCTGCACGCCGCCTTGTTGAGCCCTCCCCACTTGGGAACGCTAGCGCCGCCACACTGATCCTACACGCGGTCGCCATCGCCGGAGCCACCCACGGCGCCGTCCTGTTCCGGCCATCTAGCCTAGGTAGAGGTAGCATAACCACCGGGTCCATGTTCGCCATGCCATGGAACGCCGGAAGCCACCGCCTATGGGCCTTAGAAGCCCATAGTTCGCTCTGGACCCTGCCTCACCGGCGCGGTGATGCACCGTGTCTGCCACTGTGCCATGCGCCTCCCGTCTGACTCTGGCCGCCTCGTTGTGCGAGAGCACGCTGTAGAGCTTCGCCTTAGCCGGCTATTCCCAAGCCCTCTGGCCACCATCACTGGTGACATTGCTAGAGCCCAGAGCTATGTCGCGCCCTTCCCGCCGCATGTTCTGGTCATTGCGGTGCCACCTTCTGTGACTCGCCATGACCTGGAGCCTATGGTGTCGCCTCGCCACCTGAGCGCTCGCACAGCCCACGCCTTCGCTATGGGCACACCGCTATCACCGGCCACCCACGACCTCGATCTGGCGCACCCACCATGGGCCGCTCCCGACGGTCGCCACGGCCACGGCAGCACGCTCCTGCATAGCCCTACTACGGTGCCTGCTCACGAGCACCCGTGAACCTGCACACGCACCCATGGACATGTACGTATGTTGCCCTATCACCGTTGCCCTAGGAACATGGCCTTTTGCCTTGCCTCAGACCTCAACGTGCACAGCTCCTGGCACACTGGCACGCATGGCCGTGCACCAGCATGCCACTGCTGAGGCCTTCCTACAGCTACACGCACATGCACAGCACAACCACATGCACACCAGCGCACTGAGCGCCTAAGAAGAGCACCACCGCTCGCCACGGCTGCCGGACGAGCGCACACGCACAGCGGCCAAGTGCCCGTGCACCCACACGAACACAAGCTTGAACCATTGGCTTTTTCCAACAAGTGGCCACATTCTCACGCGCCACCTGTGGCCTTGTTTCGCACTAGGCACGTCCTCTGCCTTGCTACCACAGCCACCCGCCAAGCCAAATACCATCGAAGTCCTACCTCGCCTCCAATAGGATTGCGACCACCACGCCTGGCTCTAGCATCGCAACGTTCAAGCCCGTCTCCGTCTCGACTGAAGCCACAGTCACACGAACCAGCATGTACAGAGCACCACCTATGCAGGCGAAAACCACAGAAGCACTGCCCTTGTCTGTGCCGCCACGGTGTAAGCGCACCCATGGAAACAGAGCCCACCTTGCCCAACACAAGCACAATAACACCACGGCCGCATGGTTGGCTGCGGACCCGCTGCCATGGACCATGGCGTGATGCCATGATGAGTCTGTCACCACGCCCTTTTTAACTATTTCCTACACCATCGTGATCTCTAACCTTGCCACCGCGTTCACGACCATAGCTATCGCATGGACTCACGCCCGCACACCGTCCCTAGAGACCGGCCTTGCTTCACCCCCGCCATTTGTGGACACACGCCACGATCTGTGGACTTGTGCACACGCACTTGCATGTGGTGACGCACAGCCATGCCTCCGCATGCCGTCGCGCGAGCCTCGGAACCACACCGCCTCCACTGTTTGCGCGCCCTTAGGCAGGCCTACACTGAGCCACGTGTCCGAGCCACCACCATAGCTGAGTCCGGCAACAACAACCGTCTTCCAATAAAAGCCCTTCCTTGCTCTTTCTTCACTCTTGTTCTTACACTTATATTACATGATCTTTATCTATCTATAAATGTCTGCACCGTACCCTTGTGCAGGTCTATTTATCACTCCCTTCGCTATGGAAGCGTGCTACTCCGCGAGTTATGGTTATGTTGGTCTGGTTCTTATGTCAAGTTGGTTCTTTTGCTTGTGTTGGTTGTCGTCTGAGGACCGTGCCTTCGAGCCGGTCGAGGGATCGTACTTTGTTCGGCCATTTCGGTCGTGGGTTCGTCCCACCATGACCGTAGTGCCGAGCGTAACTCGCTCCCTCTCTTTTAGTTGTCTCCAACATACTATAATCATCAGTAATCCAATTCGGCCCTAGGACTCGCCCATTGTGGACTAGACATTGGTGCGGATATTACCCGCACGCAATGAGCCCTATGTGGCCTAACCTAGTGGACGGATGGGGAGACGATAATCGTAGAACGACGGGTGCCAACTCGTGTAGGTGAAGCTCGTGGTCGCGAGATGCCTCGCCATGACCATTGGGCTCTACCTCTTTTTCTCGTATTTTATCCTAGCCACCTCATATGATTGCACCACCTGGACCATAGCGTTCTTCTGGATCCAGCGAGTGACAACTGCATCGCTGTGAGCCACAGGATTAGCCTTGTGCCATTTAGCTGCACGGTCGTGGTGCCCTATGAGTTGGTTTGGATCATGGAACTGTGTCTCCTTTCTCCAACCTTCGTCCGTTCCATGACGAGTTGGTCGAAAGGGTATAGATTCCATTTTCCTCTCTCTTGGTTCTTCCATGCTTAAGCCCTTGTATGATTGTGCCTATATAGACCGCAACATTTCTGTGGTCCTCGCGGTGACAACCGCACCGCTAAGAATCCTAGGGATGTCTTAGTGCATTTAGGGCGCCTAGGTCTTGGTATCCTACGAGTGGACTGAGCACTCGTGCCCTCTTGTGCGACGCTCCTTGTCGATGTCCTGTCTTTTCCATGACGTGAGTATTGGGAGGAGTAGATTGCTTGCCTTTCTCCTTTTTACTTGGCCCAGTCTTTTAGATCCCCGTCATCTCCTTGACGCCCGGATCACAAGACCGCAAGCCATGGTGTTTGCTCAGGATGAGCTAAGGATCAGGACCATTTATCTTGAAGCCATACAGGTCAACACGGTTGGCCCGTGAAGTACAGGCTAGGCCTTGACTTAAGCTCATGCTTAGTGAACAACCACTCTTGTTTCTTTGGCCCTAGGGATCGGACATCCGTCGAGAGGGCCAAGTCATTTCCTCTTTGTGTTCCTTCTATGTCTTGTCGCCTTTTTGGAGTATTGTTTGTTCTCTTGCCTTGAGTGTGTTTTGGGAGGTAATTGCCTCGAGGACAACGTTGGATCAGAACCCAATAGAGTAGGAGGACGTGATCGACGACAGGACCCTGCGAAGAGGAGACCTTGCTGATTCAACTACATCAACTAACAAAGATTTGTACCACTACTACCTTGACATCGCAGGTGTCATGGTAGCATCCCTCTTTTAGAGAATCCTATTAGACATTGCATAATATCTAGAACTGCTAGCGCTTTATAATTATTCCTTTGATAGTACTTTGATGCATGCTACTACCTGAGCCATTATTACCCTGATGCAACCCACTCTACCACAGTCACCCTACTTTGCGCATTCGCTCGCTTATATATGCTTACTTGCCTGCTTGCTTGCATATTACACCACCTATACTTATTATTAACTCCACTTCGCATTATATCGGGGATGTGATGCTGGTGGTGAACCCCCTAGGAATGGTTTGGCTATGGGTGCCAGACTTGGTGGTGTGTGAGCGTGCTACGTGTGTCTTGGGTGCGTGGAGAGTGAGGGTTGTGTCGACCGAGCTAGAATAACGACAAGCCTAGGGCGAGTCTTGCTATGTGGTGCTACCTAGGGCACTTGGATATGGAATACCTGTGGCGAGTAAATGGTAATTGGAGGTGTCCTTGGGTGTGAACCTCAGGAGAGGTGGAGCTCAGGGTAGAGGTGCTGTGGTGGCACGTAAAATGGAAACCCTGATGAAGACATTCTGGCTTGGTCAATCCCTAAGGACTTACTAGTACTCAGACTCACCGGGAATCCTTTACATCCCTCTCGCCCTATATGGTGCGGGACAGTCGGACTACTTGGTAGAACAATACCACTACTGCTAGGCGAATGTGTGCAAGGAGGTACGGGGTGCGCGGTTTTCCCCACACCCTTCTGAGACTTCAGGAGGCCTTGTGGACCTAGCTCTTGACATCCGGTGGGCCTCGGCTCTATCTACGACTCACAGTATCAGCCATCCTAGACTAGACTTGGGATGTTCCAGGGCTGAGAGGTAGGGTGGCATCGTTCTAGGCTAGCAAGCGACCAGAATTCTACCTAGGAGATACATGGCTCCGAGGATGGCTAATCTTGTGGGTATGTAAAACCTCTGCAGAGTGTTTGGTTGATCGATCGATACATATTCCGACTTGTCGGCTATGGACCTTTCCTGGGTTTCACTTAAACTAGATAGGAGATGAGTCCTTCTTTCCTCCCTCTAGGGTTGGGGTATTTTCTAGTCGTGAGCCTTGGGGCTGCGGGCCATTGAGACAAGGCTGAGAGGGAGTTGGCCTGTCGACCTGAGTGTGTGAGATGAGATGAGGTGTGGTGGTGTGGAGATGGTTTGGGATGGATGGTTGACGGATGGATATGGATGGTGTGGTGGTGAATGTGTTAAAAATTGGATATTATTAATATATTACTATTGTTATTTACTTCTCATGCGCTAAGGATGCAAACCACAGCCAAATATTAGGATCGCCAGATCCCTTGTTTATCTTTTCCACTAAAGCTCATCGGTGCTGACCATGGCCTGCACACATCTGGCGGTGTGCAGATTTCCTGCTTCTCAGAGATGCTGACTTTAGAAGGATTAGGAAGGTCTCGTGCCTACGCTCAAGTTTGGTTCGAAGATGGAATCTACGCTTCACTACGCCAACTCTGATGATGCCTAGTGAAGGAGGAGCCTTCACTCGATAGTACTTCCGCTAGATTAACTCTGTAATAGGTGTGTTCCCTTAGTGATGTAATACCTTTTATCTTGTAATCTTATGATGTATGACTAGTGATATCGACTGATATATGATAATATGATGGAATCAACTATTGGTTTCATCATATTATAATTCATTCTGTGGATTTTCCCTTTGCAGAAAATTGAGGATGTTTCAGGTACAATGGCTCTATTTTATGGGGGCTTCTATTTAAGCCACATGGCCAGCTCAAGCTCACTCTCTTGACTATTTTCATTGACATAGCAACCTTGTGAGCTTAGCCAAAGCCCTCCCACTCATCTCCATCATAGATTCAACATCTTTGTGAGATTGGAAGAGAATCCAAGTGCATTGCTTGAGTGTTTGCATCTAGAGGCACTTGGTGTTTGTGTTTTGCTATGGGATTCGCTTGTTTCATCTATAGGTGTGGTTGCTGCCACCTATATGGCTTGGAGCAGCGAGGATCGTCGAGCAGAGGTTGGTGACTGTTTCTGGCTCTGATCATGGTGATTGTGAGGGGTTCTTGATCTTTCTCCGGTGGAGAGCCAAAAGGTACTCTAGTGAATTGCTCATGGCTTGTATGATCTTCATCTTGTGTTGGTTGTGCGGCACTCTATTGAGGGTTTGGCATGTGATGCCAATTAGCGCGTGAACCTCTAAGTGAGTAAATCGCCACAACAAGGACTAGCTTGCCGGCAAGCAAGTGAACCTCGGTAAAAAATCATTGTGTCATTATTTGATTCCAATGTGATTGGTCTTCATTGGTATTCATTCTTGTGATTGATTGGCTCATTCCTCAACACAGCAGTTGTCAAGCTCTTTAATGTAGCTAGTTGTGAGAGCTTGTTAGTTTGGTTAGTGTGGCTCTTTAGTTAGCCTTTGAGATCACACTAACTTAGTGTAGTGACATTGTGATTGTGTGGATAGAAACTACATAAACTAGAAGTGTGGTTGGTGGCTTACAATTTTAGTAGGCTAGTGCAACACTTGCTTTGCCTCATAATTGTCTAACCGGTTTGCTAAGTGTTATTGTAGAATTTTTTTAATAGGCTATTCATCCCCCCTCTAGCCATTAGGACCTTTCAAGTGGTATCAGAGCTGAGGTCACCGTGATTTGAGGTTTAACAACATTCGATATAAAAATGGCTCAAATCAACAACACCAAGAAGCCACCCCAATTTGATGGCTCTAACTATCTCTATTGGAAGGCTAAGATGACAACTTATATCAAGTCAATCAATAAGAAGGTTTGAAAGGTGGTAGAGACAAAGATTGAGTTGAAGATGAAGAGGCTCCCACCACCACCGAAGAAATGCTACTCCAAAATAGTGGCATTGCTCTTAGTGCCATCCATGATGCTTTAGATGAGAGAACTTTTGAGCAAATCAAGAATATTGAGAGAGCTCATGAGGCATGTAAAAAGTTGGAAGAATCATTTGAGGGCACTCAAGTCATGAAGGGTGCAAAGGCATACATTCTCAAAGAGAAGTTTGCAAGCTTCAAGATGAAGGAGGATGAGAGTGTGTCGGAGATGTTCCATAGGCTTCAAGTGCTTGTCAATGATCTCAAAGCACTTGGAGAAGAGGTGAAGGACAATGACTTCTCCCACAAGTTCTTGAGATGTTTGCCTTCAAGATTTGGCACATTGGTCACTATTCTAGTGAGGAGTGGTTTGGACACCATGACACTAAACCAAGTGTTGGGAGATCTTATGACCGATGATACATTTAGAGATGATGATGAGAAGGAAGAAAAGAAGGACAAGAAAGATGAGAAGAGGGATGAGAAGAAGAAGAGCATGACATTCAAGGCCACATCATCCAATAGCAAGGCAAAGCAAGATACATCAAGTGAAGATGATGGCTCATGGGATGATGATGATGATGATGAGAAGATGGTTCTCTTTGTCAAGAGATTTGGCAAGTTCATGATGAAGAAAGGCTACCATGCTAGAAGGAAGAAATCTTCATCCAAGACCAAGAAAGAGTCAAGAAGGTGCTTCAATTGTGGAAGCAAAGATCATCTAGTTGCTCAATGTCCATACAATAGTGATAAAGATGATGACAAGAAGAACAAGAAGAAGGACAAGAAGGAAAAGAAAGAGAAGAAGGACAAGATGACCTTCAAGAAGAAGAAGGGTGGTTCATATGTGGTCACTTGGGATAGTGATGCTTCCTCAAGTGATGATGATGATAATAGTGATGATGACAAGACCACCAAGAAGAAGGCACTTGCAAGCATTGCCATCAATGATAAGCCTTCTCTCTTTGACACTCCATCATGCTTCATGGCTAAGGCCACTAAGGTACAAATTTGTGATGATGAGAGTGATGAGGAACATGAAAATGAAAATGATAGTGATAGTAATGATGATGAATCCACTAAAGATGAATTATTGACATGCTAGAAGATGCTAAAGAACACTTTGGCATTAAGATAATGGAATGCAAAAGCTTACGTAAGGAACTAAAAGCCCTTAAGTAAGCCTTTGATGAGCTCAATGCATCTCATGAGAGGCTAGAGGAAGCCTATGAGAAGATTGGTAAGGCTCACAAAAAGCTTGAAAAGGCTCATTCCTCTTTGCTATATGAGCAAAATAAAAAGAAGCATGTTGAGACTTGCAATATAGGCTTAACTTGTGATATAATTGATGAATCATTATTTATGCCTATCATTGTTGCTCCCGCTAACCCTTCTTGTAGTATTTCTACTTCTACCTTATCTAGTAGTGATGGTTTCACTTGTGATGCCTCACTAATGGTTGAGAATGAGAACCTCAAGAAGGAGGTCAATAAGCTCACTCACACCTTGGCTAAGGCCTATGGTGGTGAAGACCACTTGCTTATGTGCTTGGGTAGCCAAAGAGCTTCTCTTATAAAGAGGGATTGGGCTATACCCCCAAGAAAGGCAAGACAACTTTTGCTCCTCACAAGACTAGTTTTGTGAAGAACAATGGTTGGTTTTGCACTAGTTGCAAGCAAGTTGGTCATAAAGAGCATGAATGCAAAAACAAGAGCAAAAATACTAATGTATTCTCCATTAAGCTTGATTCATTTTATATGCTTACCAAGGGTGTAAATGGTGTAAAGGCTAAGTTTATTGGTAAATCATGGATGGGCTCAAAGAAGAAAGCCATTTGGGTACCTAAGAGCTTAGTGACTAACCTTCAAGGACTCAAACGAGTTTGGGTACCTAAAAAGAATTGATCTTCTTTTATAGGTAAATTATAAAGCCGGAGGAAGGCATTAGGTTGTTGATAGTGGGTGCACTCAACATATGACTGGTGATGCAAGAATGTTCAACTCAATCAACACCAATGGTAATGATGGTTATGATAGTATCACATTTGGTGACAATGGCAAAGGCAAGATCAAAGGGCTTGGTAAGATTGCAATATCCAATGACATGAGCATATCCAATGTGTTGCTAGTAGAGAGCTTGAACTTCAATTTGCTATCCATGGTTTAATTATGTGATCTTGGATTCAAATGCATATTTGGGGTAGATGATATAGAGATCATAAGTGTAGATGGCTCTAACTTGATCTTCAAAGGCTTTAGATATGAGAATCTATACTTGGTTGATTTTAATGCTAGTGAAGCTAGATTATCTACATGCTTGTTCACTAAGTCTAGCATGGGTTGGTTATGGCATAGAAGGCTTGGTCATGTTGGAATGAAACAATTGAATAGATTGGTTAAGCATGACTTGGTTAGAGGCTTGAAAGATGTTGTGTTTGAAAAAGGATAAGCTTTGTAGCTCTTGTCAAGCTGACAAATAAGTTGGAAACACTCATCCTAAGAAAAGCATGATGAGCACTAGTAAAGCATTTGAGTTATTGCACATGAATTTATTTGGGCCAACTCAATACACCTAGCATTGGTGGTAACAAATATGGCTTTGTGATAGTGGATGATTATACTAGATACACATGGGTATTCTTTCTAGTGGACAAAAGTGATGTGTTTGCAATATTTAAATCATTTGTCAAGGGCATTCACAATGAGTTTGAAACAACCATCAAGAGAGTTAGAAGTGACAATAGTAGTGAGTTCAAGAACACCAGAATTGATGAGTTATGTGATGAATTTGGAATTAGACATCAATTCTTGGTCAAGTATACTCCATAATCAAATGGCCTTGTTGAGAGGAAGAATAGGAACACTCGTTGATATGGCAAGGTCTATGCTTAGTGAATACAATGTGAGTCAATCTTTTTGGGCCGAAGCTATCAACACAGGCTTGCTATTGTAGCAACCACCTCTATTATCACCCATTGAAAGAGAAGACACCATATGAGCTCTTGAATGGTAGAAAGCCCAACATTGCATATTTTTGGGTCTTTGGTTGCAAATGCTATATCTTGAAGAAATACACTAGATTGGGCAAGTTTGACAAGAAATGTGATGAAGGATTCCTACTTGGTTATTCCACTACAAGTAAAGCATATAGAGTTTGGCAATTTGGATAGTAGGTACTCTTGAGGAAGTTCATGATGTTGAATTTGATGAAACCTAAGGGTTTACAAGAAGAGAATGAGAACTTGGAAGATGTTAGAGGTATTCAACTTTCAAATGCTATGAAGAACATAGATGTTGGTAAATTGAGGCCTAGGCAAGTGAATGATGATGAAGATGATCAAGTGCAAGTGCTCTCTAACTCAAATGTGCAAGATGATACAAATCAAGCTAGTACAAGTGGCTCTTATGATAATGAACAAGATCAAGTGGCTAGTACTATCATCTCAACCTAATGATCAAGCAAGTGTAAGCAATCAAGTTCCAATCCTCCTAACCAACCAATGTTGTAAGGAATCATCCATTGGACACTATCATTGGTGATATTTCAAGATGTGTGCAAACTAGATCAAGATTAGCTTCATTTTATGAGCACTTCTCATTTGTGTCATCCATTGAAATCAAAGAAGATAGATGAAGCATTGAAGGATGTTGATTGGGTGAATGCTATGCATGAAGAATTGAATAACTTCACAAGAAATCAAGTATGTGAATTGGTAGAAAGACCAAAGGAACACAATGTAATTGGAACCAAATGGGTCTTTAGAAACAAGCAAGATCAAGATAGGATAGTAGTAAGGAACTAAAGCAAGATTGGTAGCACAAGGCTATACACAAGTTGAAGCTCTTGACTTTGGAGAAACATATGCCCCTGGTTGCTAGATTGGAAGCAATTAGAATCTTGCTAGCCTATGCCTGTGCCCACAATATCAATCTCTATCAAATGGATGTAAAGAGTGCATTTATCAATGGTTACATCAATGAAGAAGTATATGTTGTGCAATCTCCTGGTTTTAAAGATGACAAGAAGCCTTACCATGTGTACAAGTTGAAGAAGGCATTATATGGCTTGAAGCAAGCACCTAGTGCATGGTATGAGAGATTGAGGGACTTCCTACTCTCTAAAGGGTTCATGATGGGCAAGGTTGATACCACTCTTTTCATCAAGAAGATTGGAAAAGATTTATTTGTGTTGCAAATCTATGTTGATGACATCATATTTGGATCAACCAATCAAGATTTTTGTGAAGAATTTGGAAAGATGATGGCTAATGAGTTTGAGATGTCCATGATTGGTGAGTTAAGTTACTTCCTTAGTCTTCAAATAAAGCAATTGAAGAATGGTACTTTTATGGGTCAATGCAAGTATATCAAGGATATGATCAAGAAATTTAGCACGAGTGATAGCAAAGCCATCAGTACATCAATGGGAACAAATGACAACTTGGATGGTGACGCAAGTGACAATATGGTGGATCAAAAACTATATCAGTCTATGATTAGAAGCCTACTCTATGTGATCACATCAAGGCCGGATGTCATATTTAGTGTATGCATGTGTGCAAGATTTCAAGTCTCACCAAGAGAGAGTCATTTGAAGGCTATAAAGAGAATATTGAGGTACTTTAGGCATACACAAAATGTTGGTTTATGGTATCCTAAAGGAGCAAAGTTTGAGCTAGTTGGTTACTTCAACTCAGATTATGCGAGATGCAAGGTTAAAAGGAAGAGCACCTCAGACACATGTCAATTGTTGAGAAGATCACTTGTTTTATGGTCATCAAAGAAGCAAAATAGTGTTGTATTATCAACTGCCGAAGCCGAATACATATCCATCGGTAGTTGTTGTGCACAAATTCTTTGGATGAAGGCCACCTTGAATGACTTTGGAATCAAGTTTAAGAAAGTGCCATTGCTATGTGACAATGAGAGTGCAATCAAGTTGACCAACAATCCGGTTCAACATGCAAGAACAAAGCACATTGATGTCCGCCACCATTTCATAAGAGATCACCAACAAAAAGGGGACATTTGCATTGAGAGTGTAGGCACCGAAGATCAACTTGCCGATATATTCACTAAGCCATTGGATGAGAAAAGGTTTTGCAAGCTAAGGAATGAGTTGAACATATTGGATTTCTCAAATATGTGTTGATGCACCCCCCACTTATATGACATACCTCTCCTTCGAGCAATCCAAGGTAAAAGTTGATTGGCATGGCATACATCCTTGCTAAGGATATGTTTAGTGCATCTAGACATCTTTCACATTTAATAGGCTCATTCATGAAAATCAAATGAATTTGATGATTATATGGTACCACTATTGCTTTTATGCTTATTTTGGTCTAGTGGTAGCATATGACATGTTTGTGGGCTTGTAAACCAAATGTTTGATCTAGAAAATAAGCTCTAAGTGTTTAACTCAACATGGTACAAGATAACCCTTATTTGGAGGTGTGAAGAAGCTTGTCCTTGGATCAAACCGAGTTAAATATCTTTGGCAAATGATCTAGATTGGACTAAATTTGGGAAAATGATCCTCACCCCATTGATTGACATTGATAATCTCAACCTATCTACATTTTGAACCTTTGTAGTCGTTGATGATAAAGGGGGAGAAAAACAAAGATATTAGTACATGGGAAGAAAAATAAAGATATTATTTTACTAAGATAATAAAAGACAACAAAGGGGGAGAACTTGACATAGGTGGAGAGATATGACAAAGGAAGGGGATTAATTAAAATTTTGAGCACACAAGTAGGGGGAGCAAGCTCATGAACTTGTATGGTGCATTTGAATGTGCATTTCATATGTTTGCTTGCATGGCACAAGTTTTAAATTTCAATATCCATGCTTGTGTGGTGTATGCTAGTTGTAGGTTTGAATGATGAAATGAAAATCCAGCATGCATAAGTTTATCTAGTGATTTCATTTCCAAGTGTTTCCAAGTGGTATCGAGCTAACCATGGTGCTAAGGATGGTATAATGGTGCACTATGATTGGTATCACTGCTTCAAAGGTCCATCTTTTATACTTTAGCATCATTTGGTAGACATTGTCTCCTATATTTCCTATCTAAGCATATGTGCAAGCTACAATCCAAACTCTTAGCACATATTTAGGGGGTGCAATTGCTACCATTTGGGGTTCATGAAACTTGTCCATATCCTTTTTCACATAGTAAATATGCTTAGGCAAGCAACATAGGATTCAATTGAATTTCAATTCATATCTTTGTGAAAGGGTTGTCATCAATTACCAAAAAGAGGGAGATTGAAAGCTCTAGTTTGGTTTTGGTGAATTGATGAAACCCTAAGTGCTAACCTAGTTTATCAAGTGATCATGAGATAGGTAGCACATTCCAAGTGGTGAAGCAAATGAAGATCATGACATGATGATGGCGATGTCATAGGTGATGATCAAGTGCTTGGACTTGAAAAGAAGAAAGAGAAAAATAAAAGGCTCAAGGCAAAAGTATAAATGGTAGGAGCCATTTTGTTTTGGTGATCGAGACACTTAGTAAGTGTGATCATATTTAGGATCGATAGCCTGTACTATTAAGAGGGGTGAAACTCGTATCGAAATGCGGTTATCAAAGTGCCACTAGATGCTCTAACTCATTGCATATGCATGTAGGATCTAGTGGAGTGCTAACACCCTTAAAAATATTTATGAAAATATGCTAACACATGTGCACAAGGTGATACACTTGGTGGTTGGCACATTTGAGCAAGGGTGAAGGAGATAGAGTTGAAAAGAAGTTAGTCACGCTGGTCACGCAGTGATCGGACGCTGGTCTCGGTAGGACCAGTGCGTCCGGTCAAGTAGCAGCAAGAGAATGCGCAGGCGTCAGTCTTTGACCAGACGCTAGCATTGAAGTAACCGGACACTGGCTGGGTGCGTCCGGTCACACTAGTGTAGGCACGCATAGAAAATATGCTGACTGACCGGACACTGGGTGAGTCCGGTCGAGCATGACCAGACGCGTCCGGTCGTAATTTCTCGTTTCCGGATGCTTACTGGAAATGACCAAATGTTGAGGTCCGGCATCCGGTCACTTCACAGCAACACGTCCAGTCATCACTTGACTGTTGGGATCGAGCGCTCAGTATTTGAAGAGAGGGGACATGTGGCATGCATCGCATGACCAGATACTGGGGTCCTGCATCTAGTCAATATGACCGGAGCATCCTGTCACCCCGTGTTGTGCCCAATGAAGGGGTACAATGGCTCTATTTCATGGAGGCTTCTATTTAAGCCCCATGGCTAGCTCAAGCTCACTCTCTTGGCCATTTGCATTGACATAGCAACCTTGTGAGCTTAGCCAAAGCCCTCTCACTCATCTCCATCATAGATTCAACATCTTTGTGAGATTGGGAGAGAATCCAAGTGCATTGCTTGAGTGTTTGCATCTAGAGGCACTTGGTGTTTGTGTTTCGCTATGGGATTCGCTTGTTACTCTTGGTGGTTGCCGCCACCTAGATGGCTTGGAGCAGCGAGGATCAGTCGAGCGGAGGTTGGTGACTAGTCTCTGGCTCCGATCGTGGTGATTGTGAGGGGTTCTTGACCTTTCCCCGGTGGAGAGCCAAAAGGATACTCTAGTGAATTGCTCATGGCTTGTGTGATCCTCATCTTGTGTTGGTTGTGCGGCACCCTATTGAGGGTTTGGTGTGTGATGCCAATTAGCGTGTGAACCTCCAAGTGAGTGAATCGTCCACAACAAGGACTAGCTTGCCGGCAAGCAAGTGAACCTCGATAAAAAATCATTGTGTCATTATTTGATTCCGAGGTGATTGGTCTTCATTAGTATTCATTCTTGTGATTGATTGGCTCATTCCTTGGCACGGCGGTATAACTATCTTGCTCACTCTCTCTACATTACCACAAACTAGTTGTCAAGCTCTTTAGTGTAGCTAGTTGTGAGAGCTTGTTAGTTTGGTTAGTATGGCTCTTTAGTTAGCCTTTGAGAGCACACTAGCTTAGTGTAGTGACATAGTGATTGTGTGGATAGAAACTACATAAACTAGAAGTGTGGTAGGTGGCTTGTAATTTTAGTAGGCTAGCACAACACTTGCTTTGCCTCATAATTGTCTAACCGATTTGCTAAGTGTTGTTGTAGATTTTTTTAATAGGCTATTCACCCCCTCTAGCCATTAGGACCTTTTAGAGAGCCAAAAGATACTCTAGTGGATTGCTTGTGGCTTATGTGATCCTCATCTTGTGTTGGTTGTGCGATACTCTATTGAGGGTTTGACGTGTGATGCCAATTAGCGCGTGAACCTCCAAGTGAGTAAATCGCCACAACGAGGACTAGCTTGCCGGCAAGCAAGTGAACCTCGGTAAAAAATCACTATGTCATCATTTGATTCTGAGGTGATTGGTCGTCATTGGTATTCATTCTTGTGATTTATTGACTTCTTCCTCGATATGGCGGTATAACCATCTTGCTCACTCTTTTTTACATTACCGTAAACTAGTTGTCAAGCTCTTTAGTGTAGCTAGTTGTGAGAGCTTGCTAGTTTAGGTTAGTGTGGCTCTTTAGTTAGCATTTGAGAGCAGCACTAACTTAGTGTAGTGACATAGCTATTGTGTGGATAGAAACTATATAAACTAGAATTATGGTAGGTGACTTGCAATTTTAGTAGGCTAGCGCAACACTTGCTTTTGCCTCATAATTGTCTAACTAGGGTTGATAAGTGTTGTTATAGAAGTTTTTAATAGGCTATTCACCCCCCTCTAGCCATTAGGACCTTTCAAATATACAAATGACATCATTGATTTTTCTACAAGGAGATGCTAGGTAACTTTTTTTTCCTGAAGGCTATTCTAAATTCCTTTGCTGAATCAACAGGGCTCAAGGTAAATTATGAGAAATCTATGATAGTGCATGTTAATGTTGCTGAAGGTCATTTATCCATCCTAGCAAATACTTTTGGCTTGCTCTACTGGATCTCTACCCTTTACTTATTTAGGATTGCCTTTATGTCTGACTAAACCAACAATAGCTGATTTTTGGCCATTAGTGTCAAAATGTGAGAGGAGATTGGTAAGTTTTTCCTCTTTTTTAAGTCAAGCATGGAGACTTCAGACTGACAAATGCAGTGCTTATTGCACTACCAACTTTTACTATGTGTACCTTCCTGCTACCCAAAACAATCATTAAGCTAATTGACAAGTTCAAGAAACATTGCTTGTGGAGAGGATCTAATCTCAACTGTAAAAAGCCACCAAAGGCAGCTTGGAAGATGGTTTTGTTGGCCCATAGGATCACCAGCTCAGGCGAGTGAACCACTCAGCCGATCTTGCCGAGCACCCGCTAGTGTTGCCGAGCACCCACTAGCCGTGCCAACCACGAGTAGGCGTTGTCCATGCCACGCACTACGACAAGAGCTAGAAGAAGAAAGGAGAACAGAGCAAGCACGCACAATACAAGACACCAGCGTTGGCCGAAGCCCTGTCTGTGTGATGGCAAATCTGAACTCTCTTTACTGAGTTGCCATGGTGGTCTATTTATACAACTCTATCTATCTAGTTCCAGTACAGCCCACATGCTGTAACAGTAACTAGATAACATACAGGGCTGACTCTGCACCGGCCACTGTATGGCTATAGTGCTGTAGGTGAGTGGTGCGGCGCCTGCACCTATAGCGCTACAGTGTCACAACAGGGGGCCAGTTTGGCGTCGCCTTCCCTTGCTGTGTTCACACAAGGAATACGGTGGATTAGCTAACAATCTTCCCCTAATCCTACTGCTAAACCTTGTACCCCCTCCATGCCAATCATCTCCTTTAGCTCCGTGAGTCGAAGTCGTCCGAGTGGCTTGGTGAGGACATCTGCGAGCTGCCGACCAGTTTCAATGAACTCGATGACGATCTGCCCTCCATCAACACAGTCCCTAAGGAAGTGGAACTTCATGTCGATGTGTTTACTCTGGTCGTGCAGAACTAGATTCTTTGCAAGGACAATGGTGGGCTGGTTGTCCACCATCAGTGTTGGTGGGTGAGCTTCCACACTGGTCAGCTCTCCCAGCAGCCGGCATAGCCACACAACTTGGCACGCCACTGTGGCTACCGCTACGTACTTTGCCTTGCCCGTAGATAGCGCCACCACCTTCTGTTTCAGCGACAACCATGAAATTGGGGCTGACCCAAGGAAGACGAGCACACCAGAGGTGCTCCGTCGTCCGTCGATGTCCCCTGCTATGTCTGCATCGCTGAACACCATGAGCTGCAGCCTACTCCCACCGGACTTTGGGAAGATGATCCCATGGTTCACCGTCCCCTTGACATAGCGCAGTAGCCGCTTCACCACATGCCCAGTGATCCTCTCTAGGATCCTCCATGAAGCGACTAACGTAGCCCACGGCGAACACAATATCCGGCCTCGTGTGGACTAGGTAGCGTAGACCGCCGATGATGCTCCGGTAGAGTGTTGCATCCACCTTCACCACGGTACTGGCCTTCGTCAGCTTTAGCCGCTCCTCCATCGGAGTCACGCATGGCTTGCACTCCACCATGCCACTCCTCTCCAATAGCTTGGAGGCATACACGCTTTAGCCGAGTATGAATTTCTCCTTCCCTTGTCTTACCTCGATGCCGAGGTAGTAGGAGAGTGCGCCGAGATCGCTCATTCGAAAATGAGCCACCATCTCGCGCTTGAAGCTGTTGATGTCCTCCGTGCACGCGCCGGTGACAATTAAGTCATCCACATACACGCTGACCACGAGCTCTTCCTTCCCCCGTCATTGCATGTAGAGCGCGTGCTCGGTTGTGCACCTTTGAAACCCAAGCTCACCCAGCATGGCGTCAAGCTTGGCGTTCCATGCTCGAGAGGCTTGCCGTAGCCCGTAAAGCGCCTTGCATAGTCGGAGCACCCTGTGCTCCTCTCCCTTGACGGTGAACCCTAGAGGTTGCCTGACGAAGACCATTTCCGCTAGCTCGCTGTTGAGGAAGGCCAATTTAACGTCCAAATGATGGACGCGCCAGTCCTTTGCTGCTGCCAAGGCTAGTAGCAAACAAACCGACCCCATGCACGCTACTAGCACAAAGACTTCCTCGAAGTCGATGCCCTCGCGCTGAACAAAGCCTCGAGCGATGAGGCGCGCCTTGTGCTTGACAATGGCGTTGAGCTCATCCCTTTTGACCTTGTACACCCACTTCAGGCTGATCAGACGGCATCCTAGAGGTGGATCGATGAGCTACCAAGTCTTGTTTTCTTCGATCGCCTTCATCTCCTCTAGCATCGCCCATCGCCAGTTTCCATCGCGCTCGGCTAGCGTGAATGTGGGTGGTTCCTCTACGCTGATGAGTAGCAGCTCTGCATCATTGAGTAGCCTGCCCGCCAGACCTGAGGGACATGTGCCGCCGACGATGTTGTCCAGCCTGCAGAACCGCACCTCCTCACCTTCGTGGTAGACATCCACGAACTTAGTGATGTCACTTGGAGGTGAGGCGAACTCGATCGGCATCGATGGAGCTCCCTGTTCCGCTGGAGTGCTCGGCATAGCACCTGAAGTGCTCGACACTACTTCTAGACAGCTTGTCATAACTCCTACAGTGTTCAGCCACACTATAGGAGTGTCCAGCCTCAGTCTTGGAGTGGTCGGCACCACTACAAGACGTCTTGGCTCTGCCACAGGAGTGCTCGGCACCCATCCTGAAGTGGTCGCCACCACAACAGAACCTCCCGACACCACTCCTGGCGTGCTTGGCATCCCTCTAGAAGTGCATGACACTCCTCTCGGAGTGCTCAGCGTCCCTCCTAAAGTGCTCAGCACTACCCCAGGAGTGCTCGACTCTACCACCAGAGTGCTCGGCCCTCCTCCTAGAGTGCTCGGCACCTGTTCTGCAGCACCTCCACCATCGTGGATGACCAAGTGCTCGACGACAAAGGTGTTGGTGAAAGCCACCAGCTTCCCCCGTGCTCGGACTGCTCTAGTCCCAAGCCGCCTCCTCATCGAACACAACATCACGCGAGACAAGCACTTTGTCTCCACGTGGGTCATAGAGCTGGTATGCCTTGGTACCCTCCACGTAGCCCAGGAACACCATCGGTGTGCTCCTGTCCTCTAGCTTGGTGAGGTTCGGCTTCGTCTTCCTGACGTGGCCGATGCAACCGAATGTCCAGAGGAATGACACGTTTGGCTTGCACCTGTACCAAGCTTCGGACGACGTCTTGCCCGTCAGGGCCTTGGTTGGAGCGTGGTTGAGGATGAACACCGCCATGGTCACCGCCTCTCCCCAGAATTTTGCTGGCATCCCTTTGGCCTTCATCATGGATTAGGCCATGCCGACCACCGTCTGGTTCCGCCTCTCCACCATGCCATTCTATTGTGGCGAGTACGGTGCGGTGTGGTGTTGCCCCACACCCTGAGCCGCGTAGTATGCAGCGCGATCAGTCCTCAGCACGCGGAGCTTCTTGCCGCTCTCAGCCTCTGTGCGCGTCTTGAACTTCTTGATCACCGCCGTCGCTTCATCCTTGCTCGTCAAGAGTTGCAGCCACATGTAGCGATTGCAATCATCCACAAGCAGGAGGAAGTACCACCGACCACTGCATGTAGCAGGCATGATCGGCCCGCAGAGGTCGCCATGAATGAGCTCGAGAGCTTCCTCCGCGCGATACTTGGCTGCCTTTGGGAAAGGTAGCCTCCTCTGCTTCCTGACTAGGCAGCTATCACATAGCTCGCCTCCGTGCTTAATGTGGGGTAGTCCTCAGACCATCTTCTCCAGCCGACCAAGCGCGTCGAAGCTAAGATGTCCGAACTAGGCATGCCATATCCACGGTTCCTCGGAGTGCCTTGCCGCTAGGCACACCGGCTGCTCTACCTTCAGGTCAAGCAGGTACAACCGGTTCAGGGACCTCTTCACCTTGGCAAGAAGTCGCTGCTCCCGGTCCCTGATCCTAAGGACACTGTCCTTGATCAGAACCTCGCTACCATGCTCATCCAGCTGACCAATGTTGATGATGCTGGAATGCAGTTGTGGGATGTAATATACATCCGTTAACGCACGCTGCTCCCTGTTCTGGCATCTGAAGATGATGGTGCCGCACCCTTGGATAGCCACCCTTGAGCCGTCACCAAACTTCACCGTACCAGTAACATCGCTGTCGAGCTCGGAGAAGGATTCCTTGGAGCCCGTCATGTGGTTGCTAGCACCAGAGTCCAGATACCACCGCTACTCCTGGTCGGCGCCCACACGCCCGAGGTGAACTTGGGCATGTGGTTTGTCGAGGTTGACGGTCTTTAGGGCCCTCCTAGGTCCTTCCACCATCGTCGCCTCTTCCTTCTCCTCGGCCTCGATGTCATGTAGTGCATAGAACGTCGCCATCAGAATAGTGGCCTCATCCTCATCATCGGCTCATGCCAGGTGAGCTTCAGCCTTCTTCTCCTACTTGTGATTTGGGCACTCTCGTGCCTAATGACCCATCTTCCCGCAATGCCGGCAGGCGTTGGGGTCGACCTGCTTCTTCTCTGAAGAAGCCCTATCGCGGTGCTTGCCCTTGCCACCGTGACTAGAGGAGACTGTCTTCCCGGAGTTCCTCCGAGTAGCCCACTCCTCTTCCATCAGCAGGAGTTTCCTGTTGTCCTTCATTGTTGTCACCTGCTCCAGGCGCTCGTCCACCGCCCGCAGACGGCTTGTCACATCCTCAATGGTGAGGGTGGACAAGTCCAGCATCGTCTCTATGGAGAGAGCGGTCTGGATGTACTTTGCTGGCACGGAGTGGAGGTACTTGGAGACCGCCTCCTCTTCGTCGATGGTGATGCCATGGCCCTTTAGCTTGCTGATGAGTGTCTGCAGGCGGAGGGAGAAATCCTCCACCGTTTCACCATCCTTGAACTTGAGGAGGGCGTACTCCTGCTTTAGAAGCTGGGCCGTCGCCTTCTTTGCACGGTCGGAACCGACGTGCATCGCCGCAATAGCCTCTCACGCCTCCTTAGCCGAGCTCTTCGCCCCCAACGACTCCCTGTACTCTGCCGGTACAGCAGCGAGGATAGCCTCCAACGCTGACATGTCATCCTCCTCAATGTCAGTGCCCTTGTCAACAGCATTCCAGAGCCGTCGGGCTCTGAGCTTGACCTTCATGGTCACCGACCACTCTCCATAGTTGATGCGAGTCAGCGTCGGCCAACTGGTGCCACTGACCTCCCGTACCGTGCGAACAACGACCTCCTCTCGTGGCTGGGCAGCCACAGCAGTGCCACTGCTGTCGCCCAACTCCGAACCGCCCGTCATCGCCATCGGTTAGAATGACGACGGCACTCGTACGGCTTTGATACCACTTGTTGGCCCACAGGATCACCGGCTCAGGCGAGTGAACCACTCAGCCGATCTTGCCGAGCACCCACTAGCCGTGCCGACCACGAGTAGGCGTTGTCCGTGCCACGCACTACGACAAGAGCTAGAAGAAGAAGGGAGAACAAAGCAAGCACGCACAATACAAGACACTAGCATTGGCCGAAGCCCTGTCTGTGTGATGGCAAATCTGAACTCTCTTTACTGAGTTGCCGTGGTGGTCTATTTATACAACTTTATCTATCTAGTTCCAGTACAGCCCAAATGCTGTAACAGTAACTAGATAACATACAGGGCTGACTCTGCGCCGGCCACTGCATGGCTACAGTGCTGCAGGTGAGCGGTGCGGCGTCTGCACCTGTAGCGCTACAGTGTCACGGTAGGGGGCCAGTTCGGTGCCGCCTTCCCTTGCTGTGTTCACACAAGGAATACAGTGGATTAGCTAACAGGTTTGTGACTCAAAAGAAAGGGGGTCTGGGAGTTCTTAATCTATATACTCAGAATGAAAGTCTGCTTCTAAAACATCTCCATAAATTCTTTAATAAGCTGAATATCCCTTGGGTTCAGATGATTTGGCACAAGTATTATGCAAATGGTTTCATTCCCTCCAATAATAGAAAGGGTTCATTTTGGTGGAGGGATGTTCTCAAGTTTATAGATTCATACAAAGGCATGGCTTCAGTTATAATCTGTGATGGTTCCTCTTGCTTCTTCTGGTCAGATCTCTGGAATGGCAGGGTTCTTTGTTATAATTGGCCTGAATTATTCTCATTTGCCAAGGACAAGTATGTCTCTGTTCATGATTTTTTAACTACTGAGGATATATCTGATTTTTTCATATACCCTTTCAGTAGAAGCCTATGATCAATTTTAGCAGTTAACATTGTAGCTACAATCTGTGGATCTACAGCCTGAAAATGACAAATGGTATTACATTTGGGGAAATTCAGAGTTCATCTCAGTAGAGCCTATGCTCAATTGATGGGTACTCGATAGATCTCTCCCATTTACTCTTGGCTTTGGAACTCTTCCTCTCAACCTAAGAGGAAAGTATTTTCCTGGTTGGTTCTAAAGGACAGATTGAGTACAAGAGAACTTCTGAAAAGGAAAAATATGTCACTAGAAAGTTACAACTGTGTCCTCTGGCATCCAAACACTGAAGAGTCTATACATCATTTATTTCTCCACTACCCTTTTGACATGTCATGTTGGAATACTTTGGGTGTGACTAGTCTTATTCAAGACAGCTTTCTTGATACTATTCCTCTATTCAGAATTCAGATACATAAGACATTTTTCATGGAGATTATCGTAGCAATGTTCTGGGCAATCTGGACCCTCCGAAATGATGCTATCTTCTGGAATGTTCAACACTCAATTCAGTCTTGCGAATTCATCATTAGACGGGAGTTAGCCTGGGTTAAGCTCAGAGCTAAGAATGCTCACAAAGCTTTGATAGTTCTATGGCTATACAACTTTGTGTATTTTTTTCTATTTTCTTTGTATCTTTCTTTGTTTCTTGATTTTTTTGTATCTGGAACCTTTTAGTTCAGTTATAATAAAGCTCGGTAGGGGGAGACCCCTCCTGTTTCCTTCAAAAAAAATTAAAGAGCAAAAGTTTTTTCCTCCAATACATTTTCGTTCTTCTCTCTCTCCCGATTCGTCTGTCCCTCCACCCTCTCGAGCATAAGAATCATGTCCGGTTTTAATAGGAATAGTATACTACGTGAAGAATTAGAGATAAGCTTAGAGTCCTAACTGATTTTACGCATCTACTGAAAAGATCTTTAGAGGCAGCAGGTAAGGCTCTATAGAGACAGCTGAGCTAGCAGGCTCTACCTTTGCGTCTCCGTGCATCAACGATTTCTAGATGTGGCTGGCTAGCCGCCTGTAGAAATCAATTTTTTGAGGCGGCTTAGAACACGGGCCACCTCCAAAAATGGATTTTCATATGTGGTTGTTATTCCAAGCCACTTCTAGAAATCTGTTTTCTAAAAATTATAACTCGTGCTCATACGGGTTAGCATAGCACACATCCAACCACGGTACAGAATTTAATTCTAAGATGTATTCGAACATATGACCGCAAGTTATGCATTCTCTTGCAACGCACAAATATATTTGCTAATACTTATATAAGAGATTTGGACCTATATGTGTAAACTTTTGTCTCAAAAGGTTCATCCATGATACTAGTCAATCTATCCACACTTTTAGCACGTACATGATCGTAATTTAAGAGTTATCTACAAATGGATTTTTTTTATAATGTTTAGGATCTATCTCTTTTTTCTAGTATGTTTCATGAAGATTAACATGGATTCTTTAAAGCATCCAATTAGTAATACTCACACATTTAAAGGATATATAAGGAAAAGACAAGTGATTTAATTTTGTTTGGATATATCCCACCGGCTAACATTTAGCCCTGCCCATTCTCAGATGTGAGGTGCCAAAAAGGAGGGTGTCTATTCTCAGATGCCAGATGCCAAACAGGAGGGAGATAAACATGGGCTAATAAGAGCTATCGAGGCTAATTGGCGTGTAGAGCCCATTAGCCCTTATTATCCAGAAATTAGCTTATGTCTAGCCATTATCAGAGGCGGATTTAGGTTATATAGAATGATGGCACATGCCGCTACTCAAAATTTGTCAATAATGGTGACAACTTTTCACTATAACTGTGCCACACAAATAAATCACAAGGCTCTTACACACCACCACATATAAGGCTGACTTAATAATCATTTTTAGTATCTTAAGTAATTTTTTTCTCTAGGTCTACCTACTAATTATTATTAGATGACGTGACTGGCGCCCAGACGTCTAGACGCTGGCCCCCGTCCGGACGCCTGGGCTCGCCTACTGCATGCTGCACTCGCCTGCGCCTGCCTGCTTGCGTGCGCGCTCGCCTACTGTGCTGCTGCTGCGCCTGCTATATTGCTTCACATGCTACGCGCCTGCTGTATGCTACACATGTTGCTGCTATGCATGCCGCCTGCTGCATGCTACGCATGCTGCCGCTATACATGCTGCTACACCTGCGTGCGGCCCGCACGCACGCAGGGACCGCCTTGGCATTCGCTCGCTTCTTGTGCCGGCTAATGACAACACTTACATTATGAAGTATTTAATGCAACGTACGTCTAAAAATAGATAAAATATATGGAACATACACTTGCAAGATACTATATTTGTTCATTTTATCTGGCACACATGTATATCAAGATTCAAAGTTTAAAAACTTTGACCAATAATTAAGCTAATAATTTTTAACTATACAAACTTTATATGATTAGATTTGTAAGGAATTATACTATCCAATGATTATAAGTGTATAAGCATAAATAATATAATATGAAGCAAATGAATGGTCAAAGTGTAATCCACACTATTACAGAAAATCTTTTGCACAACGTTTCACTTTGGGGCTCCTAACTTAACTGCCTCGGTTAACGCCTGTTAATCGAGGCAGTTGCCCTAACGTAACTGCCTTAATCGAGGCGGTCTCCTTAAAATAACCACCTCGGTTAATATTTATTAACCGAGGCGGGCGACTAAGGCTACATGCCTTGGGAAATCATTTACGACAGCGGTTATTTATAACGTGTTTGCCTCCGTAAATCAGCCTAGCCCGCAAACAAATTTTCCGCACTTGTTCCCGACAGGTGCTGCAGCGCCAGGACCCCACTACGCCTCGTTCTTCATGCCTAGGATGGCAAAACAACGGGCGCTGCACCCAGATTACCAAAACCGCTATGGCGTGGCGTGCTAATAGTGGCTACGAGCTTAGCTGCCACACAATGGGCTACACAAATCGCAGCCGCACCGCTGCGCCATGAAAGACGCGCCCACACCGCCTCGGCACCCACGCGGGAGTCTGCATCCATGAAAGACCAGGATCGTTGACGTGGAAGTGTGGACGGTTAGATCGAATCCATCTCAACCGTCCAATTCATCTATGCTTCTTCGCTGAGAGATATCTCCTTCTCTCTCCTCACATCGTGTTCCCTCTCTCTCGTACGATGGTCGCGCTCCCTCTCTCTGTCACGCAGATGCCACACGCTCTCTCTCTGGCATACGCGGCGTGCCCCTTCTCCCTCCACTCTGGCCGGCCCTCCACCTCCACCTTTGGCCAGCCCCCTCCATCTCCAGCACGGCAGCGCCCTCTACCTTCACCCGGTGGCAGCGGCTCGCTAGGGCACGGCGAGCAGGGGCCCTGCCCCCGCGGCAGTGGCTCGGTCCCTAGCAGTGGCTTGCGAGGGCGCAGCGAGGGAAGTTCCAGACCCGGCGGCGGCTCACGATGGCACGGCGAGCGGAGTCCTGGCTCTAGCGGTGGCTCATGAGGGCGCGGCGAGTGGGGGTCCTAGCCCGGTGGTGGCTCAGGACGGCGCGGCTTGCTGGGGTCCTGTCCTGGCGATGGCTCGCGAGGCGTCAGCGAGCGGGGGCCCGGCTCGATGGCGGCGGATCGGCCCCAGCGGTGGCTTGCGACAGCGCGACGAGCAGGGGGCCTAGCCCCGGTGACTCTTCTAGATGCCAGCAGATCCAGCTAGCAGCGGCCGTGGTGTGTCGATGGGCGAGGGCGCAGCCCCAACGGCGCTTCTCGGTGCCAGCAGATATGGCAAGCGGCGACACGGGGCGTCGATGGGCTCGGTGGGCCTCATGGATGGGCTCGTCGGGCTCGTTGATGGTTTTTTAATCCATTAGCTGAGGCGGGCTGCATAGTGCGACTGCGTCTGTTAATGGTTAATAACCGAGGCGGTTGCATTATACCGACCGCCTCGGTTAATCGATTAACCAAGGCGGTTGGACCAACTGACTCCGTTAAGGTCGGATTAACCGTGTTCTTTCGTCGGAGGCGGTTGGCAAAACCGCCTCGGTTAATCGATTTTGCCCGCCTCGGTTGAGTTTTCTGTAGTAGTGCTAGGAGACCGTGTCATTCTAACTTGCGCCAGATAAAATGGATCGGAGAGAGTATGTGTATAGCCACTGCAATATATGCACCATCCAGACAAAACACTTACAACATACATCTGATATAGCTAAAACATTTGAAACACTTGCTACATATATGAGCATAGTCATTGCAACATATACAACACCAGATCTACTTTTACAACAACTAGATAAAAAACTTTCAACGTACATTTAAAATAGCTAAAATATTTAAAACATACACTTACAACATACATGTATAGCCATTGCAGCAGATGCAACACCAGATCTACTTTGCAACATATCCGAATGAAACACATGCAACATCTGGATGAAACATAAATCCGAAATGCATGAAACATATAGAGGTCGACATCGCCACGGAGCTCACTGTCAACACGGACCTTGGCAGTGGCTTCGGTAGGTAGATGGAGACACGGCGGAGGCAGTGAATCCACGTGGACAGGGCACGTGGCACGCAACAAGGGCGGATGGCGCGAGCGTCATGGACCATCACCCCAGACCATGGCATCAAAGACACTGCACGCCGGAAGGAGCCACGGCGTCCCCGCCCCCGAATGGAGTCCGTGCTGCACCTGGGAAGTGCTCGACGACCACAACCACGACACCGAGCCATCTCGCGAACGCAGCCCAGTGAGTGCCGCCGTTCTACGCCGCGCTGGAGCCGTCGTCTGAGCCCACACCACCACCACGTCCTCCTCGCCTTCCGCGGCACCATGCACGGCTGCACCTAGATGTTGTATCTGTATGACTGTAGGTGTCAAAAAAACATCACTTGTGACAAGGAGGGGAATATATTATCCAGCAATGAACAGCACTGTCCCACACGTCAGTTGCAGCGAAGTTCCAAGTGATCAAGTTGCATATAATATGTGTGGGTATATGTGCCCATTTTGTTGGTTGGAGTCAACAGTTTGGCCTTTCGACGGAAAAGGACCATCCCCGTTCATGTGAACTCGCCGATGAATTCATATCTCAACTAATAGTGATTACCGGTATAACACCCAGTGCTTGCTGGCCTGGTTTAAATTCAGACCTAAAGTTTTAGGGTGTCACATCGAATGTCATATGGAAGTGTTGTATGTGGTGTTCAGATACTAATAAAAAAATAAATTATAGAATCCATCAGCCACGAGACGAATTTATTAAGCCTAATTAATTCATCATTAGCACACGTGTTACTGGTGTTACTGTAGCATCACATTGTCGAATCATGGGCTAATTAGGCTTAAAAGATTTATCTCGTAAATTAGTCGCAAACTGTACAATTAGTTATTTTGTAGTCTATATTTAATACTCTATGCATATATTTAAACGTTCAATGAGATAGGGAGTAAACTTTAGAGAACTAAGCAAGGTCTAAACCAGCAACAAGCTCCACTGCCACAGGATCAGATGTGACGTATACGACCGGTCTTCCTTGATGCTACTAGTAGTAGTATTGTCGGGTTCATAAACCCGAGGTCTCTCGGGGACCGGCTTCTATGCCAGGGCTCGCCCAGAAGGACGGCCTTTTTTTCTTCTGGACCGGCCCGAGAGTCTAAATTCAACAGACCGGAGCACTCGCTTCAAGCCTCGGCCGCCTTCGGCCCATCTTTCCGACCGAAGCACTAGCTCAGGCTCAAGCCAACTCCGAACGGCCTCTCCAATCGAAGCGCTAGCGTCAGGCCCCGGCCGCCTTAGCACGGCCTCCACCCGGAAAGCCTAACCCGAGGACCGCCTCCGACTCCGACCCCATGTCTCCGACCGGGGTTCATAGAAAACCCTGCCCATCGCTATTCTCCGACTGGCGCGCCACTACCGACTGGAGCCATCCGACCGGGGACACCCGCTCAGAAAGAACCAGAAGGCGTACTAAGGAAGGCAAGACGGGGCTCGCAAGTCAAACCACGGCACCAGGGACCATACCCTACGGAACAGTGCTTTACAACCGCTCTGCCACAAACAGTATTGTAGGCGCCAACATTTACCTCTACAGTATTGTAGGCGCCGGTCAAAACACCCGTACGGTAAGACCCCCCACGTGCCTCTAGGCATCAACAGTATTGTGGGCGCCAGAATTTACCGTACTAGGTGAACATGGTAAAGCCATACCTCTAGTCGGCAAGACAGCATTTTTGCAGGTACCGACGTCCTCCAGTCTTGAAGAAAGCAGCTCAACCTCCCACATGTACCTGACATTCTATAGTGACATTAACAGTATTGTGGGCGCCCACCATTATCCCGTCCCCATCGGTGTGGGCAACAAGGCTTAGAAACGTCCGTACTCTCTCTCCCTCTCACTTGTAAAGCCATCCCCTTTTTCTATAAAAGGGAATGTGCTCCCTCCAAACACAGGCAGTGAACCCAAGTCGACTTCTTCAAGTTTAGGTTTAGGGTTGGATACTTCGTTCATAGCATAACTCCTGTCGATCTCAGCCCTTCCGACCGGACCGACCGGACACCCCATCTCTCTCTCCCTCGTTTGTAACCCCACTAAAGACTTCGAGCACCTGGGCTCAGAAATAAAGTCACTGACCGACCCACACTGGATGTAGGGCACGTTGCCTAAACCAGTATAAATCCTGGGTCATTGAGTGCTAGGCCACCTCCGATCACAACGTGCAGCAAAACTATAAATATTTACTAGTTGGTCACTTTCTGTACCGACAGTTGGCACCATCCGTGGGGCGGACGATGTCCGTTCAACACTTTTTTGGTAATCGGATGGCCTATTTCTCCGCCACCCCCGCCGTGGCGGGCTCAGGCGATACGATTCGCTTCGGCTCAATGGAATTTCCCGCACTCTCGCCCACCGAGATGTGGGTTCCACCCGTCTTCGAGCCTCCCTAGGCCTTCCGCTTCGGAAGCCTGGACTTCACCGCCGATCGGCTTGACGTACTCCACCTCCGTGAGGAGACTCGCGACCCAGCACCCGTCGGAGGGACATCCTCCATCGACTCCGGGACGCGCGACTCCAACGGCTCAGCATCTGCGCTTCATTCCGAGCAAACTCTGTGCTCAAACCCCACTGTGAGTAATATACATATTGTTATTTACTTACTACGTTCTATCTTCCACCAAATACTCGGTGGGTTACCGTTGTCCCCGTCGTAGCCGTCATACGGCCGGTTCCCCTATGGCCTCATGTCTCCCGTAGACGTGTATGCCTAGGGGCTCCAGCGGATGCCGGTGCTGCCCCCTCTCACGTCTGAACTCATGGGGATGGCGGGCTATGGTCCCAGCTGTCTTGGCTTCATGGACGATGACGTCGGGAGTGACGACTCCAGCATCGGCGATGTGGCACCAAGCCACCGTCCGTCCCGCGAGTGTGCTATGATGGATGCTCCGGAATGGCTGCCAGGGGGTAACGGAGTCCGCACGGACTCATGCCCCTCCAGGCCCTCAGGCGGAGACCCCTGAGCTCATGTGTGAGCATGGGGAGCATCTACAACGATAGTGGACGCATCAGCCACCAACTGCGCCAGCGCGCTCGACGCACCACGTTGCGCCCCGCACGCATAGACCGGTGAACGGCGTCTATGGTCGCGCCCGTCGAGTCTAGCGCAACACCCCGAATAGGGGAACTGATCCCCCGTAGTTTGCTCAAGCCAGCTAGAACATTACCACCGTGGCAATGCTCCTACACAGCTTGTCCGAGTCGAACGACCCTTGCGAACAGACGATCCACCAGAACCTCTGGGCACTAGTGGAGACCGCTGCTGTTCAACAAGCAGAGAGCTTCATATCGCGACGCCGAGTCGCGACCTCGCACCCCATTCGGGGAACAGAGACGCAGTAGATGAGGCACTACGCCCTATCACCGCCACAACCACCAAGTATGGCACAGGAAGCCACAACGACACCTCATCTTGACTTAACAACCGCTCCATGCCGACTGCCTGTCTACGCATGCCTCGGACCAAACCGAGGCACGCATGGCATCGACCGGAGTCCTAGCCCTGACAGTCCGGGGCCACCGACCTTCGCCCAACACCTCCATCAAGCACCGTTCCCACCATGCTTCAACGGAGGCCATGACAAAGGAAAGGCCAAGCGCCAGGATCAAGATGAGGGCCCCTCCACTCAGAGAGGAAAAAAGAATAGAAAGAATCGCCGCCAACCGGCCAACTCCGCGTTGGTCGCCACGGCTGATCATGCGGGCACACCGCCCCAACAGGGCCCCTCCAGCCACTTCCATGAGCTCATGGAGAGTCCATGCACCAACCACGACTACCCCATGAACCACCTCTACAAGGACTGCCTGCTCCTCAAGCGCCTGCTGAGGTAGGCCGGCAGGCCAAGAAAAAGGAGAAGAGGCAGCGGCTAAAGAAGGGGGCGTAGCGGACAGGGATCCAGACGACTGAAGGGTGAAGTGGTCCGACCAAATGCCTACCGACTGAAGGATAACGACGACGATGCTCTCACCAAGCACCTTGGAATAGCTATGTCGTTTTTCTTTTCCCCTAAGTTTCAGTCTTACCATTATTTACTTAACGTACGCTCCTGTAAGAGCACCCCGACCCGAACGTTTTTCGGCTCGAGGCGCTCGAGGGCTCCACTAGGGGGCACTACTACCTCTCTTTTTTGTTTACTGTTGTATGGAGAAATTCCTTCCTACCCTAACAAAGGGGTAGTTCATTCCTTTAATTTACCTTACGTAGCTTTGCTTTAAAAATTCTAACTGATCGCACCCTGCCCTTTCCTATGGTTATGAACAACTGAGCCTCACGGGCCATGCCTCAGTCTCACAAGCTTGCAACCTATGGAACTAACAGGCAGGTACGAGAAAGAAAGAACTAAAAAACAAAATTATGCTAAGGGAAAACTAAGGAACGAAAGGGAACAAGCTTCCTCGAGCGGAGTGACTCCATCACAGAAAACAAAATACCATTATAACTGTTAAGCACACTAACGTTTTATACGGGGGCTTCCCCCACAAACTTAAAACTATCTACTTCCACTAAACTACTATTATTTTACGTGCTACTAGGCCGGCCCGACGACATCCGATGATGGTGCAACCAATGAAGGCACGAGCTGCTCACTTCCTGACGACACGGCATCTGGCTCGGCCAAGACCATGGCCACATTCACCTCTGACCCAGGCTCTTCGCCATCTGAAAGCTCTACAACATCCTCTCCACACATGCTTTTGGCTAGGTCTTCACGGCGGATGTCCATCACCCACTCGGCAGAGACTTGGTCTGCCACCGACCGCGTGTACGACAGCAAGCTCTCCCCGATGGACTAGATGTCCACCATGTTCATGCCTTCAGCGTATCCGCTACAGATGGTGGTGAGATCTAGGTGCGGATGGTGCGTCCCCACCATGGTCAGCACCCCCGACGCTCCATAGAACAGCCCAAACCTGATAAGATCCCGGACCTCCACCAGCTGAATAGTAGGTGCGCTGGTGCTCGGCGCTGACCCAAAGATCTCCGATACGACGTGCTGGGCAACGTTGCGGATCTGATCAAGATCCCCCTTAAGAGCACGACGCTCCTCATAGGACTTGGCCAGCTCCATCATATTTCGGCCAAGCGTCGCCTTGGTCATCTCCAGATCCTGCTCCAACACCTCCACTTTTTTGCCCAGCTCTGCGAGAAGAGCAACAAGCTTAGAAACAGGCTGAGGGAAAAGCCACCACAACAAAAAAACAAAAAGGGTACGTACTAACGTGAGAAGCCTCAAGGGTGGAGAGATCCTCTGCTTGCTGAGCCACCTGCTCGCGCAGCTAGGCCACCTGCTTGCGCAGCTGGGCCACCTGTTCACGTAGCCAGGCAATCGCGTCCTATGTCCCCATCACTTGGCCCCAGAGCACGAGCACCTCTTGGTCTACCTCCGACCGGGCCCTCCGCTCCACCTCCAGGGCCTTCTCCGCCGACTCCAGGGCAGCGCGCTCTAGATCAAGGGCCGCCAAAGCCTCCTGAAGCATCACCTCGGTGTTCACCAGGGACGCCCACAACTCCGCCTTAGTCTTCGCCTGGCGGACCATTGCCGCCTTGAGCCCTTGCTCGACCATAGTCGCCCGCTCCTCCGCACACTGCCCCTCCGCCCACGCCATGGCCGCCTCGGTCGTCCGGTCCCTGGCTTCGCGGCAAGCGGACTCCACCCGACGCTCGAGCTCGGCCATCTAGGCATACTCCGACCAAAGGAAGTGGGACTTGTAGGACGACGTCTTCCTTATTTCCTACAAAAGGCAAGCACGCTAAAAACAACCAATAGAGGATCCAAAGGGTAAAAGACAAGCACCAGAAACTGACCACTGCCACGAGCTGCATGTCATCCTCAACTAACTGCCGGGCAAACAGAGCCTGCTTCCGGGCACTGTCAAGCTGCGTGGTCAGCTTGGTGAGTTCTGATACCACGATGTGCTCTTGCCCCCCAAAGATGTCCCAGAGCTAACGCTCCTGGGAGTCTTAGAGGATGAACCATGCATTCACTGGGTGCTCAGGGCAGGGCCACTCCAGGTCACCCTTCGACACCTCGCCGGAGGGCCCAGCCTCCAACCATACCACTGCTAGGTCCCGTGGCGACACCACCAACCCACCAGAGGTCCCAGCCACCGACTGGACCACCTCCAGGCCTCACGATGGTACCAACGGCTCCACCATGACATCACTGGCGGGTTGCCACAAAGGCACAGATGGCTCCACCGGGACATCCGCCTTGTCATCAGATGGGATCTCCACCACCTTGCCAGGACGAGGTTGTGGGAACTCTTCTTCCCTAGGGACCCTCCAGTGCACCACCTCCTGCGGCGGCAGAAAATCCTTCTTGACGAAAGACTCCAGCATCGACTTCCTTATGGTGGACGACCTCCAGTCCGACATCTTGCTCCGGCTTGCAAAAAGGTTCAGTGAGTTCTCCTCTTCCCCCTCGCTCTCTCCCCCTTCCTTTCCTAGAAACCTCCACAGCTCTACGGGACGCTCTTGACGAAGAGGAAAAAGAAAGGTGGCGGTAGTAGGCGACGAACAGGCAAAAGAACGAGGCAAACACCCTCTCTCTTCTCCTACTTAGAGAAAGGGGAGCAGTGGTTAGGAAAGGACGTGCCGATCAGGAAGGCGAAGCGACAGGGCGAGAAACTCTCTCTCTCTCTCTCTCTCTTTTCCATTTAATGCAGATGGGACGCCCACTGACCGACGGGACGTGCCCAGTGTGATGAAATGACTCCTAATCAGGCGGGACGTGACCAGGACATGGCCCACCACAATCGCACGACCAACCACTATCGCACGTCGGGCACAAAAACCAAAGCGCCACCGCACGCGGATGACTCCCCGTCTCCCCTGGCCATACCTAGAGAGATCCAATAGCAAAATCTCCACTGGGAGAAATCAGCCGACCTCCTAAGTCGATCGATTCACTCAGGATAAGCACCTAAGATATAGGTCCCGGTCGGTTTCTGAACTGAAGCTATCTGAACCCCGTCTCTTAGGTCACCAAGGTGAGCATGTGTTCATTAAAACAAAACTGTTCACATAAGGGCTAACCCACGATTGATAAGCACAGGTCCCGGTCAGACGTCTTCGACTGGAGCTCTCTAAACCCCGTCACTCTAGTCATCAAGGCCAGATCTAGAGAGATCCAACAGCGAGATCTCCACCAAGAGAGATCAACCACCTCCTGAGTCGATCGATTCACTCAGGATAAGCACTGGGACATAGGTAGGAAGCGAAGGGACATCCCATGTGGGCCACGCCGACTCCGTCATGAATGACGAGCTCAGGTCCTGGTCGAACATTTCCGACTGAAGCTCTCCGAGCCCTGTCACTCAAAACTATCAAAGGTAAACACTGTAAAACCCCCTCTATTTCTTTATAATCATTTTATACATCCATACACACATTTCATACCATATGCCTAAACCCCCCAGGCGGTTAGGACATGAACCGTCCGGGGGCTCGGGAACTAAGCATCGCACATGCAGCAAAATGCATCAGAACGTTCCGTGATTGCATCACGAAGCGGCGGTTGCCTCATTCGATATGAGCAACCAAAACAGAGCTAGGGGAGAAAACCGCAGATGAGCCCCATGTGGCCCTCATCTGGTCTGGTAGACTGGTCATCTCAACCTTCTTGTTTGATCCTAAACCTCTCGCCAAGCCCACAGAATCTCCATCGAGGGGAGGCCGAAAGGCCACCCAGGTTGGTCTCTAGAACGACCTAGGCATCTGTTGGGTTGCAGGTAAAGGAGTAGTGGAATGTCACAAGAGGGCTATGCTGACCCCATCACAAACGATGGACCCGGATTCCACTTGATCACACCCGTTAACAACTCACTGAGCTAGTCTTTCGAGCCCGAGCGATTGGGACAGGAGACGAAACTCAGCCCCTCTGGTTGTGAGGAACCAAGGATGGGGTAAATGCACATAAACTCACATCGACCCCTACGAAGGCCCGACAGGGCTCGGGGGCTCAAGAAAAATGCCAAGGATGGCGACCTCGAACTCGCTAGATCCACGACTACGACTCGCCCGGTCCCCGGCGCGCACCGACGCCAGGACCCGCGAGCACCACCTCGTCTGATCTTTAACTAAACTAACAATGTCTTTGTAACGGCTTCAGACAGCTTCACTGTGCTCCAAATAAACCCTGGGACCGCAACTCCTAAACTCACGTCGACAGGATCGGTGACATCCGGCTATGGCTTCTAGGACCGCGACTCCTAAACTTGTGTAACGGCTTCAAACGGCTTCACTGTGCTCCAAAGAAACCCTGGGACCGCGACCCTGAACTCGCATCGACAGGATCAGCGACATCTGGCTATGGCTCCTAGGACCGTGACTCCTAAACTCGCATAACGGCTTTACTAACTAAAACTAACTCTCCTGATCCACGGCGCACACCGACGCCTAGGTCTACTCACAATTCCACCTCGATCCTATCCATGGTGCGCATCGACGCCATGGTTCGCTCACGACTCCGACTCACCCGATCCCACGATGCGCAACGACACCGTGGTTAAACAAAATTTTGTCTCAAAACTAAAAAAACACACGCATACATGCCTACTAAGATGACACCCCCAGCCGGTTCGGTTCGAACCACCTGGGGCTCGGGGGCTACACCCACGGGTGCGCTCGTGTGCACCCACTAACAAAATAGAAAAAACATCCCCCGTTGACAAACTCAGAAACACCCCCCAGCCGGTTTGGCACGAATCGCCCGGGGGCTTAGGGGCTACACCCGCAGGTGCGCTCGCGCACACCCACCGGCAAGACAAAAATCCCCAGGACGATTCTGCCCGAATCGCCTGGGGGCTCGGGGGCTCCTGTCGGGTTCATAAACCCGGGGTCCCTCGGGGACCGGCTACCACACCAGGGCTCGGCCTAGGAGGACGGCCTTTGTTCTTCTAGACCGGCCCGAGAGTCTAAATTCAATAGACCAGAGCACTCGCTTCAAGCCCCGGCCGCCTTCAGCCCATCTTTCCGACCGGAGCACTAGCTCAGGCTTAGGCCAACTCCGAACGGCCTCTCCAATCAAAGCGCTAGCGTCAGGCCCCGGTCGCCTTAGCACGGCCTCCACCCGGAAAGCCTGACCCGAGGACCGCCTCCAACTCCGACCTCGTGTCTCCGACCGAGGTTCATAGAAAACCCTACCCATCGCTATTCTTCGACTGGCGCGCCAGTACCGACTAGGGCCATCCGACCGGGGACGCCCGCTCGGAAACAACTAGAAGGTGTACTAAGGAAGGCAAGATGGGGCTCGCAAGTCAAACCACGGCACCAGGGACCATACCCTGCAGAATAGTGCTTTACAACCGCCCTGCCACAAACAGTATTGTAGGCGTCAATATTTACCTCTACAATATTGTAGGCGCCGGTCAAAACACCCGTATGGTAAGACCCCCCACGTGCCTCTGGGCATCAACAGTATTGTGGGCGTCGAAATTCACCGTACCAGGTGAACATGGTAAAGCCATGCCTCTAGTCGGTAAGACAACATTTTTACAGGTACCGATGTTCTCCAGTCTTGAAGAAAGCAGCTCAACCTCCCACATGTATCTGACATTCTACAGTGACATCAACAGTATTGTGGGCGTCCACCATTATCCTGTCCCCATCGGTGTGGGCAACAAGGCTTAGAAACGTCCGTACTCTCTCCCTCTCACTTGTAAAGCCATCCCTTTCTTCTATAAAAGGGGATGTGCTCCCTCCAAACACAGGCAGTGAACCCAAGTCGACTTCTTCAAGTTTAGGTTTAGGGTTGGACACTTCGTTCATAGCATAACTCCTGTCAATCTCGGCCCTTCCGACCGGACCGACCGGACACCTCATCTCTCTCTCTCCCTCGTTTGTAACCCCACTATAGACTTCGAGCACCTAGGCTCAGGAATAAAGTCACCGACTGACCCACACTGGACGTATGGCACGTTGCCTGAACCAGTATAAATCCTGGGTCATTGAGTGCTATGCCACCTCCGATCACAACGTGCAGCAAAACTACAAATATTTACTAGTTGGTCACTTTCTGTACCGACAAGTATATTTTGTTATTAATTATCAGTCCAGGAACAACGCGTGCAGCCTAGCATTAAGAATTCGTTGCCTACTATACTAGCTTAGTACTGTACTGTGTTCGGTTTTCGCATGGGCACAAATTTGTTATTTGTGAAACCACGTACTACCAACGATTGAGCTAAGTTTCTCTGTGCGCACGAACTCGCAATTCTTGGGCTCATCAATAAGTCAGATGAAATATCACCCAGTGTGGGTCAGAGACCTATATGTCACTATAACTCAGCTCTGGCCTTCTCCGGCCAGACCGTCACCTCTAGGGTCTCTGTGGGTAGGGCCTCGAGCTCGCTAGCTATTTGGTTTGCTTTGTTTTCGCTGTGGCTCATGGGAACGTAACCGCCATCGCAGGTCAAGGACCACCGCCGAGGAGGGAGCCCAGGACGACGCCCCTATTCGCCGTATCGCTTCCAGACACTATGCGTTGTCGTGGAGGTAATCATCGGCCCCGTAGCTAGGCCTTGGAGGCTCGGGTGACGCTGGCGTGGCCGCCCGGTGCCCGCGTCGTCGCACCAGGGCGCGCACGGGTGCCGGGAGACGTCGCCACGGTAAAGAAGGAGAAAGGGGAGGGTGTAGCTGTAAAGCCATAGACTGGAGGAATAGTTCTTTAGAGCTCGCAGTAAATACATAGTAGTTCGGGAGTGTTTTTGCATATTTGCGTCGCGCGCGGGCCTCTTTCATTGCGGGCCGTTGGCCGGCTGGGCCACGCCCCACGTGGGCTGTGCTTCGCTTGCGCACGCGCCGCACCATGGTGGGCCGAGCCACGCGGGTTGGGCCGAAGTGTAGAATTCGGTTTCTTAATTTCTAGAAGAATAGAAATGCTTATTCAAATTAGTTTCAAGCTGAACTTTAAGAAATCATAGTAAATTGCGTAGTAGTCCAAAAATAGTGAGACTAATTTTGTTCGGTTCGTAAAAATACCATCTACTTGATAGTACAATTGGATTGCAGTTAGCTATGACGAGTATTGGGCCATAAATTCAAAACTAGAGAACTAATATTAGGTAGGTTAATACTTGTAGGAATAATTGTGGATAATTGGTGATAGATATAGCCACAAAAATTTTACAGTAGGCCCACTAGGTTGTTATATACTTGCTGTAAATTTTGTAGCCTTAGAATGGGTTATTAAATAAAATAGTTATTACTCTTGTTTTATCGTATCTAGATTAAATCGGTATTAGGAGTAAGAATACATGTAGTTGCTATAAGAATGTATGTCATGTGTCATACTTGTTAGTGGTGATGGTACGTAGCTTAGCCTTTAGTGGGTAGACCTCACTTAGTAGTTTAATAGATGTACTTTTAGGTTAAGAGTTGTTGTTGTCATATTATTAAACATTGCATTATCATTTCATGTAGATCACGAACTGGTAGACTTCGTGCCCATTGGTGAGCCGGAGTACGACGAGGTGATCGAGGAGTACGAGAAGGAGATCCTCGTGCAGGAGGGAGCCCAGGAGCCTGTTGGTGCTGACCCGGCGCCTGCCAAAGGCAAGCCCCGGAGCATAACCCATATTTTTATGATCACTAAATATATATATGTGATGTGTATTTAAGTTACATGTATTTTATAAAAACTACCTGCATAAACATACCTATCCATGAGTCCTACTAGTACAGGCCGAGTAGCTGCTATGCTCAGGATACCGGTAGCGTGAGTAACCTGTCGTTACTCGCAAATAGGTAATAAAATATGAACATTCATGATAAAATAGTGGAAAGGAAAATGATGACCGGGCAGGGATATGGATTGGATACTGGTGGGTGTAAGGGGTTGTGTCCTGCGGCCAACAGGGCATAACTTGGTTACACTTTTTCCCTGTCCGTGTCGATTAAGGACCGGTCGTTGCATATGGCTCTAGGCAAGTCATAGATTTATTGTCCCGAGCGCATACTTGGGTATGGGTACATGGAAGACTTGTTGCTCTCTTGTCGCGGATCCGGCTCTTTTTTGGACCGACTGATGGGAAGAGGAGGTGGTGGAGGTCTTTGCACCACACTGAGTCCGGGACTCACGATGTGGGGGCTTGGAGTCCAAGTTTGGACGGGGACCTGGACACCCGGAATAGGAGAGTGATGGGTTAGTCCTGCTTGTGCCTGGGGTACGAGCGGGGCGTGTGTTTTCGGGGCACCCAGCTGGGCACATTGATTCGTGAGTCGCCGAGAAATCCGGTACGACTTGTCTGCGGTTTAGCACCGTAGTAAGAACTGAAAGTTGAAAGGAGAAGAATGGAACTGATTGTTCAACTCTTGCTTAAAAATAGAACATGTACTTATATAGACTGGCTAGATGATAACTTAATACGACTAATAATAAGACATGAATAATGACTCACTACTAGTGTTGCTTTCTGCTAAAGAAAACTAGCAAACCATAAGACCTATCATATTCCTTGGAGTCGGAAAATTATTCCCACTAGTCGAATAAGTCTTGCGAGTACATTGTGTACTCAGGGTTTATTTACCCCTGTTGCAGGTGATGCTTGAGGAGTACCCGTTTGTGTGGAGGATTCTTCTGGTGGGCACAGACAGATCATCACCCTTATTGCTAGTTGTTATTTTTAAAATTTCGTTGTTTATTATTCCGTACTCTGGTATTTTGTATTGTAATAATATATTTTTTAAGAAACTCTGTTGTATGAAATGAACTGATATTGTAACTCGCTCTCATTACTAGATCTTTGGGAAAAATGTGGATCTTTCGGGTTCTCCCTTGGGTGTGCCCGATGGACACCGCTCAGTGTAGCTGATTTTGAAGTGCTTAGTGTCTGATGAAAAACAAACTTTTTGGTAAATGTGCTATTTCGGACGATTCTAGACATCGTCCTCGCCTTCCGCGGCACCATACACGGCAGCCGCAACGCCGAGTCGCCGAGTCACTGAGTCGGTCTTTGGGTGCGCGGCGTGGTCTGGGTCCGTGCGGACGGACGAACGTCCTATTGGGAGCATAAGCGTTACTAGATGAGGTAATTTTTAGCCACGGGCCCAAATACACTCTGGAGTGGATCAGGGTTGTTGTATGACTGTACGTGTTGAAAAAACGTCACTTGTGACAAGGAGGGGAATATATTATCCAGCAATGAACAGCACTGTCCCACACGTCAGCTGCAGCCAAATTCCAAGTGATGGAGTTGCATATAATATGTGTGGGTATATGTGCCCACTTTGTTGGTTGGAGTCAACAGTTTGGCCTTTCGACGGAAAAGGACCATCCCCGTCCATGTGAACTCGCTGATGAATTCATATCTCAACTAATAGTTTTGTCCGGTACAACACCCAGCGCTAGCTGGCCTTGTTTAAATCCAGGGAACATCGGATGTCACGTAAAGTATTACATAGGGTGTTCGAGTACTAATAAAAAAATAAATTATAGAATCCATCAGCCGCGAGACGAATTTATTAAACCTAATTAATTCATCATTAGCACATGTATATACTGTAGCATCACATTGTCAAATCATTAACTAATTAGGCTTAAAAGATTCGTCTCGCAAATTAGTCGTAAACTGTATAATTAGTTATTTTGTAGTCTATATTTAATACTCTATATATATGCCTAAACGTTTGATGAGACAGGAAATAAACTTTAGGGGAACTAAACAAGGCCTCCACTGCCACTGGATCAGATGTGACGTATACGACCGGTCTTCCTTGATGCTACTAGTAGTAGTATATTTTGTTACTAATTATCAGTCCAAGAACAACGCGTGCAGCCTAGCGTTGAGAATTCGTTGCCTACTATACTAGCTTGGTACTGTACTGTGTTCGGTTTTCGCATGGGCACAAAATTTGTTATTTGCGAAACCACGTACTACCAATGATTGAGCTAAGTTTCTCTGTGCGCACGAACTCGCAATTCTTGGGCTCATCAATAAGTCGGATGAAATATCACCCAGTACTATGTAATACACATGAATGTACAGAGACCTATATGTCACTATGTCCCAACAGAAAAAATGAAATTTTAGATTTCAACCAAGTCAAGATTTTCGCAAGTTTAACTAAATTTATAAAATATGATCAATATTTATATCTCTAAATTAATTTATTACAAAAATATATTCAATGATTAATCTAATAAAATTTAGGTGAAATTATGATTTGATGCAATTTTTCGTATGGATTTGGTTGAATTTAAATAAAATGGTTTGAGTCCTCGGGAATTATATATTCTTTGCAGGACTGGAGGAGGAGTACTACGCTTTGCTAGAAAAGCCTAACATAATAATGCGTGTATATTTAATTAAGTAGTTTTTTCTTTCTCTTTCCATACTACTAAAAAGCTAATTAGATGCAGATATCCAACCTTAATATCATCACCACTCCTGTTTCTGTTCCTGTTCCTGTTCCTGTAGTGGCATCTCCGGCTGCAATACATACAGATACAGTGTCGCAAAGTACTACGTACACAGTGACACGAGTAGCAAGCAGTTATGGTGGAGGAGTGGCGATAGATATCACACGAGATTGATGAGCATATGCATATGCTGGCATGCCGCAAGGGCGGCGCCGCGGCGGCTGGGCTGGGCCAGGGCCAGCAGGCGGCCGGCCAGTCATCACCGCTGCCGCTGCAACGACCTCCCTCCCTCTCTCACACACACGTGGTGATCGAGTCATGCCGGACGTGAGGAGTAACGAATCGGACGACAGCCCGGCACGACACGGATGCCGCTTCTGCCCCTGGAGGCGCCCACGGAATGCCGAGGGAGCCAGCCACGGGCCACGTCACGCGGCGCTAGCGGACAAGGCGCGCGCGAGCATATAAGCGGCCCACCCCTTCGTCCCCGAGAGGTTCAGTCGGTCCTACGGCGACTCCATTTCGATCGAGCTAGCTGCAGGACCGAGGTCTAGCTTAGCTTAGCTCCCAACTCGATCGATCATCGGATTATTAGGCCATCCATTGATATATGTATCATCAGACGATGACGACGATGATGTCGGCGGCGCAGGCGGCGACGTCGCAGCTGCCGCCGGGGTTCCGGTTCCACCCGACGGACGACGAGCTCATCCTGCACTACCTCCGCAACCGCGCCGCGTCGGCGCCGTGCCCCGTCCCCATCATCGCCGACGTCGACATCTACAAGTTCGACCCATGGGACCTCCCGGGTAATAATTTAAGCTACTACCTAGATAGCGAGCTTATCGATCGCCGCCATGCCTCCGATCATGAACGACAGAGACCTAATGACTTTATTGATGGCATGGCAGCCAAGGCGCTGTACGGCGACGGCGAGTACTACTTCTTCAGCCCGCGGGACCGCAAGTACCCGAACGGCAGCCGCCCCAACCGCGCCGCGGGGTCTGGCTACTGGAAGGCCACCGGCACCGACAAGCCCATCCACGACGCCGCCACCGGCGAGGCCGTCGGCGTCAAGAAGGCGCTCGTCTTCTACAAGGGCCGCCCGCCCAGGGGCTCCAAGACCAACTGGATCATGCACGAGTACCGCCTCGCCGCCGCCTACCGTCCGCCGTCCAAGTTCAGGAACGTCTCCATGAGGGTATGTTCATCGATCGACCTCATTCATCATCCGGCCCATCCATGGTGATGCATGGCCCGCTTTCATTTGATTCGTTCGTAACGACTTGAACAATATTCGTGGGTCACGCCGGTCGCCTGCACCTGCACGCACGCGCGCGCCGGCATATCTTCTCTGTGTGAGGAGGCATGTCGTTGCACCGCCAGTCGCCGTTGGTTTGGTTACCACACTCCGCTGCCTTTCAGGATGACCAAACTGCCCTCACTGACTGAATTCTTCTTCATTCTCCAATCTCCAAGCATCAACTGACCAAAAGCGCTATACCTAGCCATCAATCATAGCCATCAGCCAAACCAGCGTCACATCTACCGGCAGGCACTAGCTAGCATCCTATCGCCGTGAATGGCAGCTTGCCGGTGCACGCAAATTAAAAAAGATGCATGCATTACATTCACACGACTAACGCGTTGACAGCGATGGGGGCATGACGACACGACGACGGTGACGATGACATTGCCTTGTTTGTGTTGCGTGCAGCTGGACGACTGGGTGCTCTGCCGGATCTACAAGAAGTCCAGCCAGGCGTCACCGATGGTGCCGCCGCTCGCCGACTACGAGCACCTGGACCACTACGAGACTTCTCCCGGCGGCAGCTGCTTCGACGACTTCTGCAGCAGCACCAGCTTCTACGTCGCGACGCCGGCCATCGGAGGCATCGGCGGCGGTGCTGCTAGCACTACAAGTACTACGCCCGTCATGCACCCGCAGCCGGCCGCGGCGGCGCTTCCGAGGCTCCCCAAGATACCCTCCATCTCCGAGCTGTTGTTGGACGAGCACACGCTCGCGCAGATCTTGGACGCCCCGGCCGAGATAGCCGACCACCACGCCCCGTTCGCCGTGCACCCCTCCCTCAACCAGCTCCTGGCCGTCGGCGGCGACGGCTCCGACGTCACGATCTACTCGCCGCCCCCGGCCGCCTCGGCTGGCGGGAAGCGCAAGGCGGCGATGATGATGATGATGAGCCCGGACGAGTGCGCTGCCGGGATGATGATCACCACTGCCGCTGCTGGCCTCCACCACCACCACTCTCCAGCGGCCAAGAGGCTCAACAGCGGCTCCTGCTTCGACGCGCCGCAGCCCGCCCGCGGCTTGCCGGCGACGACGTCGTCCGTGCTCGGCAGCGGCCTCAACCATCACATGCTTCCTCAATTCTAGATACACCTTTTCTACTAGTAGCTGACTTTGTTGGAGCCTTGGAGGCATATATCTTCCGTGCATACGACTGCATCAACTGATCGATATGATGGATCGTCAAATTAATCTACGGAATTGCTAGCAACCTGCGGCGACATGGAAAGCAAGGGGATTGAGCTCGTGGATTGGATGGGATTGGTTGGAGGCCATTAATTAATAAGATGGGTCGTGCGGTGAAGAACAATTGTAGCAGTAGCACTATTGTACTGGAACCAGTATTGAACGAACGACGACGTTAGGCGTATGGTATATGTATCCCATTTTTTCCTCCTATATATGTAGAGTACTGTACTCTATATTCATTTCAGGCACAGTGCAAAGGTAGCTGGAGCTTGATGGATCCATGTACTACTACACTACTTTTATTTAGTCAAGAGTATATATATTTTAGTTGCTTGCGAAAATTAAATACAGCAAAAGAATGTATGCGAAAAAATAGATACGGCGATACAACAGTTGCAATTTCTGGAATGAAAATAAGGTGTTGTACACAGTCTTGTGGATGGTGATGGTACATAGGGCTTGTTTGGCACAGCTTAGCTTCACAAGTAAAGCTAATTTTTTTTTTAGAAAACAGTTTCATGACTCATGAGCAACTTTTTAGATGAAGCTGAGCTGTTTTGGAAAAATTGTTTGGCAAAACAGCTTTACTAACAGCTTCATACATGGATGGAAAAGAGAAATAAGGGAGAAAACTAGCTACTTTTTTTCAGCTTCATCCTAACTCAGGTGTTCGTGAGAACGTTTGATAAATAAAACAGCTCACATGAGCTGTACCAGGCAGGCCTAATTTTTACAGTGGTAAAATTATGACATAGCTCGGACGCCGTGGTTCCGGCGAAGGGCAGGGACGACGGCGGCTGGGTGTCCTTCTCCTTCCTTCCTCTCCCTGGCTGGCGCAGCCGTTTCCTACGTTGGGGTGGACGGATCCACGTGCTCGGCAGCTGGATCCGGTCGCCGATGGCTGGATCTGGTGGTGGCGGATGAGCTCGCCTCCCTGCAGTACTTCCGGTGACTAGACTCCACGTGGATCGCCGGAGGTCGCGTGCAGTCGTGTCTGCCTAGGCCATCTCTTCGCCGAATTCGGTGGTGCTCCGGCTGGATCTGGCAGCGTCGTGGTGGTTGGCCCTCGGCTGTGTCTGGACGGGGCTCCGGTCTGGCGGCGGCGGCGGCTCCGGCCTAGGGCGCCGGGAACGGCGCCGGAGGTGGCTGGGGCTGCGGACGTTGCTCGGGCTGTCGGTGTGTGTGCGCGGAGACGACGGTGGTGCGGCAGTTCGTCGGCGACGCCATGGTGGCATGGCCGGCCGTGGCTTGGCTGGGTGTGCTCCAGCAGCGTCATGGTGGCGCTGGCTGGCGGCGGCCTGGCGCTGGCATTCCCGTGGTGCCATGGTGGCACGGCTGGCGGTGCCAGGCTGTGGTGATGGTCGCAGATCCGCCGCCTCCACTACTCACTACTGGACCGGACCTGCTCCGGTGGAGCTCGCTGGCGGTGGAGGTGCTATGAGGCTGGTGCAGGACGGCGACAGTTTCGGTGCGTAGGCTGTTGGAGAACTTGCGTGGCGTGGTGGACGCGGGGCCGGCTCAGTAAGGGGCAGGGACGTTAGTAGGCTGGGTGACCGGGGCTGATCTCGGCCCTCTTCTCCCCATCAGCTGCCTTCCCCCTTCCTCGGGCTGGCCTTTGTGGCGGAGCTGGCCGGATCTACTTGCTGCTAGCCGGTTTTGTCGGTTCCGGCGGGGGCGGACCCTCTGGTGGGCTTCTCCTGAGACTTCGCCTAGCCGACGTCCTTGGGGCGACGGACGTGTGAGGCTGCTGCTGAATCTTTGCTGCACCCACCCTCCCCGGCAAGGTGGGGTCTTCGGCGGCTATGGTGTTGAGGCTGCTGGAGATCGGGGCAAAAGATGACGCCGTCGTTCCCTTCTTGGAGACGTCCTTTCCGACCTCTTCTCTTTTCGTGCTGGAAGTTGCAGGTTTCCTCCTCGGGGGCATGGCCAGGCGTTCCAGTTCTGAGATCGTGCGGCGGCTCGTTGTGTTCCTTCTTTTCTTGAGTTTTTAGTTGGGTGGATTCGACCAGGAGCCAGCAGTGGCGTGAGTTGTTCGGGTGCTATAACAGAGTTGAGCAGGATGAGTGAAACATTTTGTATGGTTTTGGTTCTGTTTCTATTAAAAAAAACTGGACGGGCATTTATCTTTTTTCTTTCTTATCTCATAAAAATCATGGCAAAGCTTTTGTTATCCTTCCTAAAAAAAAGGATCGGACTTTATCACGTTGGTATTGTAACGGTCTAACGGAGCCTGCGCTTTGCATTGTCCTCTCGATCTGAAACCATTGAGATGATCTCGTTGTGTTTACTTGCTGTCCTTTTCATTGTGGCTGCAGAAAAGACTGTGACTGAGCTTGAGCTGTTTGTTGCTAACTTGCTATGCCTGTACACTTCCACTCCAACTAGGCATCTACCAGCTACAGTTTGGTTTATAAACCATACTTTTTCAGCCGACAAACAACGGTACCTTCGGTCATGGCTTATCAGCCAAGCGATCAGGCCAGCTTGCTACCAGCTACAGACGACGCTTGCTACACGGCAGCTGCTTACGCAGTTTTGCTTGTCGCGTTTCTGTGTAACCTGCTACAGCTCTGCTACTGCGTGGTCTGTTTTTAGAGGAGCAACACCAAGGATAAAACTCATCTGTGTTCAGGGAATCTGATGATGCTTCCGTCATGGGTGATGTAAAAAACACTAGTAGTACAAATTTGAGCAGCTAATGGGGTAAAACGCTGAATTGAATTGGACCGTGTGGCACAGGCTCTAGAACAAGCGCAATTCATTCCGTGCCTGCTGACCGCGTGGAAAAACTTGACATCCGGATAAACTCCGTCCAGTAAAAAACCCATCGTGTCAGCGTCACCACTCACCTGAAAATGGAGAAGTAGTGTCAAGTGGAAGCAAATTAAAGCTGAATGGCAGTCAGGTGCCACCGGACGTCACACCATGATTTATTTGTTTCTTATTTTATATATACATTTATCTGTCGATAGATTTTGGTGGGACGAATCAGTGGAGATTAATCATGTGCTACTAGTAGCGCTTCGTTGTCTGAAATTAGAGTATTTTTAGTGCCATTATTTTGTACTACGAGCTCACACATGCTTCAGTGATAACAGTTTTTTTTTTAAAAAAAATATTGAAAAACACTAATAACGCAGCGCACACGTACGGCTTTTATTTGGACTCTCATTTGGTCTCTTCAGTTCTTCATAGGGTATATTCTATATTCTCTTCCACTTTGAGAAGCTAACCTGTCTACCTGGAATCCTAATCTCCTGGAGTTCTCAGTTGCTCACATCATACCAGCCAGAGAATCATTTCATTCTATCCATCCTTTTCTGCAGCCTCCATTTTTTAATCCGCCGAATTCATCAGGCAACGGCGGCTAACAATATACTACTGATCTGTGCCCGAAGGCCGAGGATTCTGCGGCGCCGCCCGAGTCGCCTTCAAAGGAGAGCGACGCGAGGGCCTGAGGAGACCGCTCGTGTTTCCACCAGCCACATAAAGTCCGGTCTCAGTCCATGAACAAAACTACCCGGCATTTTAGCTTTATCCTAAATCAAACTGGTGCTGATATCTATAGAGAAGATTATTAACATTTGCGACACTGAATAAGTATATCATGAAACTATGTTTCATATAATATTCTAAGAAAAATGTTACGTCCAGATATCCCCTCCGGCGAAGGGCAGGGACGACGGCGGCTGGGTGTCCTTCTCCTTCCTTCCTCTCCCTGGCTGGCGCAGCCGTTTCCTACGTTGGGGTGGACGGATCCACGTGCTCGGCAGCTGGATCCGGTCGCCGATGGCTGGATCTGGTGGTGGCGGATGAGCTCGCCTCCCTGCAGTACTTCCGGTGACTAGACTCCACGTGGATCGCCGGAGGTCGCGTGCAGTCGTGTCTGCCTAGGCCATCTCTTCGCCGAATTCGGTGGTGCTCCGGCTGGATCTGGCAGCGTCGTGGTGGTTGGCCCTCGGCTGTGTCTGGACGGGGCTCCGGTCTGGCGGCGGCGGCGGCTCCGGCCTAGGGCGCCGGGAACGGCGCCGGAGGTGGCTGGGGCTGCGGACGTTGCTCGGGCTGTCGGTGTGTGTGCGCGGAGACGACGGTGGTGCGGCAGTTCGTCGGCGACGCCATGGTGGCATGGCCGGCCGTGGCTTGGCTGGGTGTGCTCCAGCAGCGTCATGGTGGCACTGGCTGGCGGCGGCCTGGCGTTGGCATTCCCGCGGTGCCATGGTGGCACGGCTGGCGGTGCCAGGCTGTGGTGATGGTCACAGATCCGCCGCCTCCACTACTCACTACTGGATCGGACCTGCTCCGGTGGAGCGCTGGCGGTGGAGGTGCTATGAGGCTGGTGCAGGACGGCGACAGTTTCGGTGTGTAGGCCGTTGGAGAACTTGCGTGGCGTGGTGGACGCGGGGCCGGCTCAGCAAGGGGCAGGGACGTTAGTAGGCTGGGCGACCGGGGCTGATCTCGGCCCTCTTCTCCCCATCAGCTGCCTTCCCCCTTCCTCGGGCTGGCCTCTGTGGCGGAGCTGGCCGGATCTGCTTGCTACTGGTCGGTTTTGCCGGTTCCGGCGGGGGCGGACCCTCCGGTGGGCTTCTCCTGGGACTTCTCCTAGGCGGCGTCCTTGGGGCGACGGACGTGTGAGGCTGCTGCTGAATCTTTGCTGCACCCACCCTCCCTGGCAAGGTGGGGTCTTCGACGGCTATGGTGTTGAGGCTGCTGGAGATCGGGGCAAAAGCTTGGATGATGCCGCCGTTCCCTTCTTGGAGGCGTCCTTTCCGACCTCTTCTCTTTTCGTGCTGGAAGTTGCAGGTTTCCTCCTCGGGGGCATGGCCAGGCGTTCCAGTTCTGAGATCGCGTGGCGGGTCGTTGTGTTCCTTCTTTTCTTGAGTTTTTAGTTGGGTGGATTCGACCAGGAGCCGGCAGTGGCGTGAGTTGTTCGGGTGCTATAACAGAGTTGAGCAGGATGAGTGAAACATTTTGTATGGTTTTGGTTCTGTTTCTGTTAAAAAAAACTGGACGGACACTTATCTTTTTTCTTTCTTATCTAATAAAAATCATGGCAAAGCTTTTGTTATCCTTGCTAAAAAAAAGGGATCGGACTTTATCACGTCGGGTATTGTAACGGTCTAACGGAGCCTGCGCTTTGCATTGCCCTCTCGATCTGAAACCATTGAGATGATCTCGTTGTGTTTACTCGCTGTCCTTTTCATTGTGGCTGCAGAAAAGACTGCCTGAGCTTGAGCTGTTTGTTGCTAACTTGCTATGCCTGTGTACTTCCACTCCAACTAGGCATCTACCAGCTACAGACGACGCGCGGTTCGCTTGGTTTATAAACCATACTTTTTTAGCCGACGAACAACGATATCTTTACTTTTTTAGCCGACGAACAACGATATCTTCAGTCATGGCTTATCAGCCAAACGAACAGGCCAGCTTGCTACCGGCTGCAGACGACGCTTGCTACACGGCAGCTGCTTACGCAGTTTTGCTTGTCGCGTTTCTGTGTAACCTGCTACTGCGTGGTCTGTTTTTAGAGGAGCAACACCAAGGATAAAACTCATCTGTGTTCAGGGAATCTGATGATGCTTCCGTCATGGGTGAGGTAAAAAACACTAGTAGTACAAATTTGAGCAGCTAATGGGGGTAAAGAATTGGACCGTGTGGCACAGGCTCTAGAACAAGCGCAATTCGTTCCGTGCCTGCTGACCGCGTGGAAAAACTTGACATCCGGATAAACTCCGTCCAGTAAAAAACCCATCGTGTCAGCGTCACCACTCACCTGAAAATGGAGAAGTAGTGTCAAGTGGAAGCAAATTAAAGCTGAATGGCAGTCAGGTGCCACCGGACGTCACACCATGATTTATTTGTTTCTTATTTTATATATACATTTATCCTGTCGATAGATTTTGGTGGGACCGAATCAGTGGAGATTAATCATGTGCTACTAGTAGCGCTTCGTTGTCTGAAATTAGAGTATTTTTAGTGCCATTATTTTGTACTACGAGCTCACACATGCTTCAGTGATAACAGTTTTTTTTTAAAAAAAAATACCTTGAAAAACACTAATAACGCAGCGCACACGTACGGCTTTTATTTGGACTCTCATTTGGTCTCTTCAGTTCTTCATAGGGTATATTCTATATTCTCTTCCACTTTGAGAAGCTAACCTGTCTATCTGGAATCCTAATCTCCTGGAGTTCTCAGTTGCTCACATCATACCAGCCAGAGAATCATTTCATTCTATCCATCCTTTTCTGCAGCCTCCATTTTTTAATCCGCCGAATTCATCAGGCAACGGCGGCTAACAATATACTACTGATCTGTGCCCGAAGGCCGAGGATTCTGCGGCGCCGCCCGAGTCGCCTTCAAAGGAGAGCGACGCGAGGGCCTGAGGAGACCGCTCGTGTTTCCACCAGCCACATAAAAGTCCGATCTCAGTCCATGAACAAAACTACCCGGCATTTTAGCTTTATCCTAAATCAAACTGGTGGTGATATCTATAGAGAAGATTATTGACATTTGCGACACTGAATAAGTATATCATGAAACTATGTTTCATATAATATTCTAAGAAAAATGTTACGTCCAGATATCCCCTTAAGCCCTTGTTTAGTTCCACTCCAAAATCCAAAAAGTTGCTATAGTACCTGTCACATCGAATGTTTGCGGCCCGTGCATGGAGCATTAAATGTAGACGAAAAGAAAAACTAATTGCACAGTTTGGTGGGAAATTGCGAGACGAACGTTTTAAGTCTAATTAGTCAATGTTTGGACACTATTTGCCAAATAAAAACGAAGGTGCTACAGTAGCCCCAAAATCCAAATTTCGCGAACTAAACAAGGCCTAACTAATGCTTCGTCCGATGTATTCTCTCTATTTTAATGGTCCAATTTACACCTTATCACGATTTGTCTTTTTTTGTTTCTCTACATATAAATTGTGTTTCAATCTTAAATTTTATAAGGTGATCAAGGACATCATATTTTGTCTTAGAAAAATAAATTGTGAATACAATTCCATATATCTAATGTTAATTTATTATTAAATTTCCTAACCTATCAAAATAATGGCAAAAAAATTAAGATGTATTCTTCTAACATAAATTCTGCTGTCTTCTATCGTCTCACAAAATTTCAACTAAAACTCAACATGGAGAAATAGAGATAATAAGTGTTGTTAAGGGGTAAAACTGGATCAACTAAAATGATCTGGGGGAGTAAATTAGTGATCTGCCGCCGCTTGTCTTCTCCGAATCGACAGAGCAAGGCTACGATGATGGCTGTGGCCGGAGGCACAACGCCAGACGGCCGCCGAGGCACGTGCCTGTATACGATCAGGGCTTGATCCGAAAGGGTTAAGAGGGGTTTCGTGTCGAAGATTAACCCAACAATCTGTGCCCATGGAACTCCCTCCCCCACCGATACGATACCCCTATGTCCTGCTCCTAAAACTTCCACCATCACTATGGATTTGTTTGCTTGTTTACCAGGCAGAGTTGAAACCTGCTTGACAGGGTTGCAACCAGAGAGCCCCTGCATCTTCCGTTGGCTTCAAAACGGTAAATTCAGCGCGCGCAGATCAAGGAAAACCACCATCCACGACCATGTGAACTCACCAATGAATTCATATCTCAACTAATAGTGATTTCCGGTACACCCAGCCTATGAACATTGAACAAGATGGCTATGAACAAGATGCAACCTCGATGGCACTGCGTACTCCTGCATTTCTCAGGTTCCCTCAATCAACACAGAGGAGTTGCACCTCTGAAAGCTAGACCGTGCATATTTGCATACGACAGGCAAAATTGCGTAGGCAGTAGCAATACAGTAAAGCCCATGTTTACCGGGCGAAGCCCAATACACCATCGAGCCCGAAATTGCCGCAGCATCGTCTGTACCTGGTGGATGCAGAGGAAGTACACAGGCACAGCAAGCCAGCAATAGATAAGCAGCTCAGGCCCACACAGTTAATACTGTTTTCCAACAGCAACCATGCAAAGGGCAGCCAGTAAACACATTTTTTCTCGAACAAGACGGTAAACACAATGACGGCCATAATGGTTTCAGATCCAAAGGGCAAAGACGTGAGTCAGATTTCGGTCAATGGACCATACATGTATGCATTTTCAGTGAGCGAATGATGGCACTTATTATCATGCGCATCCCAGTATACTAGAGGTCAAAAAGAATGATTGAGGCTCTCATCTTACTTGCATTAGTAGTATACAGATATTAATAACAATAGGGCTTACAATGGCCGCTGGAAACAAGTACAACACTACAACAGAGAATTGCCTTATATGTAGAGCTACCGTACCGTATAGGAGGATGAATGGATTGAGTGACAAAATGGTGTGATTATTCAGTAAGTGATCAGGGGGGTGGGGTGGGGGGGGGGGGGGGAATCTCAACGCAAAACTTCATGACAACAATGCCGTCCGATGTTACCTTGCTAAACTGTGTTTCCTTCCTATGATGAAGATGCCACCTCGATGGCACTGCCAAGCGGCCATGCGGCTTCAACATATGCATCACTGTAAGGGACCTTCTTTACCAAGGTCATCTCATGGTCGGGATCAACACCTGCAAGAATGTTTGCAAAATAAGTGAGAAGGCGCTTACAACCTTTATGCTATTCTGATTAGTTTCGTTAGACCAGGTCATACCGAATCCGTCCACAAGTAATGTGTACTGATAAATAAGGTCCATGCAGATATATGGAATGTTATCCTTTTGGACACCGGGGAAGGTAGCTTCAGCATCCTTCACACTCAACTTGCAAGCACGCTCGGCAGCTTGTTTGAAGTCTGAGGGTTTAACATTAGCAACAGCTGCATTGGCGTTCACAAATCCAGCCTGAAAAGACACCAGTAAATGGTTACAAACGTAACAAGGATAAAACAACGGCTGGAAAACAAGAAAATTAATTTCAAAGTTCAGATGGGACACTACGAAACTACTAGAACCAATTGTTCCATAACCTTACCTCAGCAGCCCTATCAAAGAAAAACGATGCTACAAAGAGATTCTTTTGTCCAGCACCACCACCACCATTCCAAATGCCACCAAAAGAACACTTCATGTGGGTGCATGCTTCATCAACTTTCAGAGCTTTCACTGCATCATCCTTGCATTTTGAATAACTAGCACCAGAAGGTGAGGCAGATGCTTCAAATGTATCGTCACCATATTTGTATTGCCCTACAATCATTACACACAATTATATCAGGTGCCACAAATCAGCAAAATATCAGATGGTGAGGTATCTAGAAGTTACAAAAAATGCAATCCAACTGGGTCCATAATCTCTAGCACAGTTGTGACCAGCACTGTAACTAGACTATCAAGGTACTATAAGATAGGCATAGGTTTTATTAATCATAGAGAATGATTGCTGGCATAGAGTTAATTTGTGGGACATCAAGCGATGACCCTTTCCCAAACAAAACATCGTGGCAACTTGACAAAGTTCATCTTTTTAACAAAAAGAACATCAATTCGTTGGTGTGGAGGTACTCAAGACTGTATACACAGACAGGAAACATACATGATAGAGAGACCAGGGTAGAAGCAACCATACCTTGAAATCCCTCTAACATACAGTTGCTGTAACCATTGCCATTGCCAGCTTTTAAGACCTCTGCTCTAGCAGCTAGCAACCCGTAAAGCAAATAACTGCAAAAAAATGTTTCCAGAAATATTTTATGATGTTATGGGCAGGTATAATCATATCATGTAATTCCCAACAGACTGCCCAAAAAAATTATACAAATGACCAGTGCATGACTTTACGTCAGGAAATAGTACTAAAACAATGTTTTTTTAATGTCGCTCACTTAAGTTTATTCTACCGAGGAGTAGTGTTTTCTTTCTGTTTTTTTTTTTCATCACATAACAATTCCCTTAAGTTGCTACTTTCAGAACTACACCAATTTTCAGCTTTGTAGGGGATTATGACCTATGAATCAAAATAGGAGAAACAAGGGATTTGCAGGATTGGAACCACCATCAGGTGCTTAAATTGGTTTAGCTGGTGTCTGTTACTATGCCTGTTTGCCACAGGCGACCTAATTAGAACTTTAAAACGGTAGCAACAATTCAAAGCTCAATAATTTGCAACACTAACCTATGAACATAAAGATAATATGTGGTTCCTTTGAGGAACAGTTTCTTCACATATGCATCTTCCCCATCAGATGGTTTAGGAGCCTTTTCTGCATCCTTCTCTGCAATAGCATATGCCATTTGGACAGATCCACCACCAAGATCAACTACACCAACCGTGTCTGCATAAGTCTTTCCCAAGTTTCCCAACAGATAATTGATAGTAACCTATAAGTTGGTAGAAAAATAATAATTGTTACTTGTTGCGGGACTAAAGTGTGAATATAGAAGCACGAATCATGAGCAATTCCTGAACAATCTCACACAACCCGTGAATAATTCCTAAACCTCTGAAGTGAAATGGGTAATCAGAATGTTTGATGATGAGATGTCATTATGTCAAAACAAAAGCCTCTATCATGCCAACTTATTGCATTAGATTTGAATGAATTAAAAACTAATTAGATCCTATGAATCTGAATTGGTTTGAACTATCACTTATATGATATTTATTTATTATATTGTGCAGCCTGGCAGACAGCAGTTCTGAAAGGATTGACAGATAGATTGCACAAAGAAGCATTTTTTGTAATAAGTGGTGCACTTTTGTCCAAATCAAGAATGCTGATACACTAGCTAATCTTATCAATCTTGAGCATTGGCAACATTGTATAAAAGGGCAGGCCTGGTGCAGTGGTGAGAGCTGTCTCACTGAGTCACCAGGTCGTGGGTTCGAAGCAGCCTCTCCGCAGATTTGCGGGGGGGAGGCTTGCCTCGGTTTTTCCCTTCACCAGACCCCACTCATGTGGGAGCCTCCGGCACTGGGTCTGCCCTTTAGTTGGACACAGTTACGAGAGCAACAGATGGATAAGACCAGCATCATACCCACTCGTATGTGCCTTCCTGCGTTCCATCAAGAACTGTAACCCAATCCTCTTGGTTTTTAAAGGAACTCTTTTCGCGAAGAAGATCCTTAACCTGCACCATTGGCAGAAACAGCAGCAGCAAATTTGAGTTAAACAGAATTTTGATGACCATGGTAATAAAACACACAGATTCATTTAGAGAGAGCATGCTACATCCACTGATGAATGCAGTGACGACATTATTGAAAGGTTATGCTAGAAGAACCATTTACCGCTTGCAATATTGCCTCGGACTTTTGTGCACCCAAATTTCTCAGCCCTGCGGTGGCCTGCGCATAGAGAAGGAAGCTAATACAGTAAGAACACCATGAAGCATCAATTACACAACCTAGTGGTACGGTGTGCCACCCACCCCGACTCTGACAGGCGTTTGATCGCGCAATTCCGTGGGCACCACTCGCTTGGCTTCATCAAGGAGAGAGACGAGCGACTCGGCGGCCTCCCGGGGGTCGTTGGCATAGAAGCTAAGTCCCGGTTTTTTCTGCAGGCGAGAGACGAGGGAGCTTTGAGATCACGAGACGCGAACCAGATCCAGATCCAATTGACGAACAGGTAGCGTACCTGGACGAAGAGCTCGATCTCGCTGCCAATGTGGACGAGATCCAGGTTGGAGTCGAAGCGGAAGACATGGACGCGGCTGCCGGAGCTCCCGGCGTCGAAGATGACGGCGTACTTGTCAGCCCCCGCGGGCCCGGGCCTCCTGGCGACGCCCGTGGTGGCTGGCGAGCGCGGCATGAGGAGGAGGACGAGGGAGACGAGCGCGAGCGGGGCGAGGACGACAAGCAGGACGCCCCGGTAGCGGTGCGCGCGGTCGGCCAGCGTCTCCTGGCGGCCGCCGTTGGGCAGCGCGGAGTAGCGGCGCATCTTGGCGGCGTCGGTGGGGAGGAGCAGGAGGTCCGGGGACGAGGGCGTGCGGTAGCGGACGCCGCGGCCGCCGCTTGCGGTTGCGGCGGGTGTGGGGGCCGGGGGCGACGGCGACGGGTTGGACGCCTCCTGCTGCGCGGGATCCAGCGCTCCGCGTCGGGGCGCGCGGCGCGCGCGTCGGTGGTGGATCTGCTGCTGCTGCGACTGCGTCGTGGCGGGGTGAGGGGGAGGGAAGGCAACGTTTAAGGCGGGCGCGGGCATACTTTGAGTTGACCTCGCTCAGGCTGGGAATTGGGATCGCGTGTCGTCGGGGCGGGGCGTGGCCAAGCGGCCGTTGGAGGCGGACGGAAATGCGAGCCGCCTCGGGATCTGCCGCGGGCGGATGGACAGGGGAGATGCAAGCGCGGCTGCGCGGGGGAATTTTCTTTTTAATTTTAACACTATGCGTAAACTAATTTTAAATTTAACATTGTCTAACACTTTTGATCGTGTCTATTGCTATGCATGGTGGTGCGGCAGGGGGCTGATGTGGCGACGACCGAAAAGGCTGACGGTTGACGTGGCAGGGCCTGTCACGCCACCGATCTTGGCGCGGCAGTGCCGCGCCCTGATCCGTGGCGCGGCGGAGCCGAATAAAAGCCCCGTGGCCAGTCCCGCCTGCCCGCGCCCGCCCGCCGCCGAGCACGCCGGCCGCCGCGCCCGCATGCCGGTGCGCCACCCCCCTCTGGCCACGCACGGCGGCTGCCCGCCGCGCCCGCCGAGGCCTCTACCTGCATTTCCTGGCCCGGTCTAGCGCGCCACCGCCGCGAGGACCAGCGTCGCTGCCGCGAGGTACTCCCCTAGTGTATTTGTTGATTGAATCGACATTGTTAGTATAATAAGTTTGTAAAATAAATAAAGTTAGTATAATTAGTAAAGTATAGTTAGTAAAGTTAGTTAGTCTAGTTAGTATAGATAGTAAAGTTATGTAGTTTAGTTAATACAGTTAGTGAGTCTAGTTATACATTGGATTTAGTCTAATTAGTTGTTGTTGTTAGCCTTGTATAGATGTTAATATTAGATTAGGTAGTATAGTTATAGTTAGAATGGGTATTAATATTTCTATGGACATTACGTACGACGATTTCGATGACTTGATGAAGTTTCTTGAAATACTTTTGTAGATGGATTGTTGTGTTAGAGTTTTATACGAATGAAGTGTTAGGAGAGAAGATGGTATGTTTGAGGATATGGAAGAAGAATTGTAATAGTTTGATGAACCTCCTAGCTTCAACGACATTTGTGTCCATTTGAATACAAAGTTTGGCAATGATTTCACACTGAAGGGGATGTTTGATACTGAGAAGACTAGGGCACACTATGTCCTCATACCCTTGTGCGACCCTGGTCACTGGTCCCGCTACACTAGGGTGCTCCAAGGTTCTAATATGCCCGTGGCTGAGGTGGTGGTCGAGAATGGGTACAAGATGCAGGGTGTTCAGGACGGCCCGTCCATTGATGGTGTTGGAGGCAATGAACAAGAATTAGGGGTCGAAGGGGAAACAGCTCAGGATAACATGGATTTGGATGGTCAGTTGACGCAGGAGCAGTTTCATTCAACTACAGTAGGCTGTATAAGCAATGACTTTGATGTGAATGAGTTCGAACGGAAAGAGGAGGAGCAGTAGGAGGAGGACACGATTCAGACGGGACTGGCCGCGTGGCTTTTATTATGCTCTGCCGCGCCACGGATCAGGGTGTGGCACTGCCGCGCCAAGATCGGTGGCGCGACAGGTCTTGCCACGTTAATGGTCAGCCTTTTCGGTCGTCCCCACGTCAGTCTCCTGCCGCGCCACCATGCGGCCGCTCCATAGCACTAGGTGCGGCCAAAAGTGTTAGTTTTGAAAAAAAAAAGTTAGATTTAAAATTAGTTTAAAAAAATGTTTAAATTAAAAAAAATCGCGCGGGGAGGGGAGGTGCTCTCTGCCTGCCGAACCGCCCGGCTGGCTGTGGTGTGCGGAATCCAAGGGGTGGGAAACCGGCGGGTTTGGAATGGGACGGCGTTTTTATACTGGCCCTGGCCGCGCGGCGACGGTGCGTGCCCGTGCTGCTGAGTTCGCCGTGCCGGTGCCGGTGCCGGAGGCTTCCGGGACGCGCGCGTCGCGTGGGGGACTTGGGGTTGCTTTCAGAGTTTGGCCGGGCACCCGAAGTGCTGCGGCGGGCCCCGGGGACTCCGTCCGTCTCCATGCTGGGTCCACGCGCGACCCCGCGTGTTTGGTGGAAAACTTGTGACTGGTTCACCGCGGTGATGGATTGTGAACGGATTTACCATACAGCTGACCTTTTCCATACGTTGACTGGCGTCGCCGTGACGACAAATAGGTGCTCGGGTTTCGTCTGAGAATCAGGTGCTCGAGAACTCCACCTGGTTCAGATGGCAAAATGAAAATCGTAGCACAAGCTAGCGGACTATCGGATCGGTTATGCCAAAACGTAAAAGATCTTGCCAAACCTTGCATACGGCATCGGCAATACTCACTCTGTCCTGAAAGAATGAATTTCTAGTGACTTTAGGATAGATTAGCAAAAAGGATAAAAAAGACTATGCTACCTCTTATTAAACTGTTGAAGCTCAATAGCTCTAATTACTGAGAAGCCTAACTAAGTAGTGTTATTTGGAGTATTAATAGCAGCGTAGGAGAAAGATGTTGTGTTAAATGTAACCCAGACTACGAGAGAGATTAATGTGGATCGGTGAACCGTTCACCTTCAAAAATTAATTCTTTTGGAGTATATAAGTTGATGAAGTACTCCTCACGACTTCTTTTAAAAAGCAAAAAGGTTAGGCAGACGGTGGACTAGCAAACTGTAGAAAACCGGCACGCGAACGGGCAGTGGGCCGTTAGTCTTTTTTTAAAAAATAAATAAATGTTGGTATAAAGTTCAGCTAGTCTTGTATTGGGCCAAGACTTATGTCTCAGCAGGCCGAGTTCTCAAAGTAGGCTCAGCTCGCCTGCTCGTAACAGATTTTGTTGGGCCTACTAAGCCCAAAGCATTACCTGAGGCCGCGAGGCTCCTCCAAGGCAAAGCTGGGTCGTAGACCCTGTAGCTCGCAGGCCCCCAGCAGGATGCGCTAAAGCTAATACCGGCTCACGGGATGGCAGGCAGCCCAACGCCTCAATTAGGCCCCCTTTGGAACACGGCATTTTTTCCCATTTCTGCGTTCTATCTTAGACCCCAACTAAGCCCTCAGGTGGAAACAGAAAACTTCCCATCGGGGAATGCCTCCTATCTTTATTTCCACGGGGAGGAAAATTCTATAACCCCACCCTTGTCAAAACTTAAACCTTGTTAAATGCTCATGTATCTACCTCAATCCAACACACATTAATTGAGTTGAATACATGGACATCCAAATAAACCCTTACAACCAAGAATTTCTCCTCATTCTTGCCCCGTGTGAGGAATTAGTCCCCGAAACTGTTCCTGGGCTAAAGCTAATACCTGCTCTCTAGGATGGCGTACAGATCAACATCACTAGGACCCATCTAAACTTTTTTTTGCTTTATTGGACTAGGTACCAAGGCACGTTAGATGAGTTATACTAGTTAGACTAAAAAATAGTTTAAATTAGCTAGGTGGGCTAGCTAGTTGGCTAACAACTAGTCAGAGACCTGATTTAAAATAGTAGTCCACCTATTAGTCCTCTTATTTGATATATTAAGGCTAATTTTTAGCTAGCTAGCGATTAGCTATTATATCAAATAAGCTCTAAAAACATAGTGTAATGCGCGCAGCAATGACCACAAATTCCACCAACACTGCATCGCATTATTGGCGCGCTAGCAAAGTTTCCAGAATCACCACACAACGCAAACAAATTAACTCCTATGCGGGGAGGAATCTCTGCCCTGAAGGCCTCACAAGTCACACCGATCCCTAAAGATTCGTTGATTTGAGGTGAATCAAAGGTCGAACGTATCCGTCACGTCAACGTTACGTCCCCAAGGCCCGGAGCTGATGCCTCTCGCCTCACTCTGCAAGCGTAGTCCGATCGCACGCACTCGATCACCGTTGACTCGTCTATCCCAGCTCCCCACGTGGCAACTTGGCACGTGCCATGTGGTGCCGTCACCGTGCGGTTTTGACTTTGACGGACGGGTGGCTTCCAGTACGGCAGCACCCGAGAGAAAGAGAGGACGGCTCGTCGGCTCCACCCCACTCCGTACACCATTATTTGACGCACGATGATCGTGATCCGGATGCCGGTCCCACAGTGCGGGTGCAGCGCAATAATGGCGGTGGCCTCCGTCCTCTTCCCCGCGATGCCGCAACGCCACGATCGCTTCTGGCCTACGCCTCTCGCTCTCACGTCGCCATCACCCCGAAGTGGCGAGAGGTTAACAACATGCCACCAGCCGCTGCAGCCGCCGCCGCCTCCTGCCGCTGCCCCTCCACTCCCCAGCCCCCCCGCTCTTCCCACTTCGAGTTCGAGTCCAACCACCTTCACTTCGCCTCCTCCTCGACCCCGCCATCCTCAATGGCGGCCGCCGCTGCCAACGCCGACTACCTAGACGACGACGAGTTCGACGACTACAACCCGCACCCCTACGCCGGCGGCTACGACATCACCGCCACCTACGGCTCGTCTCTTCCGCCCTCCTCCGCCACCTGCTACCCCGTCGCCTCTCCCGCCGCGACGCCCGCCCCCACCGCCCCGCAGCCGGTTCCGCGATCTCCGCTCCCTCAGCCGCCCGCACCCGCACCCGCCCCGGCGCCATCGCCAGCGCCACAGCCCCTTCGGCCGAGCTCGCCACCATCCCCGGCCCCGGCCCCCGCGGCGGAGCCGTACGACTACGGGGACGCGCTGCGCCACCAGCCGTTGTACCCCACGCCGGAGGTGTTCCGCGGGTGGCCGTTCCTGCCGCCGCCGCTGGTGCCACACTGCCGCTGCCGCTCCGCGTGCGCGTGCGCGTGCGCCCGCGCCCGCCACCGCGACTACTGGAGGCAGTGCATGCGGGGGCTGGACTACCTTTTCGGACACTGCGACGGCTACGGGGAGCGCCGCATCGGGGTCGACTCCCTCGGGGTCCCCGTCTACGCCAACAGGAAGGGGGGCGTCGAGGACGCCGTCGTCGTCGAGGTGGCGCCGCCGGCCACCGGGACTGTGCAGTGGCGCGACGCCGGCCAGGAGCAGTTTCAGAGCAACGTGAGCAAATACACGCGCGTCGTGCCGTTCTGGATTTTCCTCAGCTCTCTCCAGTGCTGTGCTGCCATTCTTACTGACGGATGGGGGATTCCCCTTCTATTTTGTTATTTGGAAACAGCGATCGTCTTGGTATGGTAATGCAGAAGAGGAGACGCATTCATATGAGCAGCCTAGCTACACTTCATATGATCGATCTTATGAACAGCCTACCTACACTTCATATGATCGATCTTATGAACAGCCTACCTACACTTCATATGACCGATCTTATGAACAGCCTACCTACGCTTCATATGATCGACCTTATGAACAGCCTACCTACACTTCATATGATGGATCCTATGAACAACACAACAGGTTTCATGGTGTTCCCGATGAGACTACTTGGTTTCCTAATCAGAGCTACCAGGATGTCTACAGAGAGGAGGAATCTCAATACCAGGTGCTTATCATGCCTGGATAGTTAAACTTGTTTCCCCTCTATGAGCTGTCTGAATTCTGTTGTAAGCTGGTATTCCCAGCGCAGGATCGTGGGCTTTCATTATAAAGCCGGGTGAAATGCCTTTGATCTATTATCATGCCTGGATATGTCGCTAACATGGGCGCTTAGCTCAATTATGCGTCAGCGTCACTGTAATCTTGATTTTCAGTTATGTGAAATACAATTGTTTAATTTATCCGTTAGTGAACGAGTTAGCCATCTGCATCCCAGTTCTGTCTATTAACAAAGCAATTTTAAATTATACACACACACACATCTGTTCCACCTCACGTGATTTGTGCTATCTTTAATAGGAAAGTGTGGCTTGCCTCATAAACAAAAGAGTTTCATCTGTAGCTTCCAAAATAAACATAACCATTCTTTATGTTCTACGACCAACTACTTCTGAATCTTCCAAACTGATGCAGCATATTTTCTATTCTTCTAATAGCTGTTGAATATAACATGTAGGAATTCTTGTCTTATGATGAAGATAGTAAAATTTCGTCTCAACCTATTTTTAGCTACAATCAGCATTTTGGTGAACAACCGCTCCATATTCATGTTGAGCCTCCAGAAACAGTTTCTTCTCACAAGTTGGAGTACTATGAGGTTTGTTACTGATCTGGCAGCCCCATTGCTTTGTGTTTCATTTGGGTTTTAAGGAACATACTTTCCTGGATTATGTTTATTGATAAATTATATGCTTCTTCAGGAGAACCTTATGTATCTGTAACACATCTTGTGTTTATCAGTCCTCACTATTCTGAACTAAGTCATATTTTGGTCCTGGTGTAGAACTTCTCGACTTACAACAGCCAAAATGATGTTGATAATTTGGAGAGTTCAAGACAATCATATGAGATACAACCCTATGTGCACATGCCTTATGATCAACTTGAACCTTATAGGCCTTCATGGTCTCTGAATTCAGGATACTATCAGGCCTGCACAGAAGGGATAACTCCTGAATATGACAATGTAAGTTAGATAACTTCATGGGTTTTGCCCTGCTATGCATATTGTTTGAATTTCACGCCTAGTTTTAATTGGGGGAAAATTTTCAAATAGTTTGTGTGATTTATTTATGCTATCATTTTGAACCATTGAAGGGCAGGTCTGGTGCAGTGGTGAGAGCTGTCTCACTGAGTCACCAGGTCGTGGGTTCGAAGCAGCCTCTCCGCAGATTTTGCGGGGAAAAGGCTTGTCTCGATTTATCCCTTCCCCAGACCCCACTCATGTGGGAGCCTCCGGCACTGGGTCTGCCCCCCTATCATTTTGAACCATTCTGTTTTAAGACATCCAAACATTATTTCTGTCTTATGTGCGGTGTTACTGATACGTTTTTTAGCTTTCCCCATTTTTGGATGCTCACTGTTCATTTAAATTGTTAATTGTTGCATGTGGTATGTCTATGGAATCTAATTATTCTTTGACCGCTTTGCTTACAGCATACACTGGCATCTGATGAATGCTGGGATATATCAAGCTTATTTATGTCTCCATTCTATCCTCAAGAAACACGATCTTATGAGCAGTCTCATGGTGATGAAAATGTCTAAATTGGAAGATCAACTGGAACGTACTTTCTGAAGATAATCACCAGATAGCTAAATTGGTATGCACAGCAATGTGTGTGTGTGTGTGTTTTCTATGGTTTGTTGCTATATGAATCTGGATCAGCATACAATGGCCCATACTGTTTTCTTGAAGCCAGCCAATTCTTCCATGTGGGACTGGATGTGCCATAATATCCTTTCCATTTTTCCTGGTGATTGATGGGTGACCTTTTGGTGGTGTTCAGCCATTTTATTTCTTGGATTGCTAAACTGAACAAAGAAAATTGTTTTCTATTTTGAAATGCAGTAGATCGAAATGTCATAATATCCATTACAGGAGCTCTCCACATTTCTCACAAAGTTCCTTGATGAACCAAAATGGTTGTCGGGAACGGCACAACCTTTTTGTTTTGCCATCCAACCAGACAGAAGCACGGAACTACCACTATCTCTATGGATATAATGGGCACCTAGTCGTTCTACTTTACTTAGATAGGGTGTCTCCGAGATATCATGAGTTATTGTTGCAAACGGGTCTGTAGCCTATTGTCACAGCATCACAGGAGCTTTAGTAGCACCTTAGGTCAAGAGTCCGACTCCCCGTGGGAGCGAATTTGGACAGGCCTGGGTTAAAAAAACACCCGTCGTTAGCTGTGTTCCTGAGTTATAAGTCTAACCACCTGAGTCGATTTCAGCAAGATGCATATGGCTGCAGGCGCATGTCCTGGGTGCTCGGTGGCACATCTCGGCCAGCGCGCGAGAAGTTTCTTCTTAATGCAATACTGTGGGGGCAGTCTTTCCCCCGTAGGTTGAGTTTTTTTGCTGGGCTTGCCAATACAATTACTCACATACAGAATTGTTTAGTGCTCCATTGGATCATTGTTTCTTTACCATTAATGTAGCTGTTTTCTTCTGGACGGTGGCACAAAAGAAAAGTTAGAATGATTTCAATTTCAATTGGCAATTTCAATGGATTATGTTTTTTGTTTTGATCAAATCAGGATATAGGAATTCTTTTGTCATTTTACATGCTTCTACTCTTTTGCGGTACAGTATTTTTCATCTTCATCATTGTGTAACAAAGTTGTGTGATATGTAACCTGCAGGGTGATGAAACTAACCATATTAGTCAATTCTGGAACTTTGGACATTACTCAACCTATACTGAATACTCTGTATTGTAGCAATGTCGCTTCAGGTTCAATTGTATTTGTATAATTGTATTCACATGTGATTTAAATTTACTGGCTATGTGTAATGAAAACTTTACTTGTAAGATATTATGTTCCAAGTATATGCGAGACCAGTTGCAGCATTGCTGACCAGAGATACATTCACCCTGTGTTAGATTTTCAGTTTGCCTAAAGCTGAAGCTGATTTTGTACATTCTTCTTCTTCGTTACCAGAGTCTTGTTTGTACCAGAAAATTCTGTGTTCCTGGCTGCAAGTAGCATCAGATATTACATTCTTCCTTACATGAGTGCAAATACCAGTCTTTTCAGCTTGCTTTTCCCAAAGTTACCACAAGGTGGCTTAGTTCACACCTCTGTCTAATTTACAATTTTCATCTTGTTTGACGTAAGCCAGGTTTTGCTGTCTTGTTTCTGTATGTATGTCTTTTCACAATGTCCTGTGTCAAAGTTATTATGTAGTGTAAAACCAAACGATCATTTCAGGACCTTCGCAGGGCTCTACTTGCTCTGCATGTCATTTGATACCAGAGACTGTTGTGTTGTTCTTAAAATCTACTTATGTGGCATTCATCAGCAAGATGTTCTATGAAACATTTCTTCATGGTACTAGCTACTTTTTTGGTAGAACTGTTCCGCGATTCTTTTGTTTCAAGCTACACTGTTCTAGTTCATGGACAGCAGCTCGTGACATAATAGTATCTGGGAAGTGTTGTCTATATATGAAGAAACTATTTGTTCTTAGCTCTTCATTCTATCATCATTTCGAGGCAGTGACAGAGTTAGAAAAGCCCAAAGCTGCACTGTTTTCAGGACTTGTAGCTTCCCTGAAAACTTGGGTCATGAAGCTACATCCGGTTACAGCGTACAAAGATGGACCCTCGTTCCAAGTATGATCTATTGGCAGGTAAGGTGTCACTTCTGGGTATCTCTCCTAGGCCCATAGTCTGCTGGTGCCGAACAGGAAATCATGGGTGGTTAACACTAGTGTTCGTTGCTATATATTTTCAGGTCAAATCTTTGCTGCCATCCTGGGCCTCCATGGCCTGGCCCAACTGGTCCTTTGGTCGACTTTGGTGTGGATGGAGGTGGAGAGATGTTCCAAGAATAGAACAGAACTCTGAGATGTTTTAAAGGTATGAATGAACTAATAAATTTCTGAACTCTGTAGTGAAGTGCTACTAAAGTAACTAAACAAAATGTGAAATAATAGCGAAGGCCAATGCACTCTTTGTTTCCTGGTAGCACTAATAACCACTTTTGTTGCATGTACGACCTACCTTTTTGCTTGTCCAGTGGATGGTGATCAAACAAACAATTCTCTGTGCACACACAATTGTTTAGCCACAAGACTGTTTTACATATCTCTGAATTGCTTTTGCTAGTTCCCCGCTCGTGTAAAGGAGCATCAAAAGGCACATCTTGCTCCAGCATAGGACTGACAAATGCCGGACCCACTCATCACTGGGATAGATATACATTGGATACTTGTTTCTTTTCATGAATCATGATCCTTGAAATAAGGCTACCTTACCCTGGGGAAGATAAAAAGGAGACCGAAAGATGCCCTTTCATATCAAGCCGTCTAATCTCCTTCTGCCGAGTTGTCCAGTTGAGCTGCCGTAGAAACAAGAAACAGTATGATGACTTTTGCATCACTTCCTATTTGACTGAACCTCTCTCACGGCTGTGTTTAGTTGGCGAAATTTGGTAATTTGGCTACTGTAGTATTTTCGTTTTTATTTGTCAATTAGTGTTTAATCATGGACTAATTAGGCTCAAAACGTTCGTCTCGCGATTTCCAACCAAACTGTGCAATTAGTTTTTTTTCGTCTACATTTAATGCTCCATGTACGTATCGTAAGATTCGATGTGATGGCTACTGTAGCATTTTTTTGTAAACTTTTTAAAAACTAAACACAGCCTAAAATTTTTTTTTTTGAGCGTGACACAATGCAGCTGCTCTCATGTTTCGTTCTTCGGTCTCCAGAGCACTTATCAGACGACTGCTGACAGCTTACTCTCATGTGTGGACTGGTGGCGCAAAAGGAAAATTCCGGCAGACCTGAAACCAATTGAGATGGTTGCCAATGGATATCCTTTACATCTAGAAAAATATACCGTGGGTGACTTTCCTTGTATTTCAACTTGCAGCATTCAAATCCCAACTTGCATCAGGTTTGGCCACTTAAGTAATAATGTGTTCAAACGTCTTGTCAGTCCTAAAATGCTTGCCAGCGTGGAACTAAGGTATGACAAAAGCAAGTGCATTGACATATATTATGCTCCAGGTTGCCTTTCATTTTTCTATGGTATGATTAGCCGCTTTTAGTGTATTGCTGCTAGTAGTGTGCATGTCATCTAATATTTTGTGAACGCATAGGCCCATATGATATGATGATCCTGGGCAGATCCCACTATTTTAATTGTGTTCTGTATTATTCAAAAGGTACGGTCATAGTCTCATAGAGGGACTTATCAGATTATAGTTTATATATACAGGTCGGCCAAAGTTGCCACTTGAGCATAGAGAACGGCGAACTGAAGCATCTCTGGTACGTGTGGTGTGCTTTGGTTGTCTGCACTGTGTAAGTCTGGCCAGTCTCAGGACGTGTTTGATTATCTAGTTTGTTTTAATATAGTCACTTCTTCTCTGAATGGGTAAGGTTACCTTCTTTGAGGCATTTTATGGAACAACCAGGGCGCTCATCCAGGGGCACTCCATCGACGCTCTCATCCTCTGGTCGTCATCTCAGGATGAGTGTATTTGGTTATGATGACATGCAGCTTTCCTTCATTCTAGTAAATTCTTACCGCGTCCACCGACAGTTTACATGGGAGTAATAAGCTTATCATTGGTAGTACTTGCTTGCGCAGTCAATCTCAGGATTCGCCTGCTGTGTTTAGGAATTCGATCAGCAACAGGTGAGCTGCCTGAGATGAATGCTGAGCGTATTTCTTGCTTGCAAGTAGCTTTCTTGGAATAGAGAAGAGGTTAGCCCTTGTTTAGTTGCTACCCAATTTCCAAAAAGTTGCTACAGTACCTGTCACATCGAATGTTTGCGGCCTATGCATGGAGCATTAAATGTAGACGAAAAGAAAAACTAATTGCACAGTTTGGTGGGAAATTACGAGACGAACGTTTTAAGCCTAATTAGTCAATGTTTAGACACTATTTGCTAAATAAAAACGAAGATGCTACAGTAGACCCAAAATCCAAATTTCGCGAACTAAACAAGGCCTTAGTGAAGAAGACCCGTATGCAGTAGCACTGATGTGTCTACACTCTCTCCACAGTGCCGAGGTGGTCTCGTCTCGTCCCGGAAACTTGGGCCGTGTCCCAACAAGAGTCCAAGTGCCAGCCAGCCACATGGGGAGTGGGGGCTGTGGCTAGTGGCTACGGAGTACTACTACTATTCCCTCCATCCATCTCCTGCTGCTGTCTAGTGACCTGACCTCGACTACCTGACCCACATGAGTGAGTGAGCAGGGGGGGAAAAAACTTGCTTGGAGCTATGGCGCCCTCTTCTGCGCTGTACTAGTGCTGCCTTCCACAATGCACATCAATGACGAACCAGAAACAGAGCAGGGTCTTGATCCTGAGGGGTGAGAGGGCATAGATAGGCCAACAACCACCATGCCCACAGGCTCTCTCATGGATGGGATGACCATGCATTGCGTTGCATGGGTACGTTGCTCCGGTTGGATGCGCAAACTTTGAGCACCAAAAGGACGTCGTCGTCTCGGCGACTCGCAAATTAGGCATGCGAGTGGCATTCATTGTTGGAACGCCATAGCCCACACTGTTCCCCGTCACGGAGATGAAGCTGGCGGCATGTGCTATACTAGCTAGGGTGAAGATTAGATGGAGTGAGCCGACGGGTAGGTAATCTTCGCCTGTTCGGTTGACTGATTCGTACTGTGCTACCCGTGTTTATATGAGAGGGAGCCGCTCCCAGCCGATCAGATCCGGCCTTCATTGCCAGTGGACGGAGCCGCCGGACCGCCATAGGCATGTTACCCTGCCGTCCCGTCGTGGTCACGGTCGCCGTCGTAAAAGCAGGCCACCAGCAGCGCATTGATGGGGCCTCCCCCGTGAATGTCTGAGATTTGCAGACAGTGGCGCTTGTCACTCGGGGCCCGTCGGCCACCTACAGCTGCAATGCAACACACCATTCCAACTCGCTCGCTCCAAACATCAATCGGCCTAGCGTTGAGGTGGAAGAATGCGCCGTGAACGTGAACTGTCCTTGCAAGGACAGGACAGGGCCTGACACCGGGCACATGCCCCTGAATCGGTGGCGAGTGGCGTTGATCCGTCTGACCGTCTCCCATCCGTCCAATTCCACACTGCGCTGCAAGCATGTCGCAGCTGTCCATTGGACGGACGGATACACATGCATATGATGCTGCCTGGGGCAGCTGACTACGAGGAGCCACAGCCAGTGTTCTTTCTGCCAAAAGGGTGGCAAAAGGAGCAGCGTGCAGTGAGCTGCGACCTGCGAGCCTCGACTTGGACCTGGGTGGGTATGGTGGGTAGGCAGCCGGAAACGACAGGCGACAGCAGATTCGTTTCGCCTTTTGCCCTTGGATTTTCAACTGCTCTCCGAATATCTCGTGCATTCGTTCTCGTTCCTGTGCACGTCCTCAACTCACGTCCCGCGCCTGCAGCTGCATTGTGCTCTTGTTTGTACCCTTATTCGCCTCGTGCTCGCGTCTGATTCTGTCAGGGAATGCGGAGGAAAAGTTGCACTCGGGTCCAGATTATTAAGGCCCCGTTTAGATGCTACCCAAAATCTAAAATTTTTCAAAATTTCTCGTCACATCAAATCTTGCGGAAGAACATTAAATATAGATAAAAAGAAAAACTAATGGCACAGTTTGACCATAATTGGTGAGACCAATATGTCGGGTACCGTAGAATCGGGTACCCCGAGCAAATATCAAAAGGGTCACTTGAATCCCATCAAAAAGCAGAGCTAGAAGCTAAGTCGTAGGCTCCTCACCGGCTACGTCCGAGCCTACCAAGCTCTCCGCCCCGCCTCGAGGCTCAGACAGGAGGTCTCGGCGTCCTGACGCTATCTCCGCCTCGCGCGAGGCCTTATTCGGAAGGCCTCGATAGGGAGTGCAATCTCCGCCTCGCGCGAGGCCTCTCGCGGAAGGCCTCGGCAAGGAGTCCGATCTCCGTCTCGGGCGAGGCCTCATTCTCCGTATCGCTCGAGGCCGGTTCGTCCATAGCCTGTCGCCCCCCCCCCCCCCCGCCTCGACCGATCCTCCTGACAGCACGTCATGTCCCATTAATACGTCAACCACTCCCGCGGTCTCAGCCGGACGATGGCTCGACACCGCAGAATGGTCGACGGGACCTGAGGTCGCATCAGCGTCATACCGGCTAGGACAGGGCATGGCGGGGATTACCGGCCACTGTGTTCTGACGCTGTGCCCACGATCAGCGCCCACACTACACTGTGCCCCGCGATCCCCGCCTCGAAAACAACATCGCACGGACAACTTGGCCCGGGTCATCACCGCCTCCAAGCCAGCGCACCAGATCAGCCGCTCTCTCGGGGCCTCGGCACTGTGCACCAAGGTCTCGGCTATCTCGGGGTTCGTGTCCGCCGAGACCCCCCACTGCGGTGCAGCCTCGGCACCGACCAAGCCTTGGTCTCGCGCACAGTTCGTCCACAGCGGCTTGCACGTTCACCGCCGCACCCACTCTGAGGTAGTCCCGGGGCTCCCACGACGCACAGGATCGGATGGGACTAGCACACCGCCCCAATGCTCCAAGGACGGACCACTCCGACGACCACGCCGCCACAGAAATAGGCCACAGGGCTCGGACATGCCGCCCCTGTTGGCACGACGCCGTGTAGTTAGCACATGTACTGTCCTTGTCCTCCCTTCAACTATAAAAGGAGAGGACTTGGGCCACTTAGAGAGAGAGGTCTAACGAAGAAGAACACTAGGTAACACACACACTCCCCAGCTGCCTAAGAGCAACGTCTCAAGCAGCCCACACGACACCTCGCCGAGACCTGGGACTAGCTCTCTCTCTCTCTCACCTAGCTTGTAACCCCCTACTATGAGCACATCGGTGCAAGGAATACAAGATCTATCTCTTAGACTGGACGTAGGACATCGATTGCCTGAACTAGTATAAACCTTGTGTCTCTTTGCATCACCATTCGAGATTAGGAGCACGCAGTTCACATTTACTGGTTGGTTGAGGACCCCTCGGTCCGAAACACCGACAGTTGGCGCGCCAGTTAGGGGAACTCTACGTGTCAGTTTCGTCATCCCAGCAAGTTTCGCATGGCAGACCCCGTACGACCGTTGTGTCTCGGCACGGTGGTTTGGTTTGGGAGCCTAGAGTTCATGTCTCTAGGGCATGAGTATGACATGGTACTTCTCACTCCTCGAGCCCCACCAACCGACGATGAAGTCACGCACCGGCAGCCTAGGTGCAGGCAGCGCCCGGGCGGCCGCTCTCGCCGCGCTTGCTAGGCACGACACGAGCAAGATCACCCCGACGCTACGCAAATCCAGGGCGACACGCCGCTCCCCGCCGATATCCTACGACCAGCTGTTGGTGCAAGGTCCCTGGTCGGGGACCTGTCTAGCCTGTGCTTGGACAAGGAGAAACACCGGTGGAACGCGGCAACGCCCAGTCATCAAGCTCCGCTCCACCACCCCCTAAGAACCCGACTCCGGCGGAGCAGAGCCTGACGGCGGCACCATCCCCATACCCCTTTGGGTTGAGAAATGCCGCCGCCTCTTATGCTTACGCTTACACTGCCGCTCACGAGGATGCCTTGGGACGCAGCCAGCGCTTCGCTCTCGACCTGGATGCCCACACTGACTCCTCGGAGGAGGACGAGGCGTGGCCCGGAATGGATTTCTCTGAACTCCACGACCCTGGAGCAATGCGCCATTTCCTGGCTACAAGCGACTACTGCTTCGGCCGCTCCGACTCCAACGACGAGGGCACCTACGACCCCACTCGCGAGTGTTTTCACGTCGGGCTTGGGATACCGAGGGCGGGCGAAGAGGACGAGGGGGCGGGCAGCCGTTCCCCGCTTCGCCCAGGTACAGGCGCCGCCACACCTCCGCGCATTGTCCTACTGGCCGCACGAAACGAGAACCCTGCTCTTGCGCGACCTCAACGCCCAGACCTAGAACAACTCCGTGAGCTCCAGGCCAAGGTCGAACAAGACCAACTTCTTCTATAGCAGCTTCGAGACTCTCTCGAACAGGAGCAGTGAGGTTGCGGCGAAGGTGGAGGAGCCCAACGGAGGGCCCGCGATGTGCATCACCGCATCCACGATGACGAAGGGAGTGAGCAACCCCTAGTCTTCAATCGTGCCAGCCAGAACATCGTGGCTGCGGTAATGTTGGTTCGCGCAATGCCCGAGCCTTCTACTACGGAGGGGTGGTGGGTCCGTGGCGAGCTCTGAGATCTCCTAGAGACCACCGCGGTACCGCAGGCCGAAAGTTCTGCCTCCCGATGGCACGGGGGCGCCTCGAACTTGCTCGTAGCACCACCTCGACAGGATAAGGAAGCCTCGGTTCGTCCCGAGCCCGCTCGAGCACCGATAGCCCACAGGGTCCCCGTGCTTCTTGACTGCCTCGGCAATCGACGCGAGGTGCAGGGAGACCATGAGGCAGTCAGCAGGCGACGATGCCACGACAATGAGGGGCTCGCTCGGGGTTACCACCCACACGGAGGCGGCCGCTATGATAGCGAGGAGGACCGCAGTCCTTCTCCTGAACTACCAGGCCCTCGGGTCTTCAGCAGGGCCATCCGCGCTGCTCTTTTCCCGGCCCAGTTTCGGCAACCAGCCAATCTCATGAAATATAGCGGCGAGACCAACCCCAAACTCTGGCTTGACGATTACCGCCTGGCCTGCCAGCTAGGTGGCGCGGACGATGACCTGCTCATCATCCGCAACCTCCCCTTGCTCTTGTCAGACTCAGCGCGAGCCTGGCTCGAGCACCTTCCTCCCTCACAAATCCACGACTGGCGCGACTTGGTTAGGATCTTCGTCGAGAACTTCTAAGGCACATATGTGCGCCCTGGGAACTCCTGGGATCTTAAAAGCTATCGCCAAAAACCGGATGAGTCTCTCCAAGACTTCATCCGGTGCTTCTCCAAACAGTGCACCGAGTTGCCCAGCGTCGGCGACTCGGAGATCGTCCAGGCTTTCCTCTCCGGCACCACCTGCCGAGACTTGGTTCGAGAGTTAGGTCGGAACGTGCCACACTCAGCTGCCGTGCTCCTCAACATTGCCACCAACTTTGCCTCGGGTGAGGAGGCTATTGGAGCCATCTTCCCCGATAGCGACGCCAAGGGTAAGCAGAGGGATGAAGCCCCCGAGGCCTCAGCCTCCCGCCTCCCCAAGAGAAAGAAGAAGGGGCGCCTGGGGAAGCAGGAGGTCCTGGGGGCCGATCGGGTCGCGGCCGCATAATGCAAGAATCCCCGAGGCCCTAGGGGTCCCAGACCTTTCGACGACATGCTTAACAAACCCTGCCCTTACCACCAAGGCCTGGTCAAGCACACCCTTGAGGATTGCTCCATGCTACGGTGTTACTACACCAGGCTCGGGCCCCCCGACGATGACGCCAAGCAGAAGGGCGACCAGGACGATGACAAGGACGATGGGTTCCTCGAGGTACGCAACGCCTTCATGATCTTCGGCGGACCCTCGGCGTGCCTTACGGCGCGACAGCGAAAGAAGGAACGCCGAGAGGTCTTCTCGGTCAAGGTGGCCACTCCCCGGTACCTCGACTGGTCTCAAGAGGTGATCACCTTTGACCGAGATGACCACCCCGACCATGTTCCGAATCCCGAGTGGTACCCACTTGTTGTCGATCCCATCATCGGCAATACCCGACTCTCCAAGGTGTTGATGGACGGAGGTAGCGGCCTCAATATCCTATACGCCAACACCCTGGAGCTCTTGGAGATCGACCGATCGATGCTCCGAGGCGACGTCGCACCCTTCCACGGCATCGTGCCAGGGAAACGCACGCGACCCCTCGGACGCATCGACCTTCCCGTCTACTTCGGCACCCCCTCCAACTACCGTAAGGAAGTCCTTACCTTCGAGGTGGTCAGATTCGGAGGAGCCTACCATGCCATCTTGGGGCGGCCATGTTACGCCAAGTTCATGGCAGTTCCCAATTACACCTACCTCAAGCTCAAGATGCCAGGCCCCAGCGGCATCATCACAATTGAGTCCATGTACGAACACGCATACGATTGTGACGTCGAGTGCATCGAGTACGCCAAGGCCCTCGCTGAAGCTGAGACCCTCATCGCCAACCTCGACCAACTTAGTGGCGAGGCGCCTGACTCCAAACATCGCGTAGGGATGTTCGAGCCCGTAGAGGCCATCAAGCTCATCCTGGTCAACCCCGCCTGCCCCGATGACCGGGCGCTAAGGATCAGCGCCACCGTCGATATCAAATAGGAAGCCATGCTCGTCGACTTCCTCTGTGCAAATGCTGACATATTCGCATGGAGTCCCTCGGACATGCTGGGCATACCGAGGGAGGTCGCTGAGCACACCTTGGACATCTGGGCTGGCTCTAAACCAGCGAGGCAGCGCCTATGCCGCTTCGATAAGGAAAAGCATAGGGCCATCGGCGAGGAGGTGCAGAAACTCTTGGCGACCGGGTTCATCAAGGAAGTGTCCCACCTAGAGTGGTTGGCTAACCCCGTGTTAGTCAAGAAGAAAAATGGCAGATGGAGGATGTGTGTAGACTACACCGGCTTGAACAAAGCCTGTCCAAAAGTCCCCTTCCCATTACCCCAAATCGATCAAATCGTTGATTCCACTGCAGGGTGTGAGACCCTGTCTTTCCTTGATGCGTATTCTGGTTACCATCAAATCAAGATGAAAGAGTCCGGCCAGCTTGTGACTTCTTTCGTCACACCATTCGGCATGTACTGCTACATGACTATGCCTTTTGGCCTCAGAAACATAGGGGCCACGTACCAGCGGTGCATGACCTAGGTCTTTGGCAACCACATCGGGTAGACCATCGAGGCCTATGTGGATGACATCGTGGTCAAGACCAAAAAGGCCAAGGATCTCATCGATGACTTGAGGATAGCCTTCAAATGCCTTAGAGAGAAGGGCATCAAGCTCAATCCTAAGAAATGTGTATTCAGGGTCCCCCGAGGCATGCTCTTGGGATTCATAGTCTCAGAACACGGCATCGAAGCCAACCCAGAGAAGGTCTCAGCCATAACCAGCATGGGACCAATTAGAGACCTCAAGGGAGTATAGAGAGTCATGGGATGCCTTGTGGCCCTGAGCCGCTTCATCTCGCGCCTCGGCGAAAAAGGTCTGCCTCTGTACCGACTCTTGAGAAAATCCGAGCATTTTTCTTGGACCCCCGAGGCCGAAGAAGCCCTCGACAGGCTCAAAGCGCTGCTCGCGAATCCTCCTGTCCTGGTACCCTCGACCAGGGATGAGGCCCTCTTACTCTACGTCGCCGCAATGACCCAAGTGGTCAGTGCTGCCATAGTAGTAGAGAGGCAGGAAGAGGGGCATGCTCTGCCCACTCAACGACCTGTTTATTTCATCAGCAAGGTGCTCTCCGAGACCAAAGCATGCTACCCCCACATCCAGAAGCTAGTCTACGCCGTAGTCTTGGCCCGACGCAAGCTGCGTCACTACTTTGAGTCTCACCCAGTGACTGTGGTGTCATCTTTCCCCCTGGGCGAGATAGTGAAAGGTCCTAATATGGCTAGAGGGAGGGTGAATAGTCTATTTAAAAATCTACAAATCAACTAGAGCAATTTGATTAGTATGACAAATAGCGTAATGTAAACTTGCTCTAGGTCTACAAGGGTTGCAAGCCACCTATCCAACAATTCTAGTTGCAATGAATATTTAGGCACACAAACTTGCTATGTAATTACTCATTAAGAGCTCTCAACTTTGCTACTCTAAAGAGCTCAACTAGATGAATGTAAATAATAAAGCAAGCTCTCAATTCTAATTACACTAAAGAGCTTGTATCAACTAGTTTGCAAGAATGTAAATGAGTGAGTAGAGTGATTATACCAACGTGTAGGGGATGAACCAATCACAAGATGAATGTATAGCCAATCACCGGGAGAATGCCAAAGAAGAGAGACAATTGATTTTCTCCTGAGGTTCACGTGCTTGCCAACACGCTACGTCCCCGTTGTGTCGACCAACACTTGGTGGTTCGGCGGCTAAGAGGTGTTTCACAAACCTCGTCCACACGATTGGACACTGCAAGAACCTACCCATAAGTGAGGTAACTCAATGACACGAGCAATTTACTAGAGTTACCTTTCGACGCTCCGCCGAGGAAGGTACAACTCCCCTCACAATCATCGGAGACAGCCACAAACAATCACCAACTCATGCCGATCCTCCACTGCTGCTCCAACTATCTAGGTGGTGGCAACCACCAAGAGAAACAAGCGAAATCCACAGCGCAACACGAATACCAAGTGCCACTAGATGCAATCTCTCAAGCAATGCACTTGGATTCTCTCCCAATCTCACAATGATGATGGATCAATGATGGAGATGAGTGGGAGGGTTTTGGCTAAGCTCACAAGGTTGCTATGTCAATGAAAATGTGCAAGAGTTATCCCTTGAGCCGGCCATGGGGCTATAAATAGAGCCCCCATCAAATAGAGCCGTTATACCCCTTCACTGGGCAAAACGCGCTCTGACCGGACGCTCCGGTCATACTGACCGGACGCTGGCCCTCAGCGTCCGGTCGCCCGATGGACGCCACGCGTCACTAGCTTCAAACGCTGTTCATCAGATTTCAACGGCTATGAAGCTGACCGGACGCTCTGGCAAAACTGACCGGACGCTGAAGCCCCAACGTCCGGTCGTTTCCAGTAAGCTCCCTAAGGCATGTTTTTTCGACCGGACATGTCTGGTCCACCTTGACCGGACACAGCTAGCGTCCGGTGCTCAACCCTTAGCCACTGTGCAGACCCGTCAGTTTGACCGGACGTAGAAACCAGCGTCCGGTGCATCTCAGGTCCAGCGTCCGGTGCAACACCAAAACTGGCGACCTCTCTGCCAGCTCGACCGGACGCAACCTTTCAGCGTCCGGTCGCTGAGTGACCTAGCGTCCGGTTAGTAGACCGACGCCAGCATCATTTTGACCAACACCATTTCAACTCTAACTTCTTCACCCTTGCTCAAATGTGCCAATCACCAAGAATTTTGAATCCGGCGCAATAGAAAATAGGCATTTCATTTTCCCGAAAGCGCCGAATCCCACCGAGAACCCATCTCAACCCTGCAAACACCTTGTGCACATGTGTTAGCATATTTTCACAAATATTATCAAGGGTGTTAGCACTCCACTAGATCCTAAATGCATATGCAATGAGTTAGAGCATCTAGTGGCACTTTGATAACCGCATTCCGATACGAGTTTCACTCCTCTTAATAGTACGGCTATCTATCCTAAATGTGATCACACTCACTAAGTGTCTTGATCACTAAAACAAAATGGCTCCTACATTTTATACCTTTGCCTTGAGCCTTTTGTTTTTCTCTTTCTTCTTTTCCAAGTTTGAGCATTTGACCATCACCATGCCGTCACCATTGTCATGATCTTTGCCATTGCTTCATCACTTGGAGTAGTGCTACCTATCTCATAATCATCTTGATAAACTAGGATAGCACTTAGGGTTTCATCAATTAACCAAAACCAAACTAGAGCTTTCAGATAGTTCATAACCAGGAGGCCTCAGGCAGGATAGCCAAGTGGGCCATCGAGCTTATGGGAGAAACCTTGACTTTTGCGCCTCGAAAAGCGATCAAGTCTTAGGTCTTGGCCGATTTCGTGGCAGAGTGCACAGACACCTAGCTACCACCTGCTCAAATTCAGATGGAGTGCAAGACTATGTACTTCGATGGATCCCTGATGAAGACCGGGGCAGGCGCGGGTCTACTCTTCATCTCGCCCCTTAGAGTACACGTGCGCTACATGGTGCGGCTCCACTTCGTCGCCTCCAACAACATGGTCGAGTACGAGGCCCTCATCAATGGCTTACAAGTCGCCATCAAACTTGGGGCACGGCGTCTCAACGTTCGAGGTGACTCGTAGCTCGTCGTAGATCAAGTGATGAAGGAGTCAAATTGCCTCGACCCCAAAATGGAGGCTTACTGCAAGTTGGTACGTCTCCTAGAAGACAAGTTCAACAGTCTCAAACTAAACCACATCGCATGGAAGTACAACAAGGCCGCTGATGAGCTGGCAAAGATGGCCTCGACACGGGCTCTGGTCCCCCCGAACATCTTTGCCATAGACCTCCACAAACCTTTCATTAACTACACCTTGGTAACAGAGGAGGGCCCACCTGTGGAAACCATGGTGAAACTCGACGCCCCCTCCACTGCCAAGACCCCTTTGACTGAGCCTAAGGTTATGGAAGTCAACACCGAGCCTCCGTAGACTGACCAGGACGCAGACTAGCGAGCCCTGTTCCTCGATTGGCTTGATCGGGGGGAGCTTCCTGGCGACAGGACCGAAGCATGATGGTTTGCGCGCCGAGCCAAGACCTACATCCTCTACAATGACGAATTGTACAGGCGAAGTCCCTCAGGTGTCCTCCAACAATGTATCACTGCCGAGGCGGACCGAGCCCTACTTTGGGACTTGCACGCAGGCGCCTGCGGGCACCATGCGGCACCTCGAACGCTCGTAGGAAATGCTTTCTGCCAAGGGTTTTACCGGTCGACGGCGGTCGCCGATGCCACCAAGCTAGTACGCTCATACGAAGGATGTCAGTACTATGCTCGACAAACACATCTCCTAGCCCTGGCCCTCCAAACCATCCCCATCATGTGGCCGTTTGCCGTATGGGGGCTCGACATGGTCGGGCCTCTGCAAAAGGCCCCTAGAGGCTACACCCATCTACTGGTATCAATCGACAAGTTCTCCAAATGGATCAAGGCTTGTCCGATCAATCGAATCAAATCTGAGCAGGCAGTGCGATTCTTCACTGACATCATCCATAGGTTTGGGGTTCCCAACACCATCATCACCGACAACGGAACACAGTTCACTGGCAAAAAGTTCCTGATGTTTTGCGACGACCACCACATTCGCATGGCCTGGTCGGCCATAGGACACCCAAGGACCAACAACCAAGTAGAACATGCCAACGGCATGATCCTACAAGGCCTCAAGCCAAGAATTTACAACCGATTGAAAAAGTTTGGCAAGAAATGGCTCGCCGAACTCCCATCGGTCATCTGGAGCCTGAGGAATACCCCAAGCCGAGCCACAGGTTCACGCCTTTCTTCCTGGTCTATGGGGCCAAGGCCATCCTCCCCATCAATTTGGAATATGGTTCTCCAAGGCTACAAGCCTATAACGAACAAAGCAACCGCACGACCCGAGAGGACGCCCTCAATCAACTAGAGGAAGCCCAAGACGTTGCGCTACTACACTCAGCTAAATACCAGCAGACCCTACGGCGCTATCAGGCCTGGCCCGTCCAAGGCCGAGACTTGAAGGTAGATGACCTAGTGTTGAGGCTAGCACAGAGCAACAAGGGCCGCCACAAGCTGACCCCGCCATGGGAAGGACCGTACATCATCGCCCAAGTACTGAAGCCCGGGACCTACAAGCTAGCCAACGAGAAGGGCGAAGTCTTCACCAACGCTTGGAACGTAGAATAGCTATGTCGCTTTTATCCCTAAATTTCCAAGCATTGTATATGTTGTTTCTCAAAATACGATTAAAAAGCGTTCTTTAGTTGGTATAATTTTTTGAGAAATCCCCCGAGCCCATCGCGGGTCTCGGCAATACAATAACACGGTAAGGGAGACTCAGCTCTGCCTCAGCAGAACCAAGCCTCCCTCGGGGGCTAGATGGGGGACTCCCCCTAAGTCCCACGTACCATTCTTTAGTCATTTTTTCAAAAAGTTCCTACACCAAGTCTCTAACACGCTCTAACAAATCGGTTGTAAAAACCCCTTGTACCGAAGTCTGTTTCCTAAGCAAGAGGCCGGTAGAGTCACGAGACGGCCTACGCCTCTAGGCTATGGCACTCCCTCACTACCTCTCACCCAAGGGACAGCTTAGGCCCCAAGGCGGTGTTTTGCAAACGAAATTTGATCAGGAGCAACAGAGGGCAGAGGCTTGGAAACACAAGAAAAACAACCAAGAAACACAAATACTTCAAAAAGAAAGGCCTCGACGACCACAAGCGTTGCGATGCAAAGATAATTCCTACTCTACTCTGTTTTTACATAGCCCCTTAGGCCCAGGTCAAGCCTCAGGGCCTTCAGCACCGGTAGATGGTAGGGGAGGAACCACCTCCTCTTTGAAGAGCGTCGCTAGCGCCGTGCCAGGGCCTTCCGCTGCCTCCATTAGCTTCGTGACCACCGTGTTGGCCTCCTCGTCATCATTAGGTAGGACATACCCATCACTGATGGCTAGGAGGTCGACACCGACATAGTAAGAAGAGATGACGGCCAGCGCGCACTTGACACCCGTGTGCAGCGCTCCCCGAAGCCGCTCGCGCATCTGGCTACTCAGCGTGATCAAACGGCTCTCTAGGGAGCTGCCTGACTGGACCCCTTCAACCTCCAAGGCCTCGTAGGTGGAAAGGGTAGCACGTTTCAACGCCTCGTGCTCCCCAATCTCGATCTCGAGCACCATTTACACCATGCTAGAAGCCTCGGCTGCCCGAGTAACCTCCACCTCTGACTCTACACCATGAAGAACAGAGTAAGGTTGAGCGAGGGAAAAACAACCTAAATTAGGAGAGGAAGCCCACGGAACTCACCCTTGGCCTTCAGCTCCCAGTGTCGGGTCTCGACCTGACAGGCCTCGGCTTTCTCCTTCCAGCGCAGGGCCTTGGCCTAGGAAGCCTCGGCCTCCTCCTTCAAGCATCGGGCCTCGACCCGAGAAGCCTCGGCCGCCTTGGAAGCTTCACTCCCCAGCTCTGCGTCACACAAGGGAGTTAGGAAGCGAACATAAGGAAAAGAAAACAAAATGAGGGGACTAAAACTCACCCTCGACCGTCCCCCTCCAAACCATAGCCTCAGTTCGCGAGGCCTCAGCTGCAGCAAGGGCCTCATCCAAGGCACCTTTCGTTAGCTGGTGCGCATTCTGTTCCACCCCTAGCTGCCCCGCGAGAGCCGCGGCCGAGGCCGTGGCTTCAATGGCTCAGCCCCTGAAGGCATCCTGATCGCTGACCGCACGGGTGAGCTCCTCCTCCAACTCCTTGACCCGCACCACCAGAGGGGTGAGCTGCATCTAGGCCATGACCGCCTCGACCTTCACATCGGCACAACGAAGGCGGAGGTCCTCTACCTCCGCGCTCCGTGCCGACAGGAGCTTGTTGGCGCCGGCAAGAAAGCCCTCCTGCCGCTGAAGCTGGTCCCAGACGCCCCTCTCCTACCAGAGAAAGACCGACTTCCTAAGGGACCGGGTCTCGTGCTCCTAGGGAAGCAGAATAGGGGTCATTGATTGCAACAAAACCTAGAAAAAGACAACGTCGCGCGAGAAATGAAAACGCGAACCTGGGCGACTCCGAGCAGTTCACCGGCCACCACGGACAGCGCCATCCATAGTGCCCGTTCCGCCAGCTGGCGGTATTGCTCGAAGGTGCCCCAGTGCCTGCCCTTGGCTGCGTCCTCAAGGGCGAACAGAGGCTCCCCCTCAGGGTCATTCTGGCTCCGCCATAGTACCCGTGGGTGATCCCACCGGCAAGGCTTAGGTCGTGCCCTCATGAGGGCCGAGCTTCCCTCATCCAAGATCAGCGCTGGCTGTTCCACGGCGCTGGTCTCCTCGGTGTCGACCACCTCCCACGCCCAGGAAGTATCATCGGAGGAGATCAGATAGACCTCCGCCTCCCGAGCGCTCTCTCGCAACAACGGTGGGCCCTAAACCAAGGGAGCCACCGAGGCCTCCGCCGCCTTCATCTCTGCCTCCTAGACAGATGGCCTCGTTGCCATCACGATGGCCTTGGTGATCTCGGGGGCTCCGGCGTCCGCAATTATGGCCTCGATGGCCTCGGAGGCTCTGGCCTCCGCCATCATGGCCTCGGTGGACGTAGAAACACCGACCGCGGCTACTGTGGTCTCAGCGGTCTTTGGTGCCCCGGCCTCCATCGCCACAGCTTCGGAGACCCCAAGGGCCTCGGCAACCAAGGGCATGCTGGCCCCATCCGACTCGTGAGCCTTGCCCTCGCGGGGCGGAAGCACTCCCTCCCCCGTTGGTGTCGGGGTCGCCTCGGCAGCCCCTTTTTGGGTAGCCGGCTCCTTCGGGTCGGCCCTCACCGACACCGCGCCGCGTTGTATGGTGGCTTGTGCCTCCGCCACCCAGTGGGCGGAAGAGCCGGGGCTCGCCTTGGGCGCCTTAAGGGGTGCCAAGGGAAGCTCGTCCGCAGGTCACTTCCGACTAAGGAAAAAATCACCTACAGGGTCAGCACGAGACCAAAGAGTGAACAGAAAGTACCGTGACCCCACAAAATACACCTACCTCGAGCGGGGCGGCAACCGCTTCGCCACGGCAGCCCTCGTCCGCAAAGGCGGCGGCGGCGGCAGAGGTGGCGGCGGCAGAGGTGTCGCCTCTATGTCCATTGGCGCCGGTCGGTCCTCAATGGACCCCAGCGCCTCTTCGGTCCTCTACGGGGGCAGTGGCGTCGCCTCCACCGCCACTTGTTCCACCACGACCGCTGAGCCCACCGGGCTGACGGCACGTTTGCCCAACGCTCGTGCCTCGGGCATGTCGGCCTCAGCCCCAGAGCGGGCAACCACTGACCCCGGGTCCGCTTCTCCTCCTCCTCCCGGGAGTGCCAGGCTGCTTGCCAACGCCCCGGGCACCACCTCCACTACGTCAGGGAGATGGTCCAGATGACCTCGCCCCACCTCCCCCTCGTTATCCCCGTCCGAGGCCTCTGTCGACAGCGATGGCGATGGGGATTCCTCCAACGGGAGACCATCCTTCCTTTGTTGATGGCGGCGCTTATCCAGCTCCTCGCGCGCGAGGATTTGCTTTGTGCGCTTCACCGCCTTGGCGTCTTTCTGTTTCTTCTGTGTGTCGGCGTGCACCCGGTTGATCGCCCGTCGCCTCGCGTCCTCGGGAACGGGCGGCGGAGAGGAACGCATGTCCCTCATCCCCTGCAGGAACGACAAACGCGCATGAGGGAACAAGGGGTAAGAGGAGACTGAGGAGGCTCGGAGGCTACAGTGGCACATGACTTACCAGCGAGAGGAACCCCCGCGATGGTCGCATCGCGATAGGGGTCAAGTTGCCACCCCTCAGCTTCGCCTCTACTGTCTCCCCCACCCGACGAAGAATTTCCTCATCGGAAAGGGCGGAGGAGGACATCCGGATGCCCTCAATGGGCTCACCCAGCTTCATCTCGAACAGCCGCCGCTACCGAGCCATCAGCAGCAGCACCCTCCGGTGGTGGAAGGTGGCCACGACCACAGCCACGGTAAGACCATGGCCCCACAGCCTCGCCAACCCCTCCAGAAGCGGCTGTAGCTTGGGCTGGTCGTCCTTCGGGATGCCGTACTTCCACCTCTCCGGGCAGCTCCCCACAATCCACCCAGTGTAAGAGGGAAGTCCTCCGTCATTGTTACAAAGGTAGAACCAGCTTGTGTACCACCGGCGGTTGGAGGACGCGAGCTGGGCTGGGATGTAGAGGTGCTGGCGGTCCTGGCGCACTTGGAGAGTGCAGCCGCTGGCCCTCGTCGCCTTCCTCATACCTGACATGCCCGTCGGCTTGGTGGTGTGCCCCACCTGGAATAGGTGGAGCCACAACTCCCAATGGGGAGCAATCCCCAAATACCCCTCGCAGACGGCAACAAAGATAGCCGCCTGAGCGATGGAGTTGGGATTGATGTTGTGGAGCTCCACGCCGTAGTAGTGCGGGAGTGCCCGCATAAACCGATCCGCTAGGACGCCGAGGCCACGCTCGTGAAAGGAGACGAAGCTCATGACATAGCCGTCGCGAGGCCTTGGCTCTAGCTCACCATACGGAGCAATCCACTCTGGCCTGGTGGGGTCCATCACCGGGCGGAGGAGTCCACCGTCGACAAGCGACTGAAGCATCTCCTCGGTAACGTTCGATGGATCCCAGGGGTCTGCCTCGACAACAACGATGTCGCTGGCCATGAGTGCGATGGAGGGATTGGATGCGACGGTGAGTTTTTCGATCCCTCCCATGCTCTCGCTTTTTTCTTGCTTTCTCCCTAGGCTCGCTCTTCACCCTTCTTCTTCCCTGCACCCGCTGCTCTAGCGATGGCTCGACAAAGGCAGAGCTAATGTAGGCAAGGTAAGGTGAAGAGGGGCAAGACTCTTCGAGTATTTATGCAGGGGGGAGGCGAAACAAACGGGCGATGAAATCGGGGAAGTTTCCCCCCGATCCGGCGCAGTTAACCACAAGCCGATTTCGCCGGCCCACGCGCCCACGTCTTTCTCATTAAATGCGAGAACAGTTACATCACATCCACCACATCACGCTCGGCCACTATAGCAGCAGGCGTCATTTCGCCTCCCCAGGAAACTGCCTCAAAAGGCGCACCACCCGTTGCCGAGCCAATAGGGAAGATATTCCCCACGGCCTATTCCTTTCATATGAAGGAACCAGGCTCTGCGCCTATTACGGTCCAGGGGTTCGAAGGTTGGGCCCCAAGAGGTTTTGACAGCCGCCCTAGGATAACAGAGTCAAGGATGACTGCAGGCGAGCCTATACGGGGCCGAGGCCCAAGCAAGCGAAATGCTTGGGACGCCCAAAGTCATGTCTGAGACCGGTAGGGAAGTCTCTGAATGTGATCCCACCGTAGGGAGGCACCGAGCCACCGAGGCCCAGCGAATGGCCTCAGCACCCACTGGAGAAACCCTCTGGTACTCTTGGAGTGTGTCTCTGGACCACTAGCTGTCCCCTAGTGAACGGGGCATAGGCCTCCACTCGGACTTACCCGATAACAGCTCACCGGAAGTGCCACCGCTCGTGCCCACCGAGGGTAGCGAGGCACATTCCACCCCTCCTTCCGAGCAAAAAGGAAGCATGAGGGTCGTACAAAAAGTCAGGGAAACCCCCGACGGCCTTCTCGCCCTGTGCAGAGGCTAAGGGGCTCTTCCTGCAACCTTGTCGAGACCCAACGACCCCGGCTCACACTCGAAGGGGCTCGGCAAAACAAACCCTCCTTCCGAGCGAAAAGGAAGCGTGAGGGTCGTACAAATAGACAGGGGAGCTCCTGACGGCCCTCTCGCCCAGTGCAGAGGCTAGGGGGCTCTCTGAAGGGTCGAGACGGCGACTAGAGAGGGGCTAAATAGTCTTTTCTAAAACTTAATCGCGTTGGCTAACCGATACAAATGCGAAATTAAAACTATCAGTCTAGCTAAGACTATACCCCACTATATATGTTCACTAGCACCTTGCAAAGATAACAATTATGCAACAAAGGTGCCGGGCTAGTTAGAGCTCTCCTAAACAATTCTAGGAGCATGGTTACACAAACCTATGCCACTAGTATTTTAAACAACAAGAGAGCTCCTACACATGCTAGTAAGCAAAAACACAAAGCTAACAAAGCTCACTAGCAATGCTCAATAACAAGGCAACCAATGCCTAATTAGAGAGCGCAAATACTTAGCTACATAAACTAAGCAATGTGACTAACAAGGTTACTAAAACCAAATTAGCCACGCAAGGGAGCTACTTCTATGCTACACAAGCAAGAAGGTAATTAGCAAGCTACATAAGCTATCTAATTACAAGAGCAACTACACAAGCTTAATATGTATAAAAGTAATTGCAAGCTTGTGTAATGGGGATACAAACCAACTGGAAGAACAAGGTTGACATGATGATTTTTCTCCCGAGGTTCACGTGTTTGCCAACATGCTAGTCCCCGTTATGTCGACCGCTCACTTGGTGGTTCGGCGGCTAATTAGCATCACTCGCTAAGCCTGCATGTCGGGCGCCGCAAGAACCTACCCCTTGAGTGAGGGTAGCTCAATGACATGCTTTACTAGAGTTGCTCTTCGTGGCTCCCGTGGGGTGAGCTCAATGCCCCTCACAAGCACTTCTCCGGAGCGCCGCACAAGCTTCTTGCGTGCTTCGACGGAGACCACCACCAAGCCATCTAGGAGGTGGCAACCTCCAAGAGTAACAAGCACCACCGGCTTGCAACTCGATCACCTAGTGCCACTTGATACAACCTCACAATGCAATCGCACTAGAATCGCTCACTCACATAATCGAATGATCACTATCAAGTATATGTGAGATGGAGGGCTCCCAAGCACTCTCAAGCATGGACACAAAGTCCCCTTAGGTGCTCTACTATGGCCATGGCCGAAGGCCACTTCTATTTATAGCCCCAAGGGCTAAACTAGCCGTTACCCCTTCACTGGGCAAAAATCGGGTCGACCAGACGCTCCGGTCGTGTTGACCGGACGCTGGACCTCAGCGTCCGATCGCCCGCAGACGACCACGTGTCCCGATTCCAATGGTCACTTGACCTGACCGGACGCAGTAGCTACAAATGACTGGACGCTGAACCCCCAGCGTCCGGTCATTTCCAGTAAGGTACCGACCTCGACCGGACGCATCTGGTCACACTTGATCAGACGCAGCCCAACGTTCGGTCACACTCTAGCTTCTACGTCACCGTACGTCAGCCTAACCAGACGCACCCTGCCAGCATCCGATGCTTTCAGACCCAGCGTCTGGTCAGTTGACCGACGCCAACGTCTTCATGATCAACTCATTTTCACTTCTAACTTCTTCACCCTTGCTCCAATGTGCCAACCACAGGAACTTGCATCCGACGCAATAGAAAATAGGCATTCCATTTTCTTGCAAGCTCGGCGGGAGGGAGAGAGGGACCCAAACCCATCTCAACCCTACAAACACCACCTCCTTTGTAAATATGCCAACACCACCAAGTGTATCACCTTATGTATGTGTGTTAGCTTTTCACAATCATTTCCCAAAGGATGTTAGCCACTCAACTTGCCACGCCACTCGATCCTAGCAACGATGCAAAGTTAGATCACTTGAGTGGCACTAGATGACCAATATGCAAACAAGTTTGCCCGTCTTGATAGTACGGCCATCTATCCTAAATCTGGTCATAAACTTTTCTACACACCTATGACCGGTGAAATAAAATGCCCTAGGTTATACCTTTGCCTTGCGCATTCCATTCCATCTCCTTCAATGTCGATGCAACACATGCACCAACACGATCAACAATGATATGATCCACTTCATATCATCATGTGATTATATTGGTTCATCGATCTTAACTTTACTTGCTCTTCACCGTTGCCATCGTCCATCGGCGCCAAGTCTTGCTCAAGCTTCACCGCCACGCGGTCCATCACTCCAAAGCCTTCGACTTGCCCTTCACGCTTGCAACCGGTCCATCAAGCCAAGTCTTGTCTTGATCTTCTCCACCTTGATCACATGACTCAATGTCATGTCTCATGTGCATTTAAGCTCCTTCATCATCACATGTGTGAGCTTTGTAACATCTCCAAGTCATTTTCACCTCCATGGCATATGTTGCTCACACACATGTACCTGTGGACTAATCACCTGTGTATCTCACATAAACACAATTAGTCCACCTAGGTTGTCACTCAATTACCAAAACCAAACAAGGACCTTTCACTCTCCCTATAGAAATGCCGAGACCCCACGACCCGGGCTCACGCCCAAGGGGGCCTCGGCAAACAAACCCTCACGCGTGAGGGGCGTATAAAAAGCCAGGGAAGCTCCCGATGGCCCTCTCGCTCCATGCAAAGGCTAGGGCTCTTCCTGCAACCATGCCGAGACCCAGCGGCTCCGGCTCGCACCCGAATGGGCTCGGCAAACAAACCCTCTGTCCAACGAAAAGGACATGAGAGAGTCGAATAAACAAGCCAGGGGACCCCTGATCACCCTTGCGCTCTAGGCGGAGGCTCAGGGGCTCTTCCTGCACCCAAGACAGAGATAAACGATCTAAGTTCGCGCTAGAAGTCTCGTTACAAATACGATAAAGGGCACCGAGCCCGTTATGGTCCAAGGGTTCGAAGGCTGGGCCCTCGGAGGTTTCGACAGCCACCCTAGGGCAATAGAGTCAGGGACGACTTTGGGGCGAGCCTACGAATGGTCGAGGCCCGAGCAAACAATTGCTCGGGGTGTCCTAAGTCATGTTCGAGATCGACAGGGAAGTCTCCAAATGGGATCCCACCATAGGGAGGCACCGAGCCACCGAGGCCCAGCAAACGGCCTCGGCACCCACTAGAGAAACCCTCCGGTACTCTTGGAGTGTGTCTCTAGACCACTAGCCGTCCCCTAGCGAACGAGGCACTGGCCTCCACTCGGACTCACCCGATAACAGCTCACCGAAAGTGCCCACGCTCGTACCCATCGAGGGTAGCCTGGCACATTCCACCCCTCCTTCCGATCAAAAAGGAAGCGTGAGGGTCGTACCAAAAGCTAGGGGGACCCCTGACGAACCTCTCGCTCCGTGCGGAGGCTAGAGGGCTTTTCCTACAACCTCGTCGAGACCCCCACAACTCGAATTTGCACTTGTGGGCTCGGCAAATACGATAAAAACTCCTCACTCAAAACGTGAAAACGAAAAAAGCCTCTAGAGGAGTAACTCCACTCCTCCAGGGCCTCGAGGGCTACACCCAGCGGGTGCGCTCACGCGCACCAACCGAAACCTCAAGAAGCAAAACCCAATTCCTACGGGAGCGGCTATAAACCAAGCCTCGGCAAACCCCCAGGAGAGTGCACGCACTCCTCCAGGGGCTCAGGGGCTACTGTTGGGTACCGTAGAACCGGGTACCCCGAGCAAATATCAAAAGGTTCACTTGAATCCCATAAAAAAGCAGAGCTAGAAGCTAAGCCGTAGGCTCCTCACCGGCTACGTCCGAGCCTACCAGGCTCTCCGCCCCACCTCGAGGCTCAGACAGGAGGTCTTGGTGTCCTGACGCTATCTCCACCTTGCGCTAGGCCTCTCGCGGAAGGCCTCGGCAAGGAGTCCGATCTCTGTCTCGCGCGAGGCCTCATTCTCCGTATCGCTCGAGGCCGGTTCATCCATAGCCCATCGCCCCCCACCTCGACCGACCCTCCTGACAGCACGTCATGTTCCATTAATACATCAACCACTCCCGCGGTCTCAGCCGGACGATGGCTCGACACCGCAGAATGGTCGATGGGACCTGAGGTCGCATCAGCGCCATACCGGCTGGGACAGGGCACGGCGGGGATTACCGGCCACTGTGTTCTGACGCTGTGCCCACGATCAGCGCCCACACTACACTATGCCCCATGATCCCCGCCTCGAAAACAACATCGCACGGACAACTTGGCCTGGGTCATCACCGCCTCCAAGCCAGCGCACCAGATCAGCCGCTCTTTCGGGGCCTCGGCACTGTGCACCAAGGTCTCGGCTATCTCGGGGTTCATGTCCGCTGAGACCCCCCACTACAGTGCAGCCTCGGCATCGACCAAGCCTCTGTCTTGCGCACAGCCCGTCCACAGCGGCTTGCACGTTCACCGCCGCACCTACTCCGAGGTAGTCCTGGGGCTCCCACGACGACAAGATCGGATGGGACTAGCACGCCGCCCCAGTGCTCCAAGGACGGACCACTCTGACGACCACGCCGCCATAGGAACAGGCCATAGGGCTCGGACATGCCACCCCTATTGGCACGACGCCGTGTAGTTAGCACATGTACTATCCTTGTCCTCCCTTCAACTATAAAAGGAGAGAACTTGGGCCACTTAGAGAGAGAGGTCTAACGAAAAAGAACACTGGGTAACACACACACTCCCCAGCTACCTGAGAGCAACGTCTCAAGCAGCCCACACGACACCTCGCCGAGACCTGGGACTAGCTCCCTCTCTCACCTAGCTTGTAACCCCCTACTACGAGCACATCGGTGCAAGGAATACAAGATCTATCTCTCAGACTGGACGTAGGACATCGATTGCCTGAACCAGTATAAACCTTGTGTCTCTTTGCATCACCATCCGGGATTAGGGGCACGCAGTTCACATTTACTGGTTGGTTGAGGACCCCTCGGTCCAAAACACCGACAGAATCTTTTAAGCCTAAATAGTCCATAATTTGACAATTTTTGTCAAATACAAACGAAAGTGCTGCAGTAGCTAAAAGCCAAAAATTTTCGCATCTAAACAGGGCCTTCTACAGTTCCAAAAATTAATAATTATCTCTACCGCAAGGGACGAATCAAAACTATACTAGGTCTAAAAAAAAGTCTCCCGCTGAGAGACTACAACCATTGTGCACCAACAAAATTGTATCTAGGATTACCGTATCATTAAAATCTATGGCTCCTAATTCTTTCTCACATGCATTAACTTGATCCGATGGCCAACGTTATTTGGATCTCCTCCACCCAGGCTTCAACGCACGCCTCACACATCCCACAGTCTATGGTAAAATGGAAACCAATGGAAGTCAATCAAGACAAATATAGAAGTCAGTCAAGGCAAATTGGAATGAGGGATCCGTGACTCCGATCAAGGCAATTTTCAGCACATCCCGCAGTCTACAGTAAAATAGAAACCAATAGAAGTCAATCAAGGCAAATATGGAAGTCAGTCAAGGCAAACAGGAAGGAGGGATCCGTGACTCCGATCAAGGCAATTTCCAGAATTGTCATTATAATGGAAAAAACCACGCCGAGCCCAGTCCCATCTGACGCGCCCCTTCCAAAACTCTCTGTGTCGTTCTGGTATTGCCTCAATAAGAAATGGCGACAGACCTGCCAACATAGCCACTCGCGTGTTTTCATCAAAAACACGTGGGACCGGGGTTGGTGACCCCACGCGTCAGTAGGAGCAGTTGAGCATCAGCAGCGTGGCTAAACCCGGAAAGGTCTACCCCTTTCTTCTCATAAAATGCAAACAACGGACAAGGAAGCAAAACGGGTCACTTACAGTCCGGGCCCACAGAGAGGAGATCGATGATGAGGTTTAGCACATTTGGTTTTGCCTATTTTTAAAACAAATACAAGAAATATCCGGTTTCATCCTCCAAAGAGATGAGTTAGACCACTGTGTTACAAAAGTAACACACTACACGCCACGACCGAGTTTACAAAATAAACGAACCGGCGTGATTATGAAAATAAAAGGTCATTATGAAATAGAACACACAGGCTAGAGACAATTAGTTTTGTTCTAATTTTTAGATATATAGCTTTTGCTATGCACCTAAATATACATTATGTCTATATACATAGTAAAAACTACTTCCTCCATTCCATATTATAAGTTGCCTTTGATTTTTTCGGTACATCTAATTTGTTATGCATTTAGATATAATAATATGTCTAGATACATAGCAAAATGGATGAACCAAAAAGTCAAAGCGACTTATAATTTGGAATAGAGGGAGTATGTATCTAGAAAAGCTGGAACGACTTACAATTTAAAACAGATGGAGTACTTAAAACATACTTGATAAATCAGTTGATTATGCCAAGAAGAAATGTTTTTTTTTCTTTTGTCCAATAATTTTCATTAGTTAGCTTTCTAATACCCGAAAATCATCTGAAGAAAGAAAAACAGGATGGGAGAGAGGGAGAAACCGAGGAACAACCAGATAAATATCTATCGCGGTTGCGCACATATATTTACGACTATATCTACTATTTAATTTTAAAAAAGATCAAATACAATTTTTCTTTTATTTATCAAAAGTGAATTATAGAGTTACTTTAAGAAGCTATATCTACTTTAAGAAGCATGGTACATCGTCTTTGATTATTTGGGATGAAGTTTGCATGAAGTGTCCATGAAGATCTCCAAGACATGTTTAAGGACTTAGGCAGATTGTAAATTATATGGTTAATGCGAGAAATAACTTTTATTATGCCTTGTTACGTGTAAGTGTTTCTCGGATTGTATATACATGGTCATATACAATTGTGTGAAAGTTAAACTCTGGAAACAAAAATCGTTGTTTGGTTGTTTTCATGTACATCCCTAAAATAAAGTCGTAGCGTTAGCACAGGCACTATACTAGTGCTAGAAATGCCTAGCTTAGAGTACATATATACTCCTATCTGCCTTCGTTTTTATTATGGGATCTAAAAGCATCTCCAACAGTTCAATTAGACAATCACTAACCCAATGCGTTATCTAAATAGCTAAAGAAAAGTTGGGAGCGACATCCAATCGTTTCTAAAATCTTTGCTCCTAATAAATAATCGAATTTTTTGCATCATGAATCTTGGACTGTTTTCAGATCATCCCAACCACCTTTATATTTTTTTCTCTCTTATAAGTTTGCATTGGGAACCATGTCCTTATTCTTCCTTAGGTCCTTCCATCTCTAGATTAGCTGATTGATATGCGCACGAATATCTCCGCGTGAAAAGATTGGGAGTTGAGACGAGGAGTTGTTGGAGAGCATGTTTTTTCAATCTTGCCCCCAAAAAATCAAGATTGATAGTAGGTTTTGGAAATTCTTGGAGGTGCTCTAAGTACGTTATTTTTGAGTGGTAGCTAACGTGTTCACCAACAATAAGCTGTATGTCAACTTTGAAAGCTAGGCTCCCTCTGTTTTACAATAAACACATTTCTAGAATTTTTAAGGAGATCAATGTAACTTGAAAGTACATATTTATCTATGCCAAAAGCTATTTCAACATATAATATTACATTTTGGAAGTTGAGAAATTAAGAGAAACCTACTGCAACTAGGTGGATCCATCTGATTAGAGTCACTTCTAGTTGTAGGTATTTATTTTGAGAAGGGAGTACCTACTAGTTGTAGGTATGATGATCCATCTAATTAGAGTCACTTTTAGCATTTGAAATTTGTTCCAAAATAATTATACTTTTAGTTGTAGGCATAATCCATCTAATTGTCGTACGTCCTTTTTACTTTCTCTGCTTCCAAAGTTCAACCATTATATGTTGAAATAGTTTTTGATAGAAGTAAATATATAATTTTTAAGTAACATGAAGCTTCTCTGAAAAACTTCTAGAAATATATTTATTTTTGGACTGAGGAAGTATACTACTCCCCTCGTCTAAAAAAATGCAGTTATGGAATCCGTGCCGTTCAAACTAACTTAAGTTTGACTAAGTTTTAGTAAATAATATTAATATTGATGTCTTTAAATAAGTTTATTATGAAAATATATTCTATAACTAATCTAATAATATTTATTTTGTATTATGAATGTAATTTTAGTCCAAGTTTAAATGACGGAGGGAGTACTACGTTTTGCGTAACTCTGCCGAGTGGGCGTAGCACTACCCCATTTTGTGGCCTGTTCCAGAGCAGCAGTCCAGCAGTCCTGACCGTGACGTTGTCTCACAAGTCACAGTCTACCTTGTCACTTGTACAGACCGCCTCCGACTGGTGTGGTTAAGGTCTTGTCACTTTAGTCTGTATCAGGATAGTATTAAATATAGATTAAAAATAACTAATTACATAGATTAGGTTTAATAAATTTGTCTCACAGATTACTGAGGACTTTTGTAATTTATTTTATTATTACTATCCGAACACTCTCCCATGACACTCCAATGTTACACCCGATATGACACGCTAAATTTTAGCCTTTGAATTTAAATACCACATAAGTAAAACTCTTTAGGTAAAAAGTATTTTCATTTTTTTCTATTATAGTACAGATTTTTAATGCAGGGAATTACAGTTTAGATTAGTTAAACTTGAATTGCTTTACTCCCTTAAAAAGTGTTTTTTTTCAATCTTTTCTGAAACGAGGAAAGCACCGAGACTCTGAGCGAGTTTCCTACGTGTACGTGTACGCGTACGTGTGGGTACGTACACCGAGATATTTCTCACTGAACTAGTACATAGTACTAAAGTACATGTACGCTGTCAGGCCTGCCGTGTACACTACTACCTTTCTTGGAAAGCTGGTTTGGTCTCCTAATTGGAAATCATCACCAGATCAGTCTGATCAGACCGAAATGTACGGCTGTCGTTGGCCTGTTGCTGCGGGCACACGCTCGTCGTGTCATAGCATAGGTGATGCGCGCATTTCACGGCCCCAACACTGGACACAGCACACAGTGTGAGGTGATGCGCGCATTTCACGGCCGTCATTAAAATAGTTTGTCGGGGGTGAAATAGATTCTGTTTCCTCCTGTCTGGCTTTGTTAGCTGGCCTGAAACTGACCGAAAAATATAGTTTCAGCTGATTTTTTTTGAGAAAAAATGCTGTTTCAGCTAAAAAAACCAAACAAGCCGAATATGTCGAACATGGCCTATATTAAATGCTGACAAATACAGTACAATTGGCAAGCAGCCTGTTCGGTTGGCTAGTTCGTATCGTTGCTGGTTCGTGAAGAAGTACTGCTGGCTTGTTTGTGTAAGAGAAAAATATTATTTCGGTTAAAAATTTACGCTCGTTTACGACGAGCCACAGCCAAATGAACGTGCGAAGATGTTTGTTCGGGGGAAAGGTTTTTTTTGTCGTGGACAAGTGATATCTCAATCTCTTCTATTTGTGAGGCCATCAGCATCAGGGCACGGCAATGCTAGATGCAACTTGCAAAGGTAGTAGTAGGTCTTTCTGTATTTAATCCATCATTAAACGAGAGCGAGGTTGCATGGCTAATGGCTGTCGAGACATGTACTTAAGATTATGGGTAGAGTTCTGGCTTCACAAAGAGCATCAGTCCCTGGTTACTAAAAAAATTTGTAGCCAAAGATAAAACAATCCACGTCGAGGGTACAATCATAAACCACAGAGATAACCAATTCCAAAATTCTAGCCTATTTCGTTCAAAATAAATTCTAGCCTATCCTAAAGAACGGCATAGCCACCGCCTCCGTCGTACTGTCAGCAGCATTAATTAGCGACACTAGGGGTCACTGCTACTGACACTTGGATAATGCACATTATTAGGCCATTAATACGCCGACAATAATGTTTGAATTCCGTCAACGAAAAGCATGAACGATTGATTATTTCTACAGGCAGGTTGCATCATCATGTGGTTATTAGTTATTATGTTAGTCCCAGTGAGTAATAATATACTCACGCTAATGGGGAATTTGAATTAATGAAGAAAAAGATAAAAATTGTATTATTTTGGACATGCCACTTGGACACAATATCCAGTGTTAGAAAACCATGCATAATCCATAGGGCGTCTTCAATGATCTAGGTTAGAGTCAGCAGAATCATTTTTTTAATCGTTAAATAAAATAGTGTTAAAAGCAAGATAGCATGGACTCAAGAGATAGTTTCGCATATTTCACAACGCATTACTATCTCACAACTATTTACTGCAGTCTCTCCATTTTTATAAACTTAGAGCTAGTGTTGGCTCATACTGTTGGAGACGTATTTTCAAGTTCATTGTCATAGAAAGAACCTCTAGTATATACTCTCTCCGTTCTTTAATATAAGCCATATAGATTTCTAAAGAAAATTCCAAAATATAGGTACGTATCAGCTACCACGCCGATTAGTTTGGAAACCTTCCCACCGTACATAGCACATGCCCCAACCAATCCCTTAGATTTAGAAAGCAATCTGATTGGGAGAGAGAAGATGGCCTGATTTTCCTTTTTTTTTCCTCGGTCTCATATCCTTCCTCAAGCCGTGCGTTAATATTGGTGCTAAAAACTATTGGCTTATATTAAGGAACGGAGGGAGTACAATAATTAATGGTTTAGAGGTTCCTAATAAGAAACAACACCATAATAGGACTACACACCGAAAATAATCTTATTGCAGTTCTCATAAGAACGTTAAAAGCAGTGACACATAAGAACGTTAAAAGCAGTGACACGACACAATGGTTTTGAGATTTGGAGCAATTCACTGCATGGTACAATTTAGATGAAAATCAGTTTCTGTATATATGTAGTGTAATTCAGAGTGCTTGTAATATGTTCATGTACCCGGCTATTATCTAATATATTTCTTCTTTTGTCTAAAAAAAGACAACACACTGAAAATAATCTTGTCGTAAGAGGCTATATATTGTATCATGATGATTTAAAGGAAGCAAAGAATGCATCTATTTCTAAATTTAAACTTTATTATGCCTTCAGCAGCGTGCAAAGACCACACGCCTTATCTACGGACATGGCACATTAATAGCGTGTTAAAAGATGTCTCAGCAGACCGTCCGCCTATGAGATTAGCTCAACGATCCAAAGCCGTTTCTGTGCGTGGGTCGGTGGGTGTGAATTGTGATATGCATGTGGATGTATCAGGTCGCGAATTATATTAGAATTAGAAGTTGCAACAAGTAGCGTGCCGGATCGAGCCGGGCCGGGAATTCAATTCGGTTGGTGCTCAGGTCGATTCTCTGACGGCCGGATATGAATTGCTTTAATTTGTTTCCATGGCGATTGCCATGTATACTACGTAGTACAATTCTTGTACTCCGTATGCATATGCAGCTTGTGACTTGTGAACAGACACTCAACATGCATCGAGTTGGCTACTTGCATTGGCTGCGGGCGTGCACGTACCAGAGTGCAGTGGCAGTGCAGGACTGCGCAGGGAGGGAGGTTTCCTTTGTCTGTGCATTGCATGTACATTGTACGTGTGCATGAAGGGTGGACGTGGACCGGCAGTACGTGGTGGTAGTCCACACGGCCTGTCATGCAAGAACATATGGCGCCATGCTTGCATGCTGCGAGTCCATGCGTGCAGTACCCTCCGTTGCATGCATGCGTGCAAGTTGTGCAAAACCTTGTCACATGACTCCTGAGAAATGAAAGCTTAGACAATGACATATGTAAACGAACCGAAACAACATTATTCTAAATTGACATTTTTGTTCGTAGACATTTAATGAATCTTGAATTATATGGAAAGAGTAAAATACATGAGCGGTTCTTAAAGTTGTCTCGTAGTGTCATCTACCTTCTTGAACTCTTAAAATGTGTCTTTCTGATACCCGAATTTATATTGAACTGGCACCTAGCCAAGTTTTGCTTTTAGGTCCTTAAACTTGTTACATTGTGTCCTCTAGGTCCAAACATGTCTCAACTATCCCACATGTCGGTCTCTATGGCTCCATCTAAATGCTCCCTCTCTCTATTGTAGCTCCATCCCCAACCATGCTCTCTCCTCTCCACGTTCCAATCTAGTGTGGTATCGCATACTGTCGGGTATCAATAGTAGAGATACCCAGAGCAAGGAAGTTAGCGCCCACGCTGACTTCCTCGGATGACTCGAGACACATTAAAAGGTCTTGCTCGACCTCGAGGCCGTGGGCTCCGTCTCGCCCGACCCCTTGGGTGCGGGCTCCGTCTCGCCCGACCCCAAGGTCGCGGGCTCTGTCTCGCCCGACCTCAAGGACGCGGGTTCCGTCTCGTCCGACGGGGACCCATACCGCCGCCAACCACTCCAGGTCCAAGCGTATGGGCTAGGTCAAAACTCTGATGCCAGAGAAGAGGCTGGCACGCCTCGATATAACCCGTGGCCACGACGGGCCATACCTAGGGATTCACATCAAGAACAGTGTCGGACGTGCCGATGTTGTTCTACCTAATCCTCGTACGGACGCTCATAGGCGCGTTAGTTCACCACGACGTCGTCGGGACAGAGTGGAATGCCATGACCGGCAGATGACGCCCGCACATGGCACCAGTGACGAACAGGCCCGCGACATGGAGCCATCCTTGTTGACATCTATAGGATCGATGGGACCCGCATGAAGGAGAAGAAGGACCCGACAACCCTGGTGTGGCAGAAACGCCCAAAATAGCACGCTTTTGGAGGCGCCCGTCTTCCACCAGACACTAAGCACCCCGAAATCTGGCTACATCGGACGGTTTCGTCGAGCACACCCCAAGGAAGAACTCGAACAATCTACGTTTTTCCTCCGGGATCTAATAATGAGAACGAGTTTACAATACTTAGTCCATTTCATACAACGAGAGTTCTTAGAAATACATTATTACAATACCAAGTTTAGAGTGCGGAATTTAAATAGCGGAATTACAATAAACGTCTAACGATAAGATACAAGGATCCGTCTATGTCCACCAGAAGAATCCTCCACATAACAGCTACTCGTCAAGCTACACCTGCAACAGGGGTCAACAAATCCTGAGTACACAATATACTCGCAAGACGTACCCGACTAGTGGGAATAATTTCTCGACTCTAAAGGATATGATAAGCTTTATGGTTTGCTGGGTTTCCTTTTTACAAAAAAAACATTACTAGTAGTGAATCCTTATGTATGTATTTTATTAGCAGTCATGATTAGTTCGCTAGCTAACCATTCTATGTAAGCACTTATTCTACTTTCAATCAAGAGTTGAGCAATTAGATCCATTCATTCCCTTTCATCTTCTAGTTCTTACTATAGTGCTAGATCGTAGACAAGTGGTACCGTATTACACGGCGATTCGTGAATCAATGTAGCCTAGCTGGGTGCCCTAAAACACATGCCCCACTTGTACCACAAGCACAAGCAGGACCAACCCACCACTCTCTTGTCAAGGGGTCCAGGTCCCCGTCCAAACTTGGACTCCAAGCCCCCACACCTGAGTCCTGGACTTAGTGTAGTGCTTAGACCTCCACCATCCCTGCCTCCATCAGTCGATCCAAAAAAAGCCAGAACCCACGATAAGAGAGGCAACGAGCCTTCCCGCTCATATAAGCAAGTATGTGCTCAGGATAATAAGTCTATGACCTGACTAGAATCCAATACAATGGCCGGTCCTTAACCGACACGGACAGAGAAAACAGTGTAACCAAGCTTTGTCCCGTTGGTTGCGGGACACAACCTCTTACACCCACCAATACTCGTACCATATCCCTGCTCGGACTCCATTTCTTTTCACCATTTTATCATGAGAGTGATAACAATAATCACCTATTGTGAGTAACGGCTGGTTACTCATGCTACCGATAGCCTAAGCATAGCAGCTACTCGACCTATGCTAGTAGGACTCATATGTAGGTTATCTATGCGTGTAGTTTCAATATAAATCCTATAACGTAAATCACATCACGTATATATCTAGTGATCGTTCAAAATAAGGGTTATGCACAGGGACTTGCCTTGGGCAGGCGCGGTGTCAGCAAAGTCAGTCAATGGTGGCTCCGAGGCTTGCTCCTGTATGAGAACCTCCTCCTCGTACTCCTCGATCACATCCTTGAACTCGTGATCTCTGATGGCCACGACCTCCACCAATTCGTTCTCTAGAGGCATGCGATGATGATGCAACACTAAGGATTTTGGCAACAACAACTCTTAAAATAAGAATACATCTACTAAGCCACTAAGCTAGCTCTAATGACTAAGGCAGTAAGCTAACTATCATCATTACCAAGTAAAGTGTGGGGTTCAACTAACAAACACCTAGCATTACAATTGAAGGATATATCTTTATTTTTACTAATGATTTAATGTATATTTGAAAAAAGAGCATTTAACTACCCTTATGTTTTGTTTATTCTAAAGCTACAAAAATTACAGTGAACACATAATAATACCACGATGCTCCTATAAAAATTTTAGGTTTTTTGCTATCACCAATCTAGAACAAAAATTCCTACAATAATTAACCTATTTATATTAAGTACTCTCAAATGATTTAATAGCTCCTAATATCGACAAGTATATATATGAACTAGATACACTAACATATAGAGCACAATTTTAGGAACTTCACAGAATTGGTTTCACAATTTTTTGGATACCTACATGATTTTATATAATTTACCAAAGATCAGCTCTAAAATATAAATGAAAAGCTATTTCTATTCACAAAAAAACTAAACTGATTTCAGCCCAATGCGGCCCACACGCGATGCAGCGCGCGTCCGTGCGCGAGCGCACAGCGCCCCCCAGGCGTAGCCCACGTGAGGCCGGCCTGTAGCGCGAGGCGACCCACGGCGAGAAATCCCACGCGCGCTGCCATTCTTGCAAAAATGCCCTCGCATTACCAAACAATAGCGCAAACACTACACATACTATTTCTACAGACAACGACTTTGCAACGGAACCCTCAGAACTTTCTCCTCTTTACAACGGCAAGGTCCTCGTCCATCCCTGCGTGTGCCAGCACGGCGAGCAGTGGCACTGGCGGTTAGGCCGACCACATGGGTCCCACGCTGACCTATCTACGAGGCCGACGCTCACCTAGGGTACGACGCGAGAAGATGGGCGGCGGTTGCACGAGCCAAGACGCCATAGAAGGACCTCTCCACGACGGCGGGCACCCTGCGGCAATGGCGATGGTGTTCTTGTGAGCCACAACAACAACAAGGCAGTAGCGATAGCGGGTGAGCAACGACAACTCACCAGTGGCCTTATGTGGGGGTATGGCCCCCGGTATCCATAAGACAAGACATGGGCCGCACCATTGGAGGTGGTTCAATCCACAAGATCAAGGCGTGTACGGCGCTGCTAGGCGTTTACCGTAAGATATTATATAGTACCAAATAGGATACTTTCCTTGTAACCTTGCCCCTCTAGAGTATATAAGGAGAGGCAGGGGTCCCCTAGCGGACAAGATACATACATCTACACAACGATCCATACATCTAAATGCAATACATCAGAAAATAGGATGTAGGTATTACGTAATATTGACGACTAAACCTATCTAAATCTTATATCTTGGTGCTTGTATTACCATCTCGCTCCTGATCTCGCTCACCTCTACGACAAATGTACCATCATGGGATACCCCTCGGTGGACTGCCGAGCATCTTTTGTCGATAGTTGGCACGCCAGGTAGGGGTGTGCGCTTGATCCATGGTGAGCCAGATGGACCTCAAATCAACAGTGCATTCTCGTCATCAATCTCGTGGAGATCCATGTCGGTCCACGATGATGATTCATTGCTGGCTACATCAGCACCTGTGACTACAGATCTCATCTCGGAACCACCTTCGTGGTCACCTTTATCAACAACTCACCGCCCGCTTCCTCGCTACTAGAGGAGGTAGATCAACAACGATGATCTGATCGCATCAATCGATCAGATCTATCGGAAGCTGCTCGAGAAATTATAGGGGTTACGGCCCTATCCTTTGGGTTCACCAACACCACCGCCGCTTACCAACATGGCCAGAGGGGCAGATTCGCCGACTAGGTTAAAGACGTTCATCCTCACGCCGACCAGATAACGCCATACGTCGCCGACCAGACTTTCTGCCTAAAGCTAAGTGACGTTTTAATATTCTTCTAAATATTCTCCAATCTCCGTATATCGCCATAATGTTTCTCCGAACTGTTTTCTCTATGTTTGCTCTTCAAACGATTTTCTAAACCCCCGAACTGTCCTGTTGATGCTTGGACGCCTCCAGAGACCGCCCTGTCTCCGGATCCTCCCTACATGTGCACGAGCGTCTGCCCTCTGCGTTATGGGTGGTCAGTAGAGGCTCCTTTGCGACGCTTGTTCCTCCTACACGTGCACAGGCTCCGCGCTCCACGTTATGGTTAACAGGCTAGTTAGGGCTAGAGACTCAGCTACACACTAATTGTTCGGGCGATTTATATTACATACATCTTCGCTCCAACTAATCGCCAAGCTACATACACTATTTTTTCTTCAAAGTTCATATATCTTTACATCATGTATTACCCATTCTACATGCTTGTATTGCAGGATCATTGTCTAGGTGATTGGATCACCTGGTGCTCGAGCTTCTCCATCGATCAACTAGTCGGACCGCTCGGTTCATGGACTTCGTCGTCGACCAGTTGATTGGTGTCGACATAAAATTTTCATCTCTATGCCGAGGTCTCACGCAGTAAGCCGGAAGAGTCCACTCGATGGAGTAGATCCACCTAGCTTCAGCGCAAGGGTGGTCGATCCTATGCAATCCACCCGAGACATGCCAGTCAATTTGACCCTATAATTGACAAGGAGAGAAAGCTCATCAGTAATTAAGGGTGGAACGTGCCAGTTTTGCCAGACAGTCTCGAATGTGCGGCTCTGAGAGTCGATATGAGAGGAGATCGACTAAATAGTCGATCCCAGCATATTCGCAAGAATGAATCGGTTAAAGCTCATGGGGTTGTATAAGAAGAATCGGTTATCATTCAGGATAAATGTTATTTAAGCAAATATTAATCAATAGCAATAAGATATCAACAGTGATCGGTTTGTACTGAGCCAATGATTATTAGTTACCGAACTCTTCTTTGTATAAAGAAACAATTCAACATCACTTAACCATTTCATAAAGATAAATCTAATAAACATGTTAGATCTCATCTATCGCCATGACCAGTGGGGCATGAGGCAGAATCATGCAGGCCGTAGGAACAACAATAGACTCGACGACCCTAACTCATTACTAATATCAGTGGGGCATGAGGTAGAATCATGCAGGTTGTAATATAATAACAAGATCATGGGGCTAACATGTCTTTCAACTTATCTCTACTTCAATGATCTCGTAATGTGAACAATTCGTGAAAGCATTCGATATCAGCTAAACAGTCGATTTAGGCATAGCACAGTTAAGGTCATGCCTCCTTAGGAACGGGTCTACCAACCAATGATCCCCACTCTATGGTGCCAACAGTGGGGTGAGAGGTAGAATCCCATAGGCCGTGATGATGGGCCATGGAACGGTTTTCATTAACTAATAGATCTACTCAAGATCGAATATGCCTTAACCACACGCTATGCACTATTAAGATTGGCGCAAATCAGCCGATAAAAACATAACACATCGTTTAAAATATAGATTAGATCAGTTTTAGATTAGCAAACGATGAGTTAAACAAGATATAAGGCCGATCCAGATCAATCTCAATCGGGCAGAGTGATATTGCTCTAATTAGATAAACAATGAAAGCAATATGCAATATCGGTAACTTAATGAATCTACCAAAGACTGCCATACTAAGGTAGAGCCGATAACTTGACCTTGATCTAATTCAAGCAATGGGGTGTGAGGCAGAATCACACATGCCATACTTGAATTAGACAAGAGTCGATAACTAGCCTATACCAGAGTCATAGTGGGGGTCGATCAGATCGATGCAGCCATACGAATAGAGGTATAAACTATGACGGTACTTATAGATAAGCAGTGGAGGTCGACCGGATCGATGCAGTCATACTTACTGAAGAACTCACCGAGATCTACCCTACTTCTACTCCTAAGTGGTGGCCGGAGCCAAAAAAAGTAATTGACTTGTATTTGATTGGTTGATGTCCTTTACAATAGCCGAGGTTTGGTATTTATACCCGGAGTCTAAAAATGAATCCTGCTCGAGTACGACGCAATACAATCTTTGGCATAATGAAAACATTCTTAATTTAAGATAACTTGGACTCTAATCTTTCCCTTTTTGTAGAGTCCAGCATGTCTCGTCTCAGTGCCAATCATAGCCTCCGTTGTTATCTGCTGGCGCTATCTGAAGAAAGCCGATTTTAGCGTTGTATCCAAATCAGCTGGTTTCGATCTGCACGCAGCTGATCCCCTGCTGTCATGATCTTGGGAGCTCTCATGCTTCTGAGATCCTTCTTCCAAATTTTGGTGTAAACAAATGCCCCCCAATTTTGGGATAAAAGTAATTTTATTCTAAAATTATTATGTCTGCATCCCTTATTGGTCCACAGTCACGGGTAGAGAACCTTGATCCGAGGCCCACTGTTTGTCGCCGCTTGCATCCATTCACGAGCCTGTGCCTCAAAACCTTTTCAAGAGTACCACTATTTCATGGGCATTTGGATTCATCTTCTCGGGCCGGCTATAAAACGCTTACCCGCCCCTGGTGAGAGCAACCCACCGTTTCAGTCATGTTTCTCTTCCATCCTTCTTTCCAAGTGCTCCCAACTCCACTGGACCCTCCATGGCCTATCTCTTTGTGATAAAGATCTTGAGTGGTTAGAAGAATTCTTGTGCGTAGGGTGATTGTGTCGCTCATTCTAGCACCTTGTCGAGCAAGAGAATCAGCTACCTGCGTCTTCTCACCAGGCTCACAGAGCTATTCTAGTGTTTGCAAGGGCTAGAATGTGTGGACACTTTTCCCTTGTTTGTTCCATCAAATGCTTATCATGAAAAACACAAGCTTCTTTCCAGCGGTTTCCTAGAGAAATCAGATGGGTATCTGCTAGTCAGGCACCTTTTTCCTTTTCTTTGGCATAATCTTACTAATGGGCCAATGTAACTTGGCTTATGATGATCCTCGGCCTTGTGGGGACCCGAACTCCCTTCAATCCAAAAGAAGCCTTGGTGGGGTCGATCTCTGATCCATGCAAATTCTTTGCATCCGCCCCACGATGCTTCGTAACTTAGGAAAGTGATAAGTTCGAATCTGTTATCTCTCGGTTATCCATCCCCTGAATTCCTAGAGTGTCGATCCATTTCTATCTCTGATTTCAATTCCATACCTTTGACGAAACTAATTTTGCCTCCCCGAGCTATATATACGGGCTACGACTGAGGGTCGAGCAACAACCCGCTTCGTCTCAATCCCTCGGCATCCTTAGTATAGTCCCTATTTTTTCTGTAAGCTTGAGATCATGGAGAATAACACAAGGTCTGCCGAGGGGGCTCTCGATGGATATGCATCATCACGCCAGCGCCTTCATCGTCAAGAGGGTGCAGCTCATGATGCGCCCACTGCCTCAGGTTATAGGGCTGACTCCATTCAGCCTCTGGGGTCTTCCTCATCAACAGCTTATCGCCAGCTTCCTTGCTACCCAAGGTGGCGGATTGGCAATGATGATCTGCTTGCTGCCATCGACAATCACAGCCAGGGACTTGCCAAATGTCTCTCTCTTACAGAATCAACCCTGGCCATGGCTCGACGCCGATCGCCTCCCATGGCTGATTCAGTGGATGACAAATTGGCCAAAGCCGAGGCCAGAATTATGGGTGAGATATCATAACCTTCGTTTTCTTTCAATTTCACCTTCAGGATTCTGATCATCTCCCTTTCGAACCTTTCAGATTTGTCTGCCCAACTAGAGAGCCTTCAACTAGCTGCAGAGTACGCGGTAGGATTTGTCAACGCCAGAGGTGCCGTCCCAATAGTTCGCCTGTATGACATCCCGAATTGCGTCAGGGAGGTCGCTCTTCATGGCATTCGTCATGGTGCTACTGCGGTGTTGGCTGCCGCATAGGCTCGTTCTGGCCACAATCTTCGGCTTCTTCCTCAAGGTTTCCCGGATGCGGTGCACCCTGGGGATCATGAGCGTCTAATTGAAGATTTCCTTAGCGCCGCCGACTCTATGACCTTCAATACCCTAGCCGATGACATAGTAGGCAAAGTGTTTTCTGGCCCATAACCTGTAATAGGCAGTATTTAGCAAACAATTTCTTCGTCTTGAGTGATTTCTCCTTTGTTTTGTACTTCATATTGTGCACATCACTCTGTCGGCACAATCGATACGTATTGTACCAGTTTTCACCCCTTCGGGTTTACTTTCTTGCTAGCAACGATACCCTTCCGGCATCGGCTACTAAAACTGATGACCGAGCAAATTGGTTGTTTAGTACCAATCCAAATGTTAGGGTAATATTCTTTCAATATTTCCCATTTGATTGCTCTGCCGAATTTCCCTTTTCTTCTTAGTATCCCCAAAATACAAGCATTACCAAGCGCGTAACATTTGATCCGATAAGGCCCTTCCCAGTTGGGTGACCTTCCGCTGAACTTGCTCTGCCCTGATCGGTGATTTTATTTCGAGGCTAAGTCTCCTTTAGAAAATTGCTTGATCTTGGCCTTTTAATCGTAATATCTTGTAATCCTCAGTTTATTGGCTTCAATGTTTTTAAGAGCATGCAGCTGAAGGCAACTCAAGTCTTTAAAGTCATCCATCACAAAATTCTGGTAGACTTCGGCTTGATAAATCCTTTTGCGACGTGACACGTCTTGATCCAGTTTGAACTTCCCAAAGAAAGACTACGCTGTGTCCATGCACAAGTTCATAAGGCGATCACATTAGCTCCTTCACTCTTGGTCACTAAGGGCAACCTATTCTTAGCCCTCCTTAGAGTCTCGTCTCCCCTTTCGGCCGAGGAGCACTTGAACAGGCAAGAGGTTTAAAGAACCACTATAGTCGACTAAGCACGTCCGCTTCGGCTAAAGAGCCGATCCTTTGAGAATAGCTGATTCCAGACTTTCGATCTTAATCCCACTCAAGTCTAAAAACATAGCCTTCATTAAGGGAGCCCCTCGATCTTCTATCCTCAGTCATCTGGTGCCGTATTTTCTTCGATACTGGCAAAGCAGCATTTCGCCTCCTATTAATTGTGGTTGCTTTTTGTGCGTCCCGAGACGTTCAACCCTTCGCTTCATGTCTTCAAATACGAGCTGATGTCTTTCGTCTCGAACACATCTCCATCCATAACTGTTCCTTTGCTCTTCTCCGCCTGTCAAAACCCTGTAGCAGTTTTTTTTCTTCTCCCTTTCGTAGATCCAATCATTCTTCAAGGCTAGCGAAGATAACCAAGGCAAGCACACGGCGGAGGAAATCCTAGAAGAGGATATGCTGATGAATCAGCGCCTCTGACGCATGAGGTGAGATTGACATTTCTTGTTCATGATGATGAACAGTTCTGATCCGCCTATAGGTTTGTTGTGAATGACAGTCTTCGTCCTTTTCCTAGGGCTGGTGGGCCCTCTGACGCTGCATCTTCTATGCCAGCCTCGTCGTCGGATTCTTCTGATTCCTACAACAACGACGACGCCCGGCGCTATCTTCATGAGTGGAGGATGGCTCAAAATAGTTACTCCGAGGTGACTTGGGAGAACGGCCAACTGGAGATTCGCCTCGGGGTTTCCCAGGCCGCCCTTCACGCGGCTGAGGAGGAGGCCAACACTGTCCGAGCATGGCTGGCCGAATCCGACGCCATGGTGGCGGGTAAGATGAATCCCATGAAGGCTTTTTACTCTGACTTCCATTATCTTCATCTTGACCGTCTTCTTGTTCTCATGATTGTCAGCCCTGACAGCACAGTTGGAATCTCTCCAACTAGCGGCGAACGCGGCCATAGACGCTGTCAATGTCTGGGTTCTTCCATCGACGCTCGTCTCTAAGACGGCTCGGTCCACATTCGGGAGATCACTCTCCACGGCGTTCGTCATGGTGCATCGGTAGCGCTGACCACGGCATAGGTCTGAACTAGGTACGAGCTTCACGCCATGGAAACAGGTTTCCCAATGGCGATGGCCCTGAGGAGCACGAGGACCTGCTTGAAGAATTCACCATGGCAGCGGAGGCCGTAGTAGACATCACATCGGCTCAGGATGTGGTGAACAAGGTCTTTGATTAGTTTGTGATTAGGGTAATCTGATGAACAACGACTCTTGTTCTTTCATGAATATGTTTCAATGCGATGCCTTCGTGCATGATTGTGAATGTCTCTTGCTCTTTTTGTTTTTTGATCTTGAGGCGATACGCATCGTATCGGTTTTTATGTCTTCGAAGATCTTTATTTTTTGAACTAGAGGCGCTACCCTTCTGGTACCGGCTATTAGAGCCGAGAACGAATTAGCTATCAGATGTTGATCAGACGCCAGGATAACGTCTCGTAGAACTTTCAATATCAAAGGTCAGATGAGTAATTAACCCAGATCAAGCGTCCTATTGAGCGAAATAGAACTTCTCTTAAGAAATCCATTAACTCTGAATCACACTTACACTTTAACTCAGCATTCACATACGTCGGCCTAAACCCATCTCCAAGACTTAATACTCATTTTTCCTTTGATCCAACAGCCGACGTGAAGCTGTGACTTTTCTACTAAAACAAACTCTTAGAGCCGATCGCCTGCATCGGCTGTTGGCTTTTATTGCTGATTTTAATAAAGCCTCCTTCCCATGTCTTGCCAGAGAAACATTCAAAATCTCCCAGTTCCCAAAAGACTTGACCGGCTGTCGCAATACTTACAGACTCATCAGCACGAACCACCTCAACATCATCTCCATGCCATTGAATTAAACACTGATGCATGGTCGATGGCACACAACCGTTTGTGTGAATCCAGTCATGACCGAGGAGTAAACTGTATGATCCTTTTCCATCGATCATAAAGAACATGGCGAGCAGAGTTTTACTCCCGATTGTCAGTTCAATGTTCATTGCCCCCTGAGTCTTAGACATATTACCTCTGAAGTCTCTAAGCATCATGTTGGTTCTAAGCAAATCTCCTGGTCCCTTGCCAAGCTTACGAAAAGTAGTGTATGGCATAAGGTTGACAGAAGCACCTCCATCTACCAACATTTTGTTCATCGGCTTCCCATCAACAGAACCTTTCATGTATAAAGCCTTCAAGTGCCAATGTTTGACTGACTTACCAAATATTACCTGTTGTACAACTGTCAACTTGGCAACTATTTCCTCATACTCCAATTCATCGAAATCTGAATAAATCTCTTAATCTGCTAGAGCTCTGAATTCCGATGGCAACAAAAAAGCCATTTGGATATTAGCCGATGGTTGCCCTCTATCGGCTGTTTGCCCTACACGCCATACTTGAAGTTTACTGGATACCTGAGCCTATTCCAACTCCTTATTTCTTAGGCGCTGCACTCTTCTCTTCTGGCTCCTTGTTAGTCCTCTGGGGCACCATTGGCCTTCCTGCCAAATGTTTTCTTTCTTATTGCTTCCTTCTTTATGATCAGCCCAGTCTTGGTCAACAACTCTTTTTCCTAGCTGATCATGAATACTTTTATTTTTTAAACATCGATCCATGTTATTATGATGATGTGAGTCCTGGACATGAATAGACCGGTGGTTGATTTGAGATTGCCTAAATCCCCAATACTGATTGCTACATTCTGTACAGTCATGTCTGGTAGATAATTTCAAATCTTCGTTCCAGCAGTATCTAAAGAAAGGACAATTTCAGTGCGATTCGGCTTGCCTCCTTTCATACCTTTCTTCTTCTAGTTGACGCTGGTATTCTTGATCCTCTAATCGTCGCTGATAATCCTTTTCCTTCTGCCGCTGCCACTTATTCAATAGGATCCAAGATGTAACTCATGGCTTCATCGCTCCACTCTTCAACGTTTCCCCTTGCTCATATTGGCTCTTCTACTAATCACGACGTCGTCTAATCTCTCTGTATTCATCAGTCGATATTTGCATCTTGGGATCAACTATTCCAGCTTCTCTTGATTTAGCCGATGTTAGAACATTAGTTTTTCCTTTGAATATCTCAACATCAACCATATTTTGATCTCCTAGAAAAGAATTATCATCAACTTTTATCTTCCGAGGTGTATCGAACTTGAGCCTCCTTTGCTGAATAGCTCTCTGTATGTGCTGCTGTAAAATTCTACATTCATTGGTGGAATGAGAAGTAGCATTATGAAACTTGCAGAACTTCTTAATCTTTAACTGTTCAGGGGGCAACATAACATGATTGTCCGACAATTTGATATGACCCTTCTCAAGTAAGAAGTCAAAAAGCTTGTCCAATTTCATGACATCAAAGTCATAGCTCTCCTTAACTCCTCCTCCCCAAGGATTAGGCACCATTACTGTCTTCTTGCCCCAATTCTATTCAGCTGTAGCAACCTCCTCTTCTTCATCTTTATAGCCGTCTTCAATTGAGTATGGATCATAATCTTTGGCTACTGTGGTGCTCTTCTGGAATCGGGTATCTCTATGCATACTTTGGAATTGGCTATTGAGCGCTGCTACCTGTTGAGCCAATTATTCCTAGTTGTCAAACTCTTGTTCTAGCAGCTTTTCTTTCCACATTGGCAGCATTTCTTGGACGGCTAAAGCAGCTAGTTGATCATCGGCCAAGCTCAATGAGAAACACAGATTCTTAGTACCTCAAAATCTCTGAAGAAACTCAGTGCCCGATTCATTAGTCCTCTATCTCATGGTTGTCAAATCGGTTATTTTCTTCTCTCTAGTCCTAGTATAAAAATATGTATGAAGCTTTTTCTCTAGGTTAGCCCAATTGGCAATGAAGTTGACTGGTAATGACGAGAACCAAGTGAAGGCTGGCCCTGACAGGGACAAGGAGAAGAAACAAACTCGATGGGCATCCTCAACTGATGCTTCACCCAATTGTGTAAGATACCGACTGGCATGTTCTATGGTGCTTGTACCGTCTTGACTAGTGAACTTAGCGAATTCTGGGAGCGTATAATTTGTAGGAAGAGCGTCCGAATCATACCATTCTGGATATGGACTTTTGTATGAAAAGGTCAGCCCCTTTGGCTTCAGACCGAACTGATTCTTCATCATCTCGATCACCTTCAGCACCAACTCGTCAGCTTGCGGGTTTGGATTTCTCGGTACTTGTCGACTCATCTGTGGATTGAAATCCCGCGTGCCTTGATATCCTAGATTTGGTATCATGTGGAGGGTGTTATAATTCGTGCCATAGTGATAGCCTTGTGGAATCTCAATCTGGTGGGTCCTTTACTGGCTTGCTGCTTGAAGTCTCTGATTATAGACATAAGGATCTATATCTCTATGGATCCTTTGAATTGATGGTGCTATCTTCTGAGCCGACGACGGTATGTGGCCTGATGTGCCAAAATTGATCATTTGGTTTTGATTTTGCCCCGCTGGCTATTGCATATGCTGTACTGACGGTCTAGGATTATACTATATCTAATTTGTAGCAGTACCCGAAGTTTGTTTAGAAAAACCTTGAAGTGTTTGGACGTCACCATTACTAGTTGGTGCTGCTTCTTAATGGCTAGTATCGACTTGATTAGTCCCTTGAGTTGACGGATCTAGAATATTATAACAAGTCGATCCAACCTAAACAACTGGAATTCTATGAATCGCCTCTTTCATGGCGTTGTGAAATACATCAACGAAAGCTTCATTGCGGCTTGATATGGCATCACGAACAGACTTATCTATGGCTTTCGTAAAGAAATGCTTGTCTTCAGCTTCGACCGTATCTGTCTGACCACGTAGTAGAACTCTTGGTAGTGGAAATTTTTGAATAATTATGTTGTCACGTATTTTGGTGTAGGACAACAAACACTTCTTCTGAAATTCTTTCATAGCTTTGTTGATGGTATCCTTATCTTCATCAGGGAGGTCTTCATAATGTACCATAAGGATATTGTCATTGTTGTGAACCGCTATGATGATTGTGGTGTCCCACCAGGCGTGCCAGAAACGTGTGTCGACACAAAATTTTCGTCTCTATGCCGAGGTCACACGCAGCAAGACAGAAGGGTCCGCTCGATGGAGCAAATCCACCTAGCTTTAGCGCAAGGGTGGTCGATCCTACGCAATCCTCTCGAGACGTGCCAGTCAATTTAACCCTGCAATTGACAAGGAGAGAAAGCTCATCAGTAATTAAGGGCGGAACGTGCCGGTTTTGCCAAACAGTCCCGAATGTGCGGCTCTGAGAGCCGATATGAGAGGAGATCGACTAAATAGTCAATCCCAGCATATTCGCAAGAATGAATTGGTTAAAGCTCATGGGGTTGTATAAGAAGAATCGGTTGTCATTTAGGATAAATGTTATTTAAGCAAATATTAATCAATAGCAATAAGATATCAACAGTGATCGGTTTGTACCAAGCCAATGATTGTTAGTTATCGAACTCCTCTTTATATAAAGAAACAATTCAACATCACTTAACCATTTCATAAAGATAAATCTAATAAACATGTTAGATCTCATCTATCGCCATGACCAGTGGGGCATGAGGCAGAATCATGCAGGCCGTAGGAACAACAATAGACTCGACGACCCTAACTCATTACTAATACCAGTGGGGCATGAGGTAGAATCATGCAGGCCGTAATACAATAACAAGATCATGGGGCTAACATGTCTTTCAACTTATCTCTACTTCAATGATCTCGTAATGTGAACAGTTCGTGAAAGCATTTGATATCGGCTAAACAGTCGATTCAGGCATAGCACAGTTAAGGTCATGCCTCCTCAGGAATGGGACTACCAACCAATGATCCTCACTCTACGGTGCCAATAGTGGAGTGAGAGGCATAATCCCACAGGCTGTGATGACAGGCCATGGAACGGTTTTCATTAACTAATAGATCTACTCAAGATCGAACATGTCTTAACCGCACGCTATGCACGATTGTGATTGACGCAAAACAACTGATAAAAACATAACTCATCATTTAAGATGTAGATTAGATCAGTTTTAGATTAGCAAACGATGAGTTAAACAAGATATAAGGCCGATCTAGATTAATCTCAATCGGGCAGAGTGATATTGCTGTAATTAGATAAATAATGAAAGCAATAAGCAATATCGGTAACTTAATGAATCTACCAAAGACTATCATACTAAGGTAGAGCCGATAACTTGACCTTGATATAATTCAAGCAATGGGGTGTGAGGCAGAATCAGACATGCCATATTTGAATTAGACAAGAGTCGATAACTAGCCTATACTAGAGTCGCAGTGGGGGCCAACCGGATCGATGCAGCCATATGAACAGAGATATAAACCATGATAGTACTTATAGACAAGCAGTGGAGGTCGATCGGATCGATGCAGTCGTACTTGCTGAAGAACTCGCCGAGATCTACTCTACTCCTACTCCTAAGGGATGGCTAGAGCCGAAAAAAGTAATTGACTTGTATTTAATTGGTTGATGTCCTTTACAATAGTCGAGGTTTGGTATTTATACCCGGAGTCTAAAAATGAACCCTACTCGAGTACGACTCAATACAATCTTTGGCATAATGAAAACATTCCTCATTTAAGATTACTTGGACTCTAATCTTTTCCTTTTTTAGAGTCGAACATGTCTCGTCTTAGCGCCGATCATAGCCTCCATCGTTGTCTGCTGGCGCTATCTGAAGAAAGCCGATTCTAGCGTTGCATCCGAATCAGATGGTTTCGATCTACACGCAACTGATCCCCTGCTGTCATGATCTTGGGAGCTCCCGAGCTTTTAAGATCCTTCTTCCAAATTCTGGTGTAAACAATAGGACTGTTTGCCGGTCGCTTCTACTCAATGCTCACTTCACCGCCGACCAGTTGATCAGACTGTTTGTCGCTCGTGCTTCATCGCCAGCTACACTGGGAACTCCTCGACGCTTGGTTTCTTCATGCTCAAGGAGTAAGTGGGCACACTTCACTGCACGGACATTGCCAGCTACGCCGAGGACTCCTCGGTGCTCAGACCTCGCCAGCTTCGCCTAGGACTCCTCGGTGCTCGAACATCGCTGCCTACGCTGGGGACTGTTCGGTGCTCAGTCATCGCCAGTGATGCCAGGGACTCCTCACTCCTCGGTGCTCGGACCTCACCAGCTTCGCTGGGGACTCCTTGGTGCTCGGACATCGCCGCCTATGCCGGGGACTCCTCGGTGGTCGTTCATCACCAGCGACGCTGGGGACTCCTCGCTTCTCGGTGCTCGGACATCACCGTCTACGCTGGGGACTCCTCGATGCTCGGTCATCACCAGCGACGCCGGGGACTCCTCGGTCCTCGGTGCTTGGACATCGCCAGCGACACCGGGGACTCCTCCCTCCTCGGTGCTCGGACATCGCCAGTGATGCCAGGGACTCCTCGCTCCTCAGTGCTCGGTCATCGCTAGCGACGCCGAGGACTCCTCGCTCCTTGGTGCTCGGACATCACCAGCGACGTTGGGGACTCTTCGCTCCTCGGTGCTCGAATATCGCTAGCGACACCAGGAACTCCTCGCTCCTCGGTGCTCGGTCATCGTCGAGGACTCCTCGGTGCTTGAACATCGCCAGCAACGCTGGGGACTCTTCGCTCCTCGGTGCTCGGTCATCGCTAAGGACTTCTCGCTCCTCGATGCTTGGTCGTCGCCATCGACGCTAGGGACTCCTCGCTCCTCGGTGCTCGAACATCACCAGCGATGCTGGGGACTCCTCACTCATCAGTGCTCGGATTGTGCTAGCGACACCGGGGACTCCCTTGCTGCTCGGATCTTGCTACGTCTCATCGGTGTGCTATCAAGCTGCTCCATGCTATTCAGATCAGGGTGCTGATCTTGGGTAGCACGTCTGGGGTCTTGATACGTGCATGTCAGGCGATGTCGACAAGCTTTCAGACTTCTTTTCCTTTGATCCTGCTACAAGATTCATTCTTCATCTTCTAGTAGGCTCGGGGACTAAGTGGGCACACTTCATCTTGCGGTGAATGTGCGCTTTTCTCATCTCATGGCTACGCCTGGGGACTGGCTGCCTGCTCGGCTGGTCTTCTACTTTCTGACCCTGGCACCACGTGACTACGTCACCTACTGTCAGGCTTGGGGACTAGCTGTGGGGGTATGGCCCTCGGTATCCACAAGACATGACATGGGCCACACCATCGGAGGTGGACCAGCCCACAAGATCAAGGCATGCATGGCGCTGCTCGGCGTGCACCGCAAGATATTGTATAGTACTAAATAGGATACTTTCCTTGTAATCCTGCCCCTCCAGAGTATACAAGGAGAGGTAGGGGTCCCCTAGCGGACAAGATACATACATCTACACAACGATCCATACATCTTAATGCAATACATCAGAACACAGGATGTAGGTATTACGTCATACTGACGGTCGAACCTGTCTAAATCTTATGTCTTGGTGCTTGTATTACCATCTCGATCCTGATCTCGCTCACCTCTATGACAAATCTACCATCATGGGATATCCCTCGATGGACTGTCGAGCATCTTTTGTCAACACCTTACCGAGAAGTCGGCTCGACCAGAGACGACCCGAGCATGGCTGGCCACGTGCACGCTGTGAGATGAACGGTGGACCGCAAAGGCACAGCCGTGTCAGTGGCGAGGAGGTGGCACTAGAGCTGTGACTAGTGTGCGCACGATAAAGAGGGAGGCAAGGTGAGCTTGTGGTGTAGAAGAATTGGTGCGCGGTGAAGTGGTGAAGGCTGGCCACGACACGGTGGTGATGGGCCTTAACGGCACGGTGGCGGGCAAAGCTCCAAAATTGGAGCTCGGTCGAGCCGCAATCAAGGCGGGGTGGGGTCGACTAGAGAGGGGATGTGAAAGCGGACACATGAGCACGAGGAATTGATGAGAGGTGCTCGCAATCTGGCTCGCCGTGACACGACATAATAGTGGTGGAAAGCAGAGAGAGAAGAGAGAAAGAGAGAAATGGAGCGTGGTAATGGGCTCGGCTCGTCCTTGCCTTGGTGGGACGCGAGCGACGAGCTCGGGAGGCCCACATGTCGGCGCTATGGACAACGTGTGCGCACATCCGACCGACGTGGCCCATGTGCCATAGTACCATAAATGGCATGGCGACGGTGGCTCGCCCATGTTCGCACGGTAGAGGCGACACACATAGGGCCAGCAATAGCATAGAGATGCAGCGGACAGGCGCGAACGCAACGATGATGCGACAGCAGTATCAGTGTCACGACGCGAGGAGCGTCGATAGTGCAGACGTGATGGCAGCGTAGCGTGGCCACGGCGGCACCCAAGATGGCAGCGCGAGGCAGAGCAGTAGGGCGTGGGGCCAGCGGCTCGCTACGGCCGGCCTCGGCCAAGCCTAGGCTGCTCAACCAACCAAGCTCTGCGGCACGGTTGACCGCGCGGGACACAGCCATGTGCGCGGCGTGAGAAGACCGCGTGATGACCGCGTACCCGGCGCCAACCAACCAGAGACAGTGACACGCACGCAATTTAAAGCGTTCAACACGACCAAATGAATGCTTCTAAACCTAAATCGTCTTCACCATGCTCAAGATGGCATATGAGACTACCAAATCGAGCTATAACACTACACCACTCCTTAACCCAATCTCTCACAATAAATTGCTAAACATAGCAGTGTCTAACTGTTGGCAGACTTGAAAATTTTTAAGTTTTTGAGCTGAATTTGATTTCCATTTGTGATTTCAAAGCTAGTGGAAATATTAGCTAGTAATATCATTTTTTGATGGCATGTTTTTCATTGTCATCTACAAAATTTCTACTTCAAACTTTATTTAAGTACCACATACATGTTCTATAGCATTTTTGCTTAATAAAAATTGGTTTTAAACCCTAAGTGATATAACATGACTTTTGAATCAACTTTCGTTTCACATTTTTGTTGATCGTTTTGAGTTACGGAAATTGATCTACACACTTATTACATGCATTAACACATAAACATGATGATCATGACATGTTTTAGTAAATGATTTACGATGGAAGCCTTCTTCTCTCTCTCGTTCTTCTCCTTTTCCTCCTCTGTAACCCACGTTTTCCCTTCATCTATAAAAGGGGAAGCAGGGCGCCCTATGAAAGGGGAGATCTAGACACAAGAGCATGACATGAGCACACGGTTGAGCGGCAAGCGAGCTCTCAGCACCCGTTCACTCCTTCCACCAGAGACTTGGGATTCTCTCCCTCTCTCGCCTGTTTGTAACCCGTACTGCAAACCAAGTGCCAGTAACACGAGCAGCAGCGAACTGGATGTAGGGATATTCCGCCCAAACCAGTATAAACCATTGTGTCCTCTAAGCACACCATCCGAGCCAGATGCACAAATACAAATTTACTCGTCGGTGGTCCGAAAACACCGACACATACCGTAGTCAACTCTCCATCTGACTCATGCCTTCAAAATACTCCACATCAAAGGCCACGACGTCATCGATATAGGTGATGGAAAGGCTAAAGCTAGTGCTCCTTGGGTGGAAGAGATAGGTGAACAATTGTTTTGCAAGTTCCTGCTTGATCAAGAATGAGATATGGATCGATCCGTTATGACATGTGGCATCATGACGTAGAGTAGATCGTCTCTATATGGACCTAAATGACACACTATGTCAAGCTCGTGGGGCTGAATTACATACTATGATAAGTCCGATGACCTAAATACAACATTTTGAGAGTTCAGAGATCACCCATATATTTTACTATTATGTGAAAATGAAGCGATTTATGTTAGATCATAGCCATTAATAAAGTACTATCAGAATATTTTTCGTCTGGTTCTTTATTGGTGTAAATTGTTGCTCATCTTATAATATGGGTGTGCCACTGTGCTTGGTGTGACCCTAGAGGCAAACTTGTTTGGCATAAGGAGCTCTTCCAGACATATGATGTTCGGCTGATGGTTTCTTCGGCGGATAAGCTGGCTGAAGCTAATTTGTTGTGAGAGAAAAACACTGTTTCATGACTGATAAGTGGAACCAAACAAGGCAATAGTGTATATCTAAGATTTGGAAAGATACTTAAAGTAATTTCAAGGGAGATGGTATTTATGGCTTTGAGACTTTTCAAATATAAAATACTCTCTCTATTCCAAATTATAAGATGGTTTTTCTAGATACATAGATTTTGCTATGCGCTTAGACACACACTATGTCTCGATATATAACAAAAGCAATATATCTAGTAGAAAAGGCAAAACGTCTTATACTTTGGAACGGAGAGAGTAGGTTCCAACAGGTATTGTATGTGTGATTCCAAAATTACCGATCATCCATGCTGTGATAATCTTAGGCTTTATTCGATCCACAAACATCATCCTTAGTCACTCGTACAGGATAGCAGTACGGTAGAATATACAGTAATAACTAAGAATTGGATCCTTACCGTCACTACTAAGGCCTTGTTTAGCGGGTGTTTAAATTCAGCGACTAAAATTTAGGAGATATCACTTAGGGGTGTCGTATATTGTGCTCGTATGTTAATAAAAAAAAAAATTATAGAATCCGTCAGTAATCCACGAGATGATATTATTAAGCCTAATTAATTCGCCATTAACATATGTTTACTGTAACATCACATTGTCAAATCATGGCCTACTTAGGTTTAAAAATTTCGTCTCGCAAAACAGTCTCAATTTGTGCATTTAGTTTCATAAATAGTCTATATTTAATACTTCATGCATATGTCAAACATTCGATGGGACAGCGACTAAAGTTTAGGAGGTGGAACCAAATACCCTCTTAGTTACTCCGCCTAAAGTTCAGTCCATATTCCATCGAATGTTTGTACATATGCATGGAGTATTAAATATATACTAAAAAATAACTAATTACACGTATTACGACTAATTTGTGAGACGGATTTTTTAAACCTAATTAGTCTATGATTTGACAATGTAGTGTTACAGTAAAGGTCGTCGTGGCGGCGTGGGGCCCATGCATCCCGCTGTTCCCTACTCTCTGTCGCCAGTATTAGTAGTACGCAGCTTGTTCTTGTCTGTTGCTCCACATACACCCGGCCATAGCTTAATCCAGGAGTCACTTTGTTTAATGACGAGATATTAACGAGCCCATTTATTAAATGACGCGAGCGATTACGAGGCCGATTGGATTGGATCGCAGATAACCGACCGACCAGACGAGAGACGACGCACGTACTACTACTAGAGGCGAGCAGGGAGATCGAGTACGTTGTCGCTGTCGACCAATGACAACCGGCCGAAACAGCGGACTCCATGCGAGGCGTCTCCCTCCCTCACTCCATAACTAGTACTAGGTCCCAACATAAACACAAAGGAATAAGCCGTCGATCGAGGCGGTTGATCTAGCGAGCTACTACTATATACTAGCTAGTACGTATGTGCGCATATATCCTGGAGTATCTGCTTATTGTACCGAATGATTTGTTTGAACTAATCTTTTGGGTTCATGCATATATCAATTGGTTGGTCTCTGTCTCTCACATTTGTGTAGGGAGACAACAAGAACAGTCTCTATACATTTTTTTTTTGTATGCTATAAGCTAGTAAGAGCCGGTGAAACAGAAGAAGAAGAAAAGAGAGTTTTACCAGTTTCCAGTTTATTTTAATAAAAAAGATGACCAAGGTTTACTAAGGGTGTGGTGGTTGAAGGCCTTTGGTATAATAATTTCTGTGGAGCCGAGGAACACGGTGGTGAATGATGTGGTATTGTGTTGTGACGTCGTGGAGCATGCATGCTGCAATACGTACGTTGCGGCTGCATCGTTCCACAAACTTGGTGATCTGCTTATCTCTGCCCCAAGCCTCCAAGGCATCACAAATCTGGTCAAAGGAGCAGCGGTAGTAAGTGCAATACCACCAATACGTAAGGGTGTGTTTAACTGAGGAGGTGAAAATTTTTGGGTGTCACATCGGATGTGTCGGAAGGATGTCCGAAGGGGTTTTTAGATACTAATAAAAAAATAAATTATAGAACCCATCAGGAAACTGCGAGACGAATCTAATGATACGAATTAATCGGTCATTAGCACATGTGGGTACTGTAGCACTTAAGGATTTTCATGGACTAATTAGGCTTAAAAGATTCGTCTCGCGATTTTGCCAAGAACTATGCAATTAGTTTTTTTCGTCTACATTTAGTACTCCATGCATATGTCCAAACATGCTCTTTTACTGTAGGAGGCAAAAAAAAAAATGGAAACTAAACACGCCCTTAGGGAGCAACACCAATGGCCCTGTTCGGCACGACTTATTGCTGCTGCGATTGATTTGGTCAGTAGGATTGATTCTTGCTGATAAGCTCACGCGAACGGGCCATGCAAACGTGATCCCCCTGGTGGGGTCAGTAGGCGGCCCGTCGACGTACGAGACCAGGGCAACGTACGCTGCTCTGCCTGCCATGGATGGATCATGCATGGATGCAGAAAATATACACGCTGTGGCGTCGCCCAACGCTGCAGGGTGCACAATATAATGCGGGTGGTCGAGGCCATCTGGCCAGCCATGCAATGCTTTATGCTTGCACGATCTGCTGGTAGCAGCTTCCAGCGAAGCGGTTGCCGGCTGGGGTGGGGTGGGGTGGGGTACTGGGGTGGCACGTACACGGGAGAGGGAGCACGGAGCAGCGTTGCCCCCTCCTTGTAAACACTGAACCACTGGACACCACCGGTCCTATCCCATCTATTGCTACCACGCCATGCTCTCCGCCCTGCACGCTCTTAGCTCTTTTACCCACCGGCACCGGCACCGCCACACCAGGCAGCCATTATTATAATTAAAAATCGCGCAACCGTCTCACACGTGCCATGTCGTCAGCCGGATCCAAGCGCGGGGCGCTATTGTTAACCGGACGCAGTGGAAATAGCCAATGGATGACGGAGTCGACGAGCAGTACGTACTATATTCCGTGTGGTGGTAGCACGATGTAACTTAATAACGGCAAGCAATGCAAGCTAATCTTATTGGTTGGGCTGGGTTTGGATGGATCAAGGCATCAATCAACTGGTACGGTACGACCCGGGTCCGGGACTCCGGCTCCTGATTGTCGTCCACCTCTGCAGCACTACTCACAAATAGTGCTCGCCTCTCATAGCAAACGAGGCTGGGTTTAGTTCGCGAATTTTGTGAATTTGGCTACTGTAGTACTTTCGTTTTTATTTGTCAATTAGTGTTCAATCATAGACTAATTAGGCTTAAAACGTCCGTCTCGTAATTTTCAACCAAACTGTGTAATTGGTTTTTTTTCGTCTACATTTAATGCTCCGTGCACGTATCGTAAGATTCGATGTGATGGCTACTATAACACTTTTTGAGAAATTTTTTAGGAACTAAACAAGCACTCACCTGTATAAGCCAAATTTCTGTCACCAACGGGGCCTTTTACAGTCTTGCGCCCTCCTTGGCTTGGCGAGCTGGAGCTGGACCAGGCTACTACCGGCACAGCAGCAGCGCATAAATATTCGGTCGTGTCTGGTGTCCGCACGGTAGGCAAGGGCACGGCATCCGGGGCGGGAAACTCCACATCCTCATCAGTCGCCACTCGCCAGTCATCACGCGGACGCTGCTGCTTCTATCTCCGCTCTGCATGCGAGCTTCTGAATCTGAAACCGGCAGGTTATTATTAGGTACTCCGTACCTTTGCGACTGTTGTCTTCGTGAAGCCGCGAGCCCTTGTTTAGCCCGTGTTTAGTTTGGCCGAATTTTAGAATTTGAGATACTGTAGTACTTTTGTTTTTATTTAGTAATTAGTGTTTAATCATGGACTAATTAGGCTCAAAACGTTCGTCTCGCGATTTCCAACCAAACTGTGCAATTACTTTTTTTCGTCTACTCATGCACGTATCGCAAGATTCGATGTGATGGCTACTGTAGCACTTTTTGAGAATTTAGGTTTGGAACTAAACGCGGCATGGAGCATTAAATATAGACGAAAAAAAGTTTTCTCAAAAAGTGCTACAGTATCCATCACATCGAATCTTGTGATACGTGCATGGAGCATTAAATATAGACGAAAAAAACTAATTACATAGTTTGATTGAAAATTACGAGATGAACGTTTTAAGCCTAATTAGCCCATGATTGAACACTAATTACTAAATAAAAACAAAAATGCTACGATAGCCAAATTCCCAAAATTCTCCCAACTAAACACAGCCGACTATACATTCCTCTCTTCCTCCAGCGCCCTGCTATCCTATCCTGTGGTGGGCTCCACGAGCTGCAATTCTCCCTCTATGGCTCTATCGCCGCAATTCCCCATTCCGCTGTACAGTATCCGATATGTACTGTACTATCGAGCCTATTCGCTGGTTGATTTTAGCCATGACTTATCAGTTAGCCAATAGTATTTTCCTCTCACAAGAAACCAGTATAAGCCGAGCTTATCAGCCCAGAAATCCACCAGCGAACAGGCTGATTATTATTTGCATGCAGGTGCTCATGGCAAATCACGAGGTTTTGAGTAGCTCAAGAATATAACTATGGGCTACGTGCCACAAAGGGTGATTCACGTTTGATCAAGTTATTAACGAATAATATTTATATTTATAACTTTAAATTAATGTATTATAAAAATATATTTCGTAATTAATCTAATAATATTTATTTGATACCATAAATATAGATAATTTTTTTATCTATAATCGATCAAACTTAAAGTATTTAAACGTGGCACTGTCCTATAATCGTATCTTTTTTTTTGGGGTGGGGGGGTTGGGGGGCGTAGCCAGGCCTTGTTTAGATCACCTCTAAATTCTAAGTTTTTTCACTCTCTCTCCATTACATTAATTTTTAGCCGTTTATATGGAGTATTAAATGTAGGTAAAAAAATAACTAATTGCACAGTTTAGTTAGAAATCACGAGATGAATCTTTTGAGCTTAGTTGATCCACGATTGGACAATATTTATCAAATAAGACGAAAACGCTACTATTCATCAGGTTAATATTTTTTTACAATCTAAACATGGCCCCAGTAGCATATCAAATCAACTGTGAGCGACCTCATCAAACGTCAAGTCCGGTTACATCTAGAGAAAAATACACGTACCATGTTAAATGTCTAAAGAAAATTGACAGAACACTACTAGGCGACAAACGACGCTACTATTACTGTACTCCGGAGAGAGTGATCATAGATTACGGTACGGTGTGCCATCCACATCCATCCGGCGTCCAGGCAACTGAGGCACAGATTTTAAAACCAGCGCTACTGAGGTGGAGGAGTGGATCCAGTACCGCCCGCGGCCCAATCGTCTGCTACTGTGGAGAGCCGCTGCCAGTGGCATACTGCGGCCATGGAGGAAACCCAAACGGTGGGGCTCCGCTTCTTCCCTCTCGTCTCGCACCGCATCTGGTTCTCGGAGGGAGAGAGGGAGAGGCACGATGGATGATGGACCCCGTGCGCATGCGCGCAAAAGGCGGTAAAAAGAGAGCGGACGACGACGCAGCGAAAGACGAGTCAAAAGCTCCTCTGCTCCCCTTTGGCCCTTCTTGTTCCCTGTTGCTGTTGCTGTGCTACTGCGGACTACCAAACGCTGCCCAAAAGCCACTGAACCGGCGTTGCCATATTTTTTTTTGGATCCACGGACGGGCAGGGGCAGGGCATCCGATGTGCCCACGTGTCGGTCCAACTCGGCAACTCAGGTAGGTACTCAACCCTATGCTATGCGGATGCAGGCATGCTGCGTGCTGCTTCGGGATTGAGGACACCAAAGGCTAATATTATAGGTATTGTTCAATCAGCACCAAGCGAAATGAGCAGCAGCTGCAACGTTGTGGCTGCTAGAGCTCAACAGACGTGGCATGAGCACCAAACGAAATTAGCAGCAGCAGCGTAGCGGCTGACCTCAACATGGTATTGGACGAGGGTCCAAGTCCACATAGAGAAATCCAATTAAAATCCACGATACAAAAAAAAAAACATAAAATGCAGAATGACACATGCCCAATCCAATTGCATATTTCACTTAGAAATCCGTATGATATGATCCAATAATAACAAGACACTTCATTTATGTTTCAGAGGTACAATTTTTATTGTCGTTGTTCAAGCGATAGGTAATTTTATCATTGTCTGATTATAGACAAAAAAATAAATCATCTCTCGTGGGGTATCCTTTTAATTGTACACAATTGTTGCTCGAAATCATCTGAGGATTCAAACATCTGAGATATACGAACTCCCATAGCAAAAAACTATTATATATGCCGATCTTATTATATCAAAAGGTGAACTAAACCCTGGAATTTAAAACATCTCTCTGACACAATGAAGTTTCAACAAATTTGGCTGAGATTTATTGGGAATTGCTCGTTATGACGGCACACTACTCTATATCTTAACTCCAAAAATATCTAATAAATACTTAGGCTCGGTCTGGCACAACTCAACTTCATCTTGAATTGTTTTTTGCTTCACCTCTACCGACAGCTTTATCGGTATAGCTGAAGTTGTTTGGCAAAGAACAGCTCTGCATGTAGATTTTCTTAAAATATACTCTCACAAAATCTTACACAGGATCACAAGTGTGAGGTAAAGCTGTGAAAAGTTACTATTTTTAGCTTCACTTAAGTCTCGGTGGGGAGTTTCTTCTCCGTGTTTTCAAGATTCAATGTGTTGGAAACCGTGTAGATGGGTTTTATTTTATCCCATGAAACTTATTTTATCCCATAAAACTTTTCTCATCTATTTCATATTATGTCAGCTCATTTAACACCATGGAACTCCGATGAAATTTACATCGAGGCTGACCAAAGAAATTTAATTGGAGCTGTTTGTAAAAGATCTGTTTGGAAAAAAAAAAGTTTGCTACATCTGATGGAGCTGGTGACGAATCTTCAAAATAGTTTTACTAGTCCCGCGCGTGTCACCTCACGTGGTTCGCTGCACGCATCCATCGTCATCAGCCGAAACACGTACTGATCCACACGGGCGGGGCGGGGCCGGACACTGACACGGCGGCCCGGTTCAACTCGTGTAAATCCAGGTCATGTGATGTGATGCGAGCTCGGATGGACCGGGCAGCAGGGAACGAGGCTGCCCGGCCCGGACCATGGAAAGAGAAGGGCGCCAAAAAAAAAAACGTCACACCCACCCAGCAGCAAAGCAACAAGAACGACCTGGTCCCACCAGCCTGTGGGCGGGGAAAGTGGTGTCGAAATTATCCCGGGTCGTCAGCTCGGCTGTTTATTCGAGCGTGTGTGCAGGTGCGCTGCATGATCCATGATGGGATTGCGAGTATTTCTGTTTTGCTCTGTTGTGTGGCTGGCCTGAGCCGCTAGACGGCGCGAGCGAAAGCGACCGTGAGACGCGCGAGGGAGACCTACGATCGAGTCGAGGTTGATCAGCGCAACGCAGGCAGGGCAGGGATAGGGAAGCGGAGGCGCGATCCCGTTCGGTTTCCACCGTCCGCGACGTGGATTTCTCTCTCTTTTCCTGCCCGTTCATCTGCCGTCGCCCGTCTGTGTTTCTGGCCTCCTGGGCTCTATAGACGGGGTCACTTGCCGTCGCTCTGCGGGCGCGGTGGCCGGGTGGGTGACGACCACACCTCGGCCTCGCTCCGTTTCAGCAGATACCCGGCCACGCACCAGTCACCGACCGCAGCTGCATCCCACGCGCCGTGCTTTTGCCTGCATTTGCGGAGTGTTTGTTGAAGCACGCAAAGATCAGAAATAACGGCCAAACTGTTCCTTTTTGGCTGGGGAGCAGCGGCCTAACTGATCAAACTGATCAAAGCAAGCATTTGTGATGACTGTGGCTCACGGAGCGATGTGAACCAGCCCGGCCTCAGGCCTATTCATACGTCTTTTCTCCTCGGGTGAACACGATCTATCCCTCTTCTCGAGCGTCAAACTGTTCAAATGATGATTACTTACTGTACTACTACTCCTACTCGTACTGGAAAACGGAGCAGTGAAAGCGTAAAACAAATGATGTTCCACTCGAGCGTCGGAACACGACACAATGGGCACTAGTCTAGTACTATAGTAGGGCAGGTGCATTGTGCAGAGTGCCGCGGAACGGCACGAACTCCGTTGCACAAGCTGGATATTTGGCCCCGTTCGCCGAATCTTGGTACAAACCGACAGAAAAACACTGTTTTAATTAATTTATTGTAAGAGAAAAATAATGTTTTGAAAAACAAATTAAATCAGTTAAATATGGGGTAAGACGAACGGGACCTTTGTTTGATGTTTTCCTGTACCTTACCCCATCCTCCTGTACTGTCCGCCACTGTTATGCACATGTTCGTTTGATCGTATCAATCATGCTTATTAGTTATGATACATTGTTTTTTTCTCATAATAAAACAACATCAGCCGACTTATAAACCACGTAAACGATGAAGCGAACAGGTAATAATCATTGGGAGAAGAAAAACACTGCAAGACACGATTACCAGCCACTATTAGCCTCCCATCTTTACATAGACATTCCTCGTATCGCGTTTACCAGCAGGCTGCAGGCGCACATACATTTAAACTTAATACTCTTTGTCTAGTAATAATTTAGCCTGACATTCCAACATATATATTGTAATACGGTTATATTTACGATCGACTGTACTACTCCATAATAAAAGATCATGATCATAAACTATAGTAAATAAAACTAATGGTCTAAGCGTACACAGTAGTTTAAAATGCAGTCCAGCGTAACATCGCATGGCGTGAAGCGGAAAATGGGTGCCTCACCGCGACGCGAAAAGCGCACAAAGCTCTACTCCTGCTGCTGTGCCCGCTGGAGGAGACGCAGCCGGCAGCAGGAGCAACGGAGCGTGGGGAACCAACCGGGCAACAAGGACAAACGGGGTGGGTGCGCAACGCCGCGTCCTCGTGTCGTGGGTGCCTTCCCTGTCACCACCCGAGATCGCGGTCGTCACATCGTCCAATCAGGAACACGTGTGAGTTTGTGTACGCGTGGTGACGTGAGTTGGTGCGCTACGACAGCTTGGGTCTGTTCGCTCGGACGAATTCGAGAGGAATTTAGATGGTCGGTGGAAACGCCCGAGGAATTTACGAGAGAAAAATATTATTTGGGATGAAAAAAAACGTTTAGTTTTTCTAAACTCTTGAATTTGGCACTATGTAAAAATAAGATTCCCTGTCACATTAAACTTACGGTACATGCATGAAGTACTAAATATAGACGAAATCAAAAACTAATTACACAGTTTGATTCTACTTTGCGAGACGAATGTTTTGAGCCTAATTAGTCAATGGTTAGACAATTATTGTCAAATATAAACGAAATACTACAGTGATTTCGACGGCACCGAATTTGGCCAGCTAAACATGGCTCAAGCCATATTTAAGGACACGAGAACGGGGCATCAAAAGTCAGTAACACACACAAAAACGGTAACCGCGTTTGCTGGTCGTGTTAGATTCTCTCACGTCATCATTTTGATTTCGGACTTCGCAGGAACTCACGAATTCGGCGCAAATTTGTGAGTGGGCTCCGGCGTGTACAATACGGAAGTCTGTTGAAACAACCTGAATTATGTATGGAACGAGAAATCCCAAGGCTATATTCAATCTGTTCGTTGTGTCGTGTTTGGCTTATCAGTCAACGAACAATATTTTTTTCTCACATCAAATTAATCCCAGTACTTTCAATCATGGCTTATAAGTCAAACAAGCCCAAACAAACCGAGCGATTAACCGCTGATAGAAAATCCTAGGGTGCATGGTTGTGACAGTCTGAATAAGGAACGAGAAATTCAGCGGGCATATTAACTGCCGGGAGAAATATAGTTACCCTCCATCCACATATCCACTCAGATAATTATATAAAGTAAATTCAAATTTGGTTGACAACAAAACTGGCACATGTCGTAGGAAATAGATTTGGCAGGAGCGGGTAAAATCTGGACAATTTGAGACGTGGCAACTCAAAACTGATGGCCCGAGTAATTTTTTTTAGCAATAGATGTGGCACATGTTGGCAATCTTAGTATGCCAACCAAAGTGACCCCTAGACTATTATGATAAGAGAGGCTCGTGTGTAACAAGTTTGATAGATTAAGTTGCACGGACAACCGAACTCTATCTTTTAAAAAACGAAGTTTTCTAAAATTAGGGCATCCTTGGGTTGGAGACTCCCCGTCTTTCTAAATCATCATTTGGAGAGTCAATACGTCATTTGCATAGAAATCGCTTTCTAGATCTTTTCACTCTCTAACATTTTTTTTCATATCTCGTGCACACTCTAGAGTGTTATTCTCGTTTTTCTATTATTGACTAACAAAAAATCTGAAATAAGATAGCTACATTTGATAAACATTTAAGTAAGTTATCGGTGGGCAGATTTTTCACCAAAGTCTCTATAGCGTAGCAATTAGCAGGGACATAGAGAGTCTCTTGAAATTGCCGTAACTCAGACATGAATGGCACATGCTAGCAAACTGTTGAAAACGCATTGCAGGTTCTAATAATAACAAAAGAAATGAAAACACTGTAGAGTAATAAGTGTTGGTTTCGGGTACTAGCGTGTATCATCATGTGCTGGTAAACCGTCATCACGGTGGTACCTGGTATCCAACGAGGACGATGGATCCACCACAAAACACACCGCTGCCGTGCTCCGCGAAGCGGAGAGAGAGAGAGAGAGGGGGAAAAAAAGAAGAAGAAGGGCGACACGGTAACAGAGGCCTGGGGGCCACGGAGATCTAGATCTATCTATCCGCTGCTCTGCTCCGGCCATCCTCCTCACCCGCCTCGACCAAGAGAAAACAAAGCGAAATGCGCTCGGAAATGCTCCGAGTACCGAGAGCGAGACCCGGCAGACGGATTCCAGGAACCACCCCGGAGGAAACGGAATTCGCGCGCGGGGTCCTTCGTCCCCTCCCCCGGGCCCGGCCCCTCCATCCCGTCCCGAGAAAGCACAAGGCAACAGACCTGAGCGCACAGTGAGGAAAGGGGAGCTTATAGATAGATAGCGATGCAGGCAGGGCGAGGTGCGCACCTCCGCTCCCTACTCCCCCCTTGTAGCGTAGCGTAGCCTGCCCGACGCCGCAACCTCCGGGGCTTGGCTTTGGGAAATGGAGCAGCCGCTCACTGCCCCAGTGGCCTGGCGCCGCTCCAAGTGAGCTCCTACCCTAGTGAAGTGAAGCTAGCAGCCAGCCTCGAGCTTGAGCAGAGCACAGCTTGCTCACTCTTCTTGTACTAGCACACCGTAGCTGCGAGAACAGAGGTCCAAGAAGAGGCAAAAAGGAAGCTCTCTGGTGGTGCCGGTGCGTGCGTGCGTGCTTGCGGGTGGCAGAGTAGAGCCGGCCATCCATGGACGCCTACGAGGCCACCAAGGTGGTGTTCTCGCGGATCCAGGCGCTGGACCCGGACCACGCCGCCAAGATCATGGGCTCCCTCCTCATCCAGGACCACGGCGAGAAGGAGATGATACGCCTCGCCTTCGGCCCCGAGGCGCTGCTCCACACCGTCATGGCCAAGGCGCGCAAGGACCTCGGCCTGCTCCCGGCACCGGGCTCCGGCTCGGGCACGCCCACCTCCGCCGCGCACTCGCCGTTCCTCCTCTCACGCCAGAACTCCGGCCGCAGCGGCGGTGGTGGCGCCGGCACCGCGCCGTCGCCGCTCTCGGTGTCGTCGCCCTCGTCGTGGGCACCGCCGCCCGTGTTCTCCAGGAGCAACAGCGTCGTCAGCAATGGCGCGGCGGCGGAGGAGGCGTTGGCCGCCGTCGGGGAGGACCTCATGAGCCCGGCCGCAGGCGGGAAGGCCCCGCCGTCGCCCTTCTTCGCCGCCGGGGACCCGCTCCTCTACGAGCTCCAGCTGCAGGAGCAGCTCGCGTTCCTCAACGACGCCGGCGGCGGCCACCAGCTGCCCCTGTTAGACGCCGCCGGCGAGTGCCGGAGCCCCGGGTCTGCCGATGCCGCCGTGTTCTTCCCGTACGGCGGCCTCGGCTGGGCCAATGGCGGCGGCCCAGGGCACCGCCGGAGCTCGTCGGTCAGCGAGCTCTGCCTCGGCGGGGCCGACGGACTCGGCTGGAAGCCCTGCCTGTACTACGCCCGCGGGTACTGCAAGAACGGCAGCGCTTGCCGGTTCGTGCACGGCGGCCTCCCCGACGACGCCACCGCTCTCGCCGGTGCTAAGATGGACACCGCCACCTTGGAGCAGCAGTGCCAGGACATCCTGCTGCGCTCCAAGTCCCAGCGCCTTGCCGCCGCCGCCGCCTTCCCCTACTCCCCGACCGGCTCGCTCCCTGGCTCCCCGTCCGCGGCTACCAAGTGCCTCAGCTTGCTCTTGCAGCAGCAGCAGAACGAGAACCAGAGGTCTGCCATGCATGTTGGAGGAGCTAGCTCGCAGACATTAGACACTCCCCCCTCTCGCTCGTGCTCACGATCTCCCCGATTCCTGCAGGGCGGCAGCTGCAGCGGCCGCCGCGGCTCTGATGCTGGGCGGCGACGACGCGCACAAGTTCATGGGGCGGCCGCGGCTGGACCGCGCCGACTTGGCGAGCATGATGAACCCGGGCTCGCGCCAGATTTACCTCACCTTCCCGGCGGACAGCACCTTCCGCGAGGAGGACGTCTCCAACTACTTCAGGTAACTAACTGTTCCTGTGTTCCTCTACCAGCGCGCTGCTCCGGTCCCCCGGGAACCATGCGCGGTCTCTTCTGACCGGCTCCGGCGAACCACTGCAGCATCTACGGCCCCGTCCACGACGTGCGCATCCCGTACCAGCAGAAGCGCATGTTCGGGTTCGTCACCTTCGTGTACCCGGAGACGGTGAAGCTGATCCTGGCCAAGGGCAACCCGCACTTCATCTGCGACGCGCGCGTGCTCGTCAAGCCCTACAAGGAGAAGGGCAAGGTCCCCGACAAGTACAGGCATGCCGCGACCTTCCATTTTGCCTTCGTGTGCTTCCCCCTTCTAGGCTTTTCGCTCTACGGCATCATGTCATTGACCGATCGCTCTGCTGCTAATCTGCAGGAAGCAGCAACTGCAAGGCGAGAGGGTGGATTTCTCCAACGGGTTGGACGCCAGAGACCACTTCGATCTGCACCAGCTCGGTAAGGCATTTCGGCATCTGTTGCAAAATGATCGGTGCTCAGACCCCGAGTGTGTACTGATGCTTGTTTGCTGCCGTCAGGTGCGAGGATGCTGCAGCACTCGCACAGCGCGAACGAGATGCTGCTGAGGAGGAAGCTGGAGGAGCAGCAGCAGGCCATGGAGCTCCAGAGCCGCCGCCTGATGGGGCTGCAGCTGCTGGACCTCAAGACTCGCTCGTCGCCGAGCCCCATCGGCATGCCCTTCAGCCCCACGCGAGCCGTCGCCTCTCCTACCGTCGAGTCGCCGCCCGATTCAGGTAGGGATAGCGACAGAATGCGACGCCATTTCACCTTTTTCGGCACGGATGTGTTGATGAATAGCTGGCGATATTCGGGATTTCTGACCCCCCCCCCCCTGGTTGATTTCGATTTCAGCAGGGGAACACGGCCCCAAGGACAGCAGCGGCTTCCTTCTTCCTCAGAGGGGAGCGGTCAACGGAGGCGATAAGGAGGAATCTGCCGGCGATGCGAGCCCGAACGCAGACAGTGACCAAAGGTGGAATGGAATTAGCGCTAAACAAGTCATTATCGCCATCATTTGTTGCGTCCATCACATTTTGCTTTCATCCAGCAACGCAGAGAAGCAACATTTCACCAACTGATCCGTGGGAAGTGACTCCTTTTTAACGCGTTGCGTTGTTTCCCTCCCCTGCAGTGCCGAGCACAACCTGCCGGACAGCCCGTTCGCGTGGCCGACCAAGAAGTCCGCCGCCACGGCGTTCTCTCGCGATCCTTTCGCGCCCAGCGACTCGGAGATCGCCGCCGCAGCTGCTGCCTCGCCTGGTCGTAACGCCACGGCCGCCTCCTTTGCCGGCATCAACAATGGCGGTGGCCTCACTGGCCATCTCAGGCCGTCTGCTCTGGACATACCTTCGCCGAAGCCCTACTTCTTCCCCATGTCCAGGTATACAACCACATCGTACCCGCAAATCGCGCGGTTCTATCTAATCTATCTGGGCGCCATGATTTGCTCAAGGCCTGAAACGCATCATGCAATCCGTTGGCTGGCAGGCTGTCCTCCGATCACGGCGCCGGCGCGATCGGGATGTAAAGTTAAGCCCTCAATGGGAGGGAGTATGATACTACTGCCTAATCATAGTAAGCACTTCATCGTCTTCCTTTTGCGAAAGCCATGCATGGATCTCAAGCACTGAGCACCATGCTTCCAAAATGATATGCTTTTCAGATGTGGAATGATGCTGTTCTTACTTTCGTTTCGATCCCTGCAGGAATACTAGAAGCAAAGAAACAAGCCAGTGGAATATAGGGAAACAAAAAAGAATGGAGAAGTCGCAGCATAGTTAGTTCAGTTCCTTTTTTTCTTTCCTTTTCATGAAACCAAACCTCAGTAGGAGCAGATCCACACCAAGCTGAGAAGCACTCGCAGCAACAGATTAGTGCTTGCTCTCCTGTTACATTACATGCATTTACCACTAATTACTACGATTAGTACTTACTATTACCACCCACTAGCATTGATGTAATATACTACCTAGCTAGCTCCATGTCCATGATATGCTACTGCTACAACAGCCATATACACTGATAGCACTAGGTGTGATGCTTACCAACCACAAGATACTTCTACTCACCCTGTACGATTGATCGTTTACGTGGCTTATAAGCCGGTTGATGTTGTTTTGTTACGAGAAAAAAATATTGTATTAGCAAACAGGGTGACTACCAACATGCGATCAAGCGTGACTACCGACATGTAACCCCGGACTATTACAGTACTGCTCTGCTTGCTTGATGCAAACATCCATTGCAGAGCCAAAACAGACGAGACAGACAGGCTTGGAGAGGAGGCTCTGGTGTGTGTAAAAAAGATCTCACAGGATTTGGGGTGTGTGATTGAAGGACCACTCTGTGTTGTCTCCGCGGCCTGCTGACGCGGAACCGAGCTGTTGGGAGGAGAGGTGTCAGCGTTGTTGGCTGGGGGGGACGGTCCGGTCCCCCCACTCTTCAGTCCTTCAGCAGATGCAGGTCACTAAAGCAGGTTTGTTTGGCCATGACTTAAACGATCCTAAATATCTAGCCGAAACAATATTTTTTTCTCACATAAACCAGTCAGCAGTATTTCTTCATGAACCAGCAATGATATGAATCAGCCAACCGAATAGGCTGAAAAAGATGTTTTTTTTAATTTTACATTTTTTTTCTTTGATTTTACTTTTGCTTGTCGAATGAATCTACTGTAGTGGACAGTGTTATTATATAATACAAAGAAAGGGAAGTGAGATATGGAAATAATTTGAATGATTTGGTGGTGTGGTGGGTGCCTACATTTACCTCAGTTCTTCCTCTGAGTATATTTCTTCACCACTTCAGCTATTTCATTTCACTCTGGTTACAGTAAAACACTTGCTCTACTAGTACGAGCTTTAACAAAAAAGAAGAGCTGCTAATAGTACTACTATAAGTTTTTCATGTTGGAAAAAAAAACGTGGCGCACGAAGAAAGGAACGTGGCACACGAAGAATAGACGATCGGCGAGCGATAGTAGTGTTGGTGCTTTTCTCCGTGGCTGGCAGTGGCAACGCAACCCATGAACCCAAAGAAGCCAACCCGGGGTGGGCGGGTCGTAGAAAGGCGATGCTTTCGGGGACACGCTTTTGGGGATGCTGCTGGCTTGGCTAGTGCGATGCAGCAGCCACCAGCAGTCCTCCCCTGCAGCTCCAGGCTCCAGTAAAATCAAAACCAATCCACCGAGCCGACGTCGACATCTGAAAATCGGAAGCTAGGGATCTGAATGCGACGGGTAATGTTAGAAATTAGCCGGTGAGGCTCTGAGGAGGAAAAAGGAGAATATACCGCGCCACGCAATTATTTGCTGGATGGATGAAGACCAGTAGTTCCTGAGTAGCCAGTCAGTCGTATTCAGGGGTGTTTAGTTTCCCATAGTATGTCCCTATCACATCAGATGTTTGACACTAATTTAGAATATTAAATATAGACTAATTATAAAATTAATTATATGGATTGAGACTAATTTACGAGACGAATCTATTAAGCATAATTAGATTTATATTTAGTCTTTCTAATTAGTATCAAATATCCGATGTGACATCTACTAAACTTTAGTCGTACTAGCTGAAGTAAGATGATTAGTGAAGGAATTAGTGTCTTGTTCGTTTAGCTGATAAGGCATGACTAAAAGTAATGGCAGACGAATATGATGCTCTGCTCGTGCTCGGCTGCTGGATCGGTCTCCGGCGCTCTCGGCGTGCCGGGAGGCGGAGACTGAATGGACAGGCTACGGGCGCACCGACACCGGCATCTCGCGTCGCCGCCGGAGATTTGATGGCCCGACGCCTTGCGTTTGTTAACGCCGGGTGGCGAGCAACAATCTGTTCGCTTGAGCTTATAAACCAGAATCAGCTCTACTTTTTCAGCTATGGAACAGTATTTCTCTCGTAACAAATCAGTCCTACAAATTAGCCGCAGCAGCCATAAGTCCTTCCGAACATGGCCAAAGTGCATGGCGCTATCGTTCGTTCTTTCTTCTTTCCTTTCCTCTTTCCTCAATCCTCCGGACTCCGGGATTATTAATGCTACTAACCGCAGAAGCTGCAGCATAATTAACACAGGCCTATTAGCTTACTAGCCCTTCAAGCGGTGCCTACCCTAGCTAGCTAGGAGGAGTTTGTTCACTGGACCTGATGTGGTACGTACACGCTCCGACATGTTGGAAAAACTTTTGCTTTGCCATTTGCCAATAGTACTCCGTCGTTTGTAGAGGAGCAGTCGAGCAGAGCAGAGAGACGTCCACCGTCACCGGCGTTGTAACTGTACATTGTACTCCCAGTACAACAACGGGGCAGATCACGAGCAAGTCGGACGGCGCTGGGGCCCAGCGTGGCAGCGGCCTAGTCACGCCCATGTGTCCGTGCGGCCCCGATCTGCCGGCGTTCTCGTGCATGCCATCGGTGGATGCATGAGACGAGATGAGATGGAATTGGAATCCAACCCGACCACGGTGCTGCCTGCCTTGCCTCGCGCCGGCCGGCTGGCGCTGGACCATCGCCAATTCGCCTGTGCCTGCCGGTGCATGCCAATGCCACGGCCCACACAGGGCCACAGGCCACAGAGCAGAGCACCTCGTGGCCTAGCCTTTGCGCGGCACGTGCCTGGCCAGTGGCCAGCCTGCTGCCCACGACCATAGTTGCCCATGCAGCCCGAGCCCGTCGGCCCGGCCCAAGGCCCGTTTTTTTGCTCGGTCCAAGCCAGGCCTGGCCCGAGCTTGCACGGCCCAGAGGAGCAGGCCTTACCCCAGGCACGTGGGCTGACACGGCATGGCCTGCTACAGAGCCGGCGGCCCGCTGGCGGCCCGGCCTGCCGCTTCCCCCTCCTTCTCATATGGCCCCGCATAGCCTCACGCCCCCACGCAGCAGCCATCGCCCATCCCCGCTCCGCTCTCCCTCCCTCATAACCGAGCTCAGGGCGCGGCGACGGCCCCTCCCCTCAGAACCGCACGCACGGTGGCGCAGCGCGGCATCCTCTTCCCCCGGCGTCCTCCCTTCTTCCTCGCAGGGCGGCCTCCTCCCCACGAATCCACACGCAGGGGCGGCGCGGAGGCCTCCTCCCCACGGATCCACGCGCAGGGGCGGCGTAGAGTCCTCCCCTCCTCGGATCCGTGCGCAGGGGTGGCACAACGGCCTCCTCCCCATGGATCCGGGCGCAGGCAGTGTGCCTCTCCTCCGAGCTCCCTCTTCCTTTTCTCTAATTTGTGTGAATGCATGACTTTTGTCCGATTCCTCTATTTTCCGATTTCTTTTGTGGTGTTGTGGACTTATGATTGATCCGTGAGATCTAGAGCCCTGTGATTTTTGTTGTTTTTTCGATTTTTCTTACTGGAATGAGATGAACAAGCTTGAGCTTGCCATGGCCATTGACACTGCAGATCTACCTTGAGGCCTCCTCCATGGCTCCATGCACCGCCGCCGCCACCGCGCTCCCGTGCTGCCCCTCGTCCCCTACTGCCTCTCATGTTCTTCTCTTTCCTCTCTCTGATGCCGCCGACGCGGCCGGCGGCCCCCTCGGCCATGACGCCGTCATCGCCTGCTGAAGCGGGCCTTGGGCTGGCCCGTCCTCCCTAACAGGCCGTGCTTACCGGGCCGGCCCGACACGAAAAACAGCCTAGCAGGCCGTGCCCAGCTCGGCACGGCCCGGGAGGCACGGCGTGCCGGGCCAGGCCGGCCCGTTGGCCATCTATGGCCACGACCACCGCTAGCAGTAGCAACTGCGCTCACTCCCCACCTCTGGCGCGCCGCAACGCAACGACCACCGCCGTCAACTGTTATTCTATTGTTATTGGCTTTGCGACTTTTTCCTTTGGAGCTGCATGCAGGCACGGCCGTAGAACCATGCATGGCTAGTCTGTCGTTTGCAAGGCGAGGCCGCGGCATACACGTAGTACGTACGTTAGGACAGACAGGCGAGCCGTGGTGAAAGGCCGTAACCTTTCGGCGCGTCCTGATCCTGATTCGTACGTACCTGGCTAAGCTATGACCATGATACCGTGCCTTGTACTGCCGCCAAATAACTGTGCAAAACCACTGGGTGGTCCATGCAAATATAATGAAGAAGGCTAGTCAAAGCAGCGGCAAACAGACAGTGCTTTGCTTTGGTTGCATCATGCAGCTTGAGCTTGGACCGGACTGGATTAACTCTCTACTACTCGTAGTGTGCTACTGCTTACGCCTTCTATGCGACCATGCGAGCCGCACAACTGCAGCAGCAGCAGTAAATGAACAATGAGCCGCCAGCCCATGCACATGCTCGTGTCTCTCGTGTGCCAACGGACCCAACCCAACCCAAAGATGCCGAGAACCGAGAGTAGCTCGGCTGGCAAGGCCCAGTGGTTGGGACCTCGCCGGCCAGAGTTCGAGCTCTGTGGCTGCGAATTTCTAGTTTTTCACCGGGTTTGTCTTCAATAAATTTTGTTGTCTCTCACGCGTAGCCATAAAGGGAACGAGACGTGCCCGTCGTCTACGGTGCCATGGTTGAATCCGGTAATATCACAAAAGACACGATCTGATGATTTGGGTGTAGTTATAGGTTTGTTTGCGTACGCGTGGTGTGAGTGTGATGTGCGTGCATGGGGTTGGTTTGTGTCTGTACATGAATAGATGCTAGAGCTGTATCCAGATAAGAGACATAAAAAAACACCAAAGATGCCAAACTGTGTAGTCCCAGCCAGTAGCTTCGGGCCCCCACCTGTCAGTTGGTACCTCGTCCTTACTCCTTACCTAGTCTAACCACTAGTACAGAAATGAGCTGTACTTTTAGTTGGGAAACCCATTCAGTCTCAATTTTTCAACCGGGAGCACGAATGTGAGACTAAAGGGCCCATCCTTTAGTTCCAATTTCTCGCCCGGGACTAAAGGTCCATCTTTAGTCCCGGTTGGTAATACCAACCGGGGCTAAAGAGGCCTCCTGGCCTAACCACGTGGGCCGACCCTTTAGTCCCGCTTGGTATTACCAACCGGGACTAAAGGTTTTCTTCTTTTTTTTCTTTTTTTTTCTATTTTCAATTGATGATTCATTTTGGTTTTTGAATACACATTCTACGCTGCTAATAATATACGTATTCTACACGCTTATAATGTTCGAACAATTTGTACAAACTAAAGTATGAAAAACTAACATATATATTACATGCATATACATATATTATACGTTATTTTATGTACATATATATTACAAATAAAGCTTGCATTGTATATTCTATCATATCCTTGGGATAACAAATTCACTCCATCTGGTTTGGCTTCCATGTTTTGTTCACGTCATTGTAGAACTTGTCGGCGGGTTTAAGACCTGATCATTAAAAAATCCTGCTATGGTCTCTTGAATTGCTTTAAGTTGATCACGTCGTATGACTTTTTCCTTCAACCATAGAGTCTTCAATAATAAAGGAAAAATATTAATATATATATATATATATGTTGGTCACGTGATTACTTATATATATAAGCAATAAAAGAAATTGTGAATATATGAATATATTTATATAACGTACTTTGAGGATCTCTTTAGGAGTTCTTTTTGCGTACGCCATGATGAACTCGCAAACATAGTATTCGCAGTAGTTGGTCCCCTGATCTTGCCTCAGAACCCACTTTTACGAGAAAAAAGATCCGGTAAATTGAAAGCATGCATGGTGTTAATTGAATTATATATATATATATATATATATATATATATATATATAGCTAGTACTTACTTTGTGTGCGATTACATCTAGTGGCACTTTATAATATTTCATGTGGTGTTCCTCAATGAAACTTTTCCAAACACTGCGCCCAATAAAATAAAAAATTAATTTGGCCTTTAATAATTGTTGCAGTTAAGAGATCGGGGTATACATAGTTGCTAGAGAGACCAAATTACCCTTGAATAATATCTATCATATCTTGGTACTCTGTTTGATCTTTTCTTAACGAGTCTAAGATGCTCAACCGACTATTGGCCATATCAATGACCATCAATATCCAGTAATTGCTGCATATGTTTTTATACACAAATATGATCGATATTAACTAGAGTCAACATATATATATGGGAGATAGCTTAGCTAGTAAGCAAATAATTGAACAAATGTCCATATGATCGATATTAATTATTTAACACTCACTTAAAGTTGTAGGGGGAGAGTATATCCTTGTTTTGTTGGTTCACTAAGAACCTCATGAGATTTTTCTCGAGTTCAGCTTTCCATTGAGGCGGGGGATTAGGGTGTTTGAATACGACATTTGGATCAACGAAACCAGCATCATTATCCTTTCTCTTTCTGAGTTCTATCATCTCATATCTGCATATATAAAAATATAGTGTGAGGATATATAATATATATATATATGTAGCTTTATATATATACACTTTAATAATAGAAAATAATCACACTTACAGACAATAGCAGCTAATGAGACTTTTGTTGAGAGAGTCCAGGTGGCATAGTTGGTGTAATTCTAAAAACTCGACATATATAACGTCATCGCCACGGAAGTAATATTGGTTTCTAACTCTGACAGAAACAAAGGCCTCTCCCCGTTTACACATCGCCATGTACCACTTGTTTAGCAGGTATATTTGCGTACCCAGTTCACCTAAGGCCTCAGAGTTGTATAGACTCTTTCTATGTTTAAATTTCTTTCAAGGATCCACTTTCGGAGCAGATGGTCCTTCAGCGAGCACTTGGGCAAGGTCCAAACTAGTATCCTCATAAAACCAAACCAGGTCCTCATAATCGACGTCTAGTAAGTCTAAGTTTGAACCATATTCATTACGAATGACAAGAGGGAGGACTGATTGTTGCGATTGTTGTCCGAGTTATGCGACACCTTTTCCTGCTCTAGTCTTTTTCTGCGCCGCCTTAAATGACTTGGTGAGAGAGCGGTCGTAGTCTGATTTTGGCATGGTCTTTTGAGATTCCCGCTTTTTCTGGTCCACCTTCTTCCTTAGAAGATCTGGAGGTAGGTAGAAGTACGGTTTCTCCGGGTTCTCCCTCGCTTCTCGTTGCTTTCTTATTTTTTCGAAGAAACTGTTCACATCTTTTTATACTGCATCATTTAATTCCTTTTCACTTTTCTTATAAGACAGTTTTTGGGGAATAACTAGATTAGAGGAGACTTTCTTCTTTACCGGCTGGTGGGCCAACGGCTTCGTTTGCGGGGCGGACCTCTTAGGAGCTGGCTGCTTCTTGGTCATCAAGGGAGGCAGGGAAGCCATTGGAGACCTCCTTGGAGGCATTGGAGACCTCCTTGGAGGTGGCGGCGGTAGAGATGTTCTTGGAGGCATTGGAGACCTCCTTAGAGGCATTGGAGACCTCCTTAGAGGTGGCGGCGGTGGCGGCGTTGCATAATCATTGCCCGGAGCAATATGATGATCTGGAGATTAAATAATTGGACGTAGGTTAGCGGAGGCCCTGCTGTGTGAGTACAAAAAAGAATAATTAGGTATAAGAAATGATTATTATTAATCATGCATGTCAATAGAAAATTAGTGAAAAAAATATTTCATTCACTTTTATTCGCACCTATTATCTTGCAGTTGAGGAAGCGGCGGTGGACTAAAGACCCTAGGAATAATGATGTAGCGCTTGCACCATAGTATGAATGCCTTCTCTGCTTCTCTTAGAGTCTTCTCCCCATCACCTTCTCGAATGTCAAGAGTCAGATCACTAAAACCTTTGTTAACTCTATCCACTGAGACGCTAACATATCCAGGTGGTATTATTGCCCCATAGATTCTTGGTGTCTTGGTAGGATCTGGAGGAGAAAAAACACCGAGAGCCACCATGATTGTGACATTCTCTTTTGAATATGTAGCTCACATGATGTAAACGGTGCAGTGATATCATCCACGGGAAAACATAGCATTGCGTCATCTTGATTTAGCAACTCCGTGGAAGCACAGCTGCTTTTCAACTGACCAAGGAGGCTAATATTAATGTTGATTCCTGAATCTGATGCCTGTCTTTGGGCACTCATTGCTATTTGCACTTGCTTTATGATTTTATCTTGCATTATAGCTTGCATGTCTTTTTTGCGCTTCTGTGCTTGAAGCAACACCTCCCGTGACTCACGAACATATTCCTTCAACCTGCTGATCTGCACTGCTTCCTCATCCTTCCTTCTCTGCCGACTTCTATAGTTATCTCTATCGTTAGAGAAACCATGCTCCCAAGAAATGTTCCGTCCTAAACCTCTCATTCAGCCACTATATTCAGCAGTTTCGATGGCATACGTCAGTTCATCATTTTCTCTATTGGGCCTGAACGCACCAATAGCTTTAGCTTGTAGAGCATAAGAAAATATTTGTGTTGCTCTTTCGAGTTTTGGGCCATGAACCAGCTTCTCGGTCTCTAAGTCTAGTCTTCCCCCATGAGCGAAAAACCAATTATTCACGTGTTTGGGCCAATTGAGTGATTTTGGTGTGATACCCTTGGCAAGAATATCCGCTTCCATTTTTCCCACTTGAGAATAACAGTCGCGTAGCCACCTGATCCTATGCCATGGTGGTATAACTTCTGTTGGGCATTCTCTTGGTTCCATCTCACCCGTTCCTCACCCTATTCTGATGTCTTGTACTATACAAAATCATTTCAGTAGGGCCTCAACTTCATGAGCGGGCCTCTAGTATTGAAATTGGGCGTTAGGTTCTTCTTGTCGTATTTCGTGTATAGTGATTTCTTCCAAGTCTGGAATTATGTGGCCATCTTCTTCATAGCCCACTTTTGAACTAGCTCCTCAATTCATCATCGTTGATATCATCATAATCATCCGCTTGCAACGTGAAATGTTGAAGAATATCATCCCAAATTAAATTCTTATCAAGATCAGAGACAAAACTAACATGAGGCTCATTGATCTTTTGCTTCTATTCACGGGCACTGATCGGAAGTCTGTCCCTTACAAGGTACCCACAATGTTGCACGAATTTTCTTGCATGTGGACTAAGTGGTTCGTCTATCTCGATATTGAATTCTAATATTATGTAGCGCCCCTCCAATGGCTTTTTCGGGCCTCGAATATTTTTACCTTTTGCCGTTGTGGTCGTCGATCCAGAGGGCTACGTATAATAAATAAATAAATAAATAAATATCATGTGTACACATAATAGATGATAGATATTCAAATATATATATATAAATATATATACCTCACCAACATTTTCTTGCACAATATTTTCTTGAATATTTTTAAGAGCCAGGTATTAACTCTCGTCATCTATATCCTGCTGGTCACCATCGATAAATTGAGTGCCAGTATTGATAATATCCATCATTTCTTCATCCATGTTGTCTCTCGGGACAGCCATCTAGCTTTTACACTACTAGATATATCTATAAAAAATAAAAACCATATATCTATAAAATGGATCGAGTCATGTGCTTAAAATTAATTAAATAACTACACTCGAAATTCAAGTCTCCAAAGCATAACTTTGATTTCTTATTTTTTAGAAATATTTATTGGCAAGTGATATATATAACAAATTTATATATATAACAATATAAATTTAAAACTCTCTAATATGTATAACAAATATATATATAATAATACAAATTTATAACTCTCTAATATGTATGTATAACAAATTTATATATATAACAATAAAAACCATACACTAGTCATGCATATGCTATTTAATGGATAGAGCTAGGGGATTAAACTTAAATAATTATAGAATTTGGGGTTATTATTTACGCCGAGCTCTGGTTAGGGTTTGCATGTGCGGAACTTAATTAGGATATATATAAGAGTTTGGAGTGAAGCTCGGCTGGGTTAGGATTAGGAGCGAGTTCAGGATATTGGGTTATATATATCCTGATTTACATTGGTGTATATAAATATATCAAAATTCATGTCACCCTAATTATGAAGAATCAAATATATATAACTATAGAATTCAAGGTTATTATTTACGCCTTTGTTAGGGTTTAGAGCGGAGCTCGGCCGGGTTAGGGTTTGGAGCGGAGCTTAGGATATTAGGATATATATCAACATTAATGTCAATATATCAAAATTCAGATATATACCAAAAAATTCATAGCACTAATAAAAACAATCTTTTCAATTGCGACAAAGATTCTAATATATTTCTACAACTATATATTGTAGTACACTACTATATTTTTTCTACAATTCATCCACTCAACATTTTTTCTATATATATATATATATTATATTTAAGTAAACTACTATATTTTTCTATTTTATCTACAAATAAAATCTATCTATTTTTCTATGTGCACGCACTCATACACACACTGTTGCTCACATATAGCACGGCGAGCACAAGCACGATGGCGAGGACAAGCACAAGCAGTGGCAGAGCTAGCATCAACTTGTAGGAGGGGCCAATTTGTCTTATGAAGCTCAAAGTGTACACAAATACCGGATCAATTAGTAACTAATCATAAACTTCATGCAAATTAAGACCTCAAATATCCAACAAATGGTATCAAGTAGACTCTATTAAGTACAAATCAACATTTAAATAGTAACTTCTAGTACACTATATAGGCAATATATATAGAATAGCTCTGCAGATTAGTATGGAAATTAAAAAAGGAGCAATCAAATATTGATTAGTAGCCTAAAATTAATACTTAGGCTCCGGCAAGGGGGGGGGCAAGGCCCAGGTTGGCCTAGCCTTAGCTCCATCAGTGAGCACAAGTACAAGCACGGTGAGAAGATCGAGGACGACGAGCACAAACACAAGCACAAGCACAAGCACAAGCACGATGGCGAGGATGAGCACAAGCACAAGCACGGTGAGGAGATCGAGGACGACGAGCACAAGCACGAGCAAGAGCACAAGCACGATGGCGAGGATGAGCATGAGCACAAGCACGATGAGGAGATCGAGGACGATGAGCGTGGAGGATGACGAGCGCGTGAAGCCGACCACGACGAGGCGCGCGTGCGCATAGAGCCAGCCGCCGGGGACGAAGGACGAGATCGAGGCGCGGTGCTGGCCGGAGGTGATCTCTCGACGATGAGGATGAGCATGCGGCGATGGGGACGACGACGAGCGCTTCGGTGAAGGGGACGACGACGAGCGCATGGTGAGGCGTGCGAGCGCGTGGAGCCAGGGACAAAGTTGTCAATGACGAGGACGAGGATCGACGACGGCGATGAGGGCGTAGTAGATCCAAATCTCATATCTGGGTGAGGGCGAGGACGATGGCGATGGATCCGAGTCTGGACGCCGCGCATGAATAGGAGAGGCTCAAGCCGGGCCGCCAGCAGAGACGGCGAGAGATGGGAGAGGCATGTGGAGGCAGTTGGAGCCGATGAGGAGCGACGACGGCGTGGTGGCTCTCGGGCGATGGATGAAGATGATGGAGGCAGAGAAGAAGATGAGGCGATATCTATTTAGGGGATCTTTAGTCCTGGGTGAAGCCATGGCCCAGGACTAAAGGACCTTTAGTCCCGGATGCAGCCATGACCTGGGACTAAAGTTATTTTTTTAGCGAGCCGCGAAAACGTAGCCCACCTTTAGTCCTGGGTGGTTGATCGACCAGAAGTAAAGGTGGGCTGTAGTTGGCTTTCTGCCAGTTTCTAGAAGTTTTTCCTTTTTTATATATTTCTTTTATATAAATATGCAGAGAGTTATTAATTACAAAATAAATAAAATATTATCCAAAAAATTATAAAAAAATTCCTAGACTTGGTTTTGCATTATTATACACAACAAAAATTTATAACCTAAACTCTTTTATTTTATTGTATAAATATGTAACATAGTGTAAATAATAATTACAATTTGCACCATGCAAAAATATACTACTTGATTAAAATCATTAAAACTATTGCTTTTCGATAGGAAATTAGTTTTCACATCTTATTAACGTTGATCATTTGGTTTTTCATCACATTCTCCACGGGAAATCCACCGTCAAGCAGAAAATTCATTTAAACCGTAGAAAATATGAAAACATGACAAAAAAATCTAAAATCACAATTATTACATAATAGGTCCCTTGGTTATGATCGCGCTGTAACCATGGAGTGTCCTCATCATTTAGCTAGATGCTTGGGTCTTTGTTCACTGTGAAGGGTGGAATTCGGTCATCCTTTTCATTATCTTCTGATATGTCTGACTTATCTTCAATTTCGACAATGTTTCTTTTCCCTGAAAGAACTTTGTGGCGCTTTGGCTCATTGATTTGGTCGTTGTTGTTTTTCCCTCTTTTTGGTTTTGTAGACATGTTCTTGACATAGAACACCTGATTCATATCCTTGGTAAGGATGAACGGTTCGTCTTTGTACCCAATATTATTGAGGTCCACGGTTGTCATTCCATACTAGTTGTCGACTGCTACCCCACCTCTAGTCATCTTTATCCATTGACACTTGAACAAAGGTACCTTAAAAGTAGGTGCATAGTTTAGTTCTCATATCTTCTCTATGCGGCCATAATATGTTTGCTTATTTCCATTAGGGTCGGTGGCATCCATGCGGACACCACTGTTTTGGTTGGTGCTCCTTTTATCTTGGGCTACTGTGTAAAATATATTTCCATTTATCTCGTACCCTTTGTATGCGTGGATATGCCACGATGGCTGTCTAGCCAACAAATACAGTTGCTCATCAATACTCTCATCACCCGGACATTCTTTTTACAACCAGTCGCTGAAAGTTTCCATGTGCTAACACGTAATCCAAGCTTTAGACTTCCTTGGAAACTCAGATCGGAGCAACTCTTTATGTGTCTCGATATACGGATCTACCAAGGAGGAGTTTTACAGAACTATGTAGTGTGCTTTATTAAAATAATTGTTCTACATACCAATATATGGTTTCTTCCCTAGTGTCCCTTTTTTACTTAGTCTCCCCTCGTGTCGCGATTCAATAACACCAATCGGGTCAAGGTCAGGAATAAAGTCAACACAAAACTCAATGACCTCCTCTGTTCTATAGCCCTTGGCGATGCTTCCTTCTGACCGAGCACAGTTGTGAACATATTTCTTTAGGAATCCCATGAACCTCTCAAAGGAGAACATGTTGTGTAGGAACACAGGACCAAGAATGCTAATCTCCTTGGCCAGGTGAACTAGGAGGTGTGTCATAATATTAAAGAAGGAAGGAGGGAACACCAACTCAAAGTTGACAAGATATTGAACCACATCATTCTGTAGTTTAGCTAGATCCATTGGATCGATTGCCTTCTGAGAAATTGTATTGAGGAATGCACATAGCTTCATGGTGGCTAGACGTACATTTGGAGGTAGAATTCCTCTTAATACAACTAGAAGCAATTACGTCATGAGCACGTGGCAGTCATGGGACTTTAAGTTTAAGAATTTCTTCTCTATCACATTTATTATACCATTTATATTCGAGGAGAATCCACATGGTACCTTAATGCTTGCTAGGCATTCAAACATGTTTTCCTTCTCTTCTTTGCTAAGAGTGTAGCTGGCAGGACTTAAGTAATGGCGTCCATCATCTGTCTTCTCTAGATGCAGGTTGTCTCGTTCTTTCAAACACCGCAGGTCCTGTCGTGCTTCAAGTGTGTCCTTAGGTTTCCCATACACACCCATGAAGTCTAGCAGGTTCACACAAAGATTCTTTGTCAGGTGCATCACGTCAATCGCGCTACAGACCTCTAGGACTTGCCAATAGTGTAGCTCCCAAAATATGGACTTCTTCTTCCACATGGGTGCGTGACCATCGGCGTCGTTCGGAACAGGTTCGCTGTCATGTGCCTTTTCAAATACTACTTTCATATCCTTGACCATATTGAGTACATCCTCACCGGTTCGGTTGCCCGACTTGGTCTGGTGGTCTGCCTTACCTTTAAAATGCTTACCTTTCTTTCTTAAGGGGTGATTTGTAGGAAGAAATCGACGATGGCCAAGGTACACGACCTTTCAACATTTTTTCAAGAATATAACTTTAATGTCATTGAAACAGTGCGTGCATGCATTATATCCCTTGTTTGATTGTCCTGAAAAATTACTTAGAGCAGGTCAATCATTGATTGTTATGAACAACAATGCTCGCAGATCAAAGTGCTCCTGTTTGTGCTCATCCCACACACGTACACCTGGTCTATTTTATAAAAGTAGAAGTTCTTCAACTAGTGGCCTCAGGTACACATCGATGTCATTGCCAGGTTGCCTTGGGCCTTAGATGAGCACTGGCATCATAATAAATTTACGCTTCATGCATAACCAAAGAGGAAGGTTGTAGATACATAGAGTAACAGGCCAAGTGCTATGACTACTGCTCTGCTCCCCGAAAGGATTCATACCATCCGTACTTAAAGCAAACCTTAAGTTTCTTGCGTTATTTGTAAACTCCGGGAATTCTCTATTGATTGCTCTTCACTGGGACCCATCAGCAGGGTGTCTCAACATATTGTCTACCTTACGGTCTTCTTTGTGCCATCATAACAACTTTGTATGATCTTTGTTTCTGAATAGACGTTTTAAGCGTGGTATTATAGGAGCATACCATATAATCTTGGTAGGGATTTTCTTCGTGGGACGTTCGCCCTCAACATCACTAGGGTCATCTCGCCTGATCTTATACTACGATGCATGACATACCGGGCATGCATCTAACTTCTCGTACTCCTCGCCACGGTAGAGGATGCAGTCATTAGGACATGCATATATCTTCTGGATTTCTAATCCCAAAAGGCAGACTACCTGTTTTGCTTCATACGTAGTGGCGGACAATTCGTTATCCTTTGGAAGCATCTTCTTTTGAATTTTCAGTAACTCACCAAATCCCTTGTCAGATACACAATTCTTTGCCTTCCATTGCAGCAATTCCAGTGTGGTACTCAACTTTTTCTGCCCCACATCACAAGTTGGGTATAGCAATTTCTTGTGATCCTCTAGCATGCGCTTGAACTTGATCTTCTCCTTTTCACTTTCGTGTTCTCTTTGTGCATCACGAATGGTCTGATCAAGATCATCAGCGGGCTCATCTTCTGCCCCTACCTCTTCTTTAGCTTCTCCCATTGCAGTATCATTGAAGCCACCATATTCAGCAATAATGTCATCATCGTCCCATTGTTCTTCTTCACCTTCTTCCATTACAACCCCGATTTCTTCGTGCTTCGTCCAACAAATATAGTTTTGCATGAAACCCGACTTCAATAAGTGTGAATGAAGACTCCTTAAGCTAGCATATTCCTTTAAGTTCTTACATATGGCACATGGACAGTACATGAAACCATCACGTTTGTTTGCCTCGGCCACACGTAAGAAAGAATGCATGTCATCAATGAACTCTTGGGAGCGGCGATCAGCATTGTACATCCAATGCCGGCTCATCTGCATTATATGACATACATACCATATTAAAACCTAGAACATAATTAGTTAATTATACGATATGCATGCCACCACACAAGATATTAATTTATGAAAGTCTCGCTACAATGTAGACAATCCCAACTACCACTAAAAAAACTAAAGCTAAAATGCACTTCAGCAGCATAAGGATTTCGCGACTAATTCTAACTAAAACAGACAGATCATGCGTTTGTTCAACATCTATGGGCTTCTTCTGCAGGATCACTGCCTCAACAGCCGCCGTAGCCGTCTGTGCAAGAGAGTTTTGCACGTGTTCAACATACTCTTCCTCCCAGTACCAGCCTGAACATCCAGTGCCATCCCACTGAAATTAAAATAAAAAATTAGAACTTTAATCACAATCATCATGAAAATAAGTATAAATTAACCATAATCATCAAATGCGACAAAATAACTCACATTGCGATCCAGACACTTGTAGAAGATACAGCCCTTGTTGGGACACTCCTTCCTCACCCGGTACTCTATCACAATCTTCTCCTCACACTTGTCGCATGCAATGAGAGCCACTTGTCGCTTTGAAACCCGATGAGAGGCCGAGGACCCGGAAGCAGTTGTCATCTACTCTCTATACTCATTTTTAATATAATATAATTTTCTCATTTTATAAACAAATAAAAAAACTCTAAAATTCTCTGTATCTCTAAACCATGAAGTGTGCTATGCATGCTAGAAATGAAAGCTGAATACTAGTTTTGAATAACTACTTTAACCTTCCTTCATCCAAATATGCAAACTTTAAAGTTATTTTGAGCTTAAATGGCTTACAAATAAAAAAATCCACTATAAAACCCATATTTATCTAGTCCACAAAATGAGATATGCTACTGATGAAACATGAGAGTATAAAGTGGGTAACCTTTAGAACCGAAGAATCGATGGAGGAATCGAAGAAATCTTGTGATTACCGGCGATGAGGAAGAAGAGAGGCCGGCGATGAAGCAAGAACACTAAGTTCGAAGTGGCTTGGGCTCGGGGAGGAAGAAGGAGTATATAGAAGGGGACCTTTAGTCCCGGTTGAAGACAGCAACCGGGACTAAAGGTCCCTTTCTAGTCCCGGACGGAGCCTCCAGTCGGGAGTAGACTTTTACTATCGGTCGGAGGGACCAACCGGGAGTAAAAGTTAACCTTTAGTCCCGGTTGGTAGCTCCAACCGGGACTAAAAGTCCCCTGCAGCAAAAGCCTGCCGTAGTAGCTGTTGGGTAGGGACCTTTAGTCTTGGTTGGTGCTACCAACCGGGACTAAAGGTTTTTCTAGTTCCAAACGTGAAAAATACCGGGACTAAAGTCAAATTTCAAAGTGGTTCAAAAGTCGTTTGTCTACCGGTGAACTCCATCGTGCAAATTGCAAGTCGGCTGGACATCATCGATCAGTCGGTCGTGTAGCGTGCATTGCATGCAGCTGTACAAACATACACAGAGGGAGCTTCACCGTCAGCGTCAGGTTAGGTAGCTAGAATGGGCGGGCGTGCAAATGGAATGGTTGTACTCGCATGGATGTCATCAGCCGGCCGGCGCATGCTCGTGTCAATGGCGGTAAGCACCGTTTTCGGTTCTTCCGCTGCACATTAGCCAACCTGAATCTGACCTGACGATACGTATATGGTAGGGATTTTCAGGTGGCAGGCAGGCAGGGGCGCTCGTTCCATCGCTCTGCGTACTGAACAAAAAACGGGCGGACGTCACCATGCATGGCCGCCCGGGCCGATTGCATGCAACAAGATGCATTCGATCGATCCGTCGGTCGCATCGCATGCAATAAGTGTGGCCGGCGCCGGCGGGAATTGAAGTGGTGGCCTGCTGCCTGCTGGGAATGGAGGAGACGCTTTTCTGTTATTGGTCACGTACGTACAGCTAGCTACGGATGGGGACGTACGGTATTAGACGGCCGGCGACGGGTGGACGGTGGACGTTGGTGCTGGATCCGTCGTCACCGCGACGTCCTAGCTACGGCCTCCCGTCCCGTCGTGGCCAGATAACGAGAGAGGCCGGCCGGCCCCGGGCAGTTTGCCGTGGCAGCTCAGCGCAGGCCGGTCACGGTCATGGCGCGTGGGAGATCGTTATCTGGATGACTGGATCGTCGCGGAGGCCACAGCCACAGGCGGCCCGGTATGCATCGGATTACGTCTGCATCGCGCGCACCCACGCATTCATTCATTTATTCGCAGGCAGCCAGGCACGGATCTGCTCTGAATCTCTGATGCCCGCCGCGCGCGCGCGTCGTCGTCAGAAGGATCATGCCATGCATGCATTTAACAAGGAGATTATTGCTGGAACCGACCTGATCCAGCATCGTCCTCCCGTGCGTCTATCTCTTCAGGATTAGATCATCGGGTTTAATAATCCTTGTATACATGGAACATGATAGACGTACGCGCGGTTGGTTTTCTTCGACCAGTCAGAGTCTCAGAGCGTATGTCGCATCCGAGTGTCCGACCGCTGCAGGTCTCCGATATCTAACGCAGCCGCCACGTGTCCGACCGCTGCAGGAACTCTGTCACTCAAAAGGAACGGAATTGTTTTTGACGATTGTAAACCTAAAAAGTTGTCAGGATCACCAAGCGCACAGCTCAATGGAAAGGCGGTACTGTTGGCCGGGCGTCCGGCAATAACCGATGACCGCAACGGCGCTTGCTGACAGAGTGGGGTGAAAGGCTTAGGCGTGTGTTAACAGGCGTTAGGCGTGAGTAACGGCAGCTGGCCGCATGTGGGCGTATATATAAGACGCCTTGTAACGATTGCCTCGGCATCGAACAACACAAAACCAACTCTTCTTCTGAATAACAAACTCTGCCTTACCGTGCTTCTCCCCGTCTGCAACTCCTTGCTCTTCCCAACCTCAACTCTCCGACTCCAGTTATCCGTCCGATCCCTTGCGGGTTCGTGACAAAAATTTATGCAGGTCTTACTCTGAGAAACTTATTAGCTTCGTCATTGAAGTCAATTGCGGCGTTGTGATGACAAGAAAGAAAACGCATCATCTTTACTTGTCGTACATCGGAGATCGCAGCAATGGCCTTCTTCACCTTCATAGATGGCATTATGTCTCTAGACTTAGGCAGCATTATGTCTTTAGGCTTACAAACTAAGTTTCTTTGGCGTATAAGATTGATTTTGTTTTAAGTATTTGTGTCCTGTAATAATTTTGACTAATTCCTCACTTGTGGGGATGAAGCCGGATGTTCTTCCATTATCTAAAAAAAATCTCACTCACTCGTGAGCCGTGAGCAAAGAGCCAAGTATACATTAAGGGGTTGTAGGTGAGCTGTATACTGAGGTGGGGTTGAGGAGGGAGGAGAAGAGCCGGCTTATGCAAAACAACCAATAAACTTTATGAGATAAAACAAGTGGCAATAGACGAATCAACTACTGGATGGGCTGAAAGGTAGGCCGTAGATATACATTCGACCAAGTAACGGATTGTATTATTAGCTTTCTCTAAGACGATACGGTGTGCATGCGATTTTCTCTGGGCTTGAGAGCTATGGGCCTATGGCCCATCAGGATTTTCTGTTCCTACTAGGTTGACGAAATTTGCCATCTACGACAACTGTCCATTCATTCTTCACTCGGTCAAAATGTTGACACGACTTTGAAATAGGCCGGATGGACTTTTTCTTCGTTCCGGCTGCGCAGATCCATGTATTTGGGCCTATGCCGTTCGCCAATCTACTGAATCTTCAAACGGCCGAAGGGAAGAAGACAAACGGGAACGAGACAACACATCTAAGCCGTCTATATTTTTGATATATATAAAAAAGCTTGTCTTGTTTGACTGAAATTAACAAGAAAAAAGTACTTCCTGGTCCTGCATCATTTTTGTTTTACCGAAATCAAATTCTTTTTTTAAATCTCATCAGACCCGTTGTGAATGCGGCTGTATAGTTATTTTATTTTTGAAACATATATAGTTATTTTATTTGGCATCGAAGGTATTACAATATTTCTACATGAAAAGTTACATAAGTTTAATTGGTATTGTCTTTGTTTCAGGCGTGCGTGCGTTGGCCAACTCGCACGCACGCTCCTTCGCAGTTCATCATCGATCCAAGGCTCGGCGGTGTGGTATTGGAATTTTGCACCGAACCGCAGTGGCTGGCCACTAGTCATTGAGAGAGAGTGTCACTGTTTAAACATTGGAACTCGCGCAGCCTCTCTCTTCTGTCCGACTTTGAGTACTCCCTGTATGAAAATAAAAAGTGATTCTCGCTTAAAAAAGTCAGCAGCTTTTACTTTTGATCAAATATATTTAATAAAATATTAATATTTATGGTACATAATTAGTATCGTTAGATAGATTGTTGAATATACTTTCATAATAAATTTATTTATAGATATAAATATTGCACGTATTTTTTATAAACCGAGCCAAAGCTGAGAAAGTTTGACCACACGCTTTCCATAGCAACTCTATCCTTTGAGACGGAGGGAGTGAATTTGTTCCTATCCAACTCGAAGCTCTTCTGATTGCATGGTTTGCTGGGTGCGCCACCACCGGAGGTAGCCTAGGCGGTGGACCTGCTGGTTTGAAGGTGCTTGATCTCCATCTGCTCGTCCTCAACTGGTTTGATTTGTCTCCCTTCTAACCCGATTCTCTCCTTTATGGTTTGCTGGCAAATGTGGTTGTGTCTGCATAACAATCCGTCAGTTTGCTTCTCTGCTAGTGTAGATCCAAGCCGCTTCTAGTTATGTGATCTCGGTGAGTTATCTCGTTCGTTGGGCACAGCTGATTTTTTCCTCTATTTTTGTCCCCTTCAAACTCGATACGTGTGCACTCTGACTCAATTCACTCTGTTACTGTTGCTGCTTGTACAGATTGAAGACGGAGATAACATGCTCCCATACGAAGGTGAGCTAGGGTTTCACATTTCATGTTTTATCGTGTTATTCAGAACAGTCAGTGCTCTTTCACCGGTAAACCTACCCTACTTTCTCGTAATTCATATGTGCAAATAAGTGGTTCATACATCAGTAGGACCTTATTTTGTTTAGAGTGAGAATTTGCTTACTGGAAATGCATGCCATGTTCATTTCCATGCTATTGCTAGTAGTACCATTGCTTTTTTTTTTTTCTAAAATTAGTGAATGTATTGAACTGCCTTTTTGAAATTAGTGAATGTATTGAACTGCATTTTTACATGCTTTCTGATGCTGCAGAATTCATATGTAAGATTCTAGGCCTGCTAATGGCATAATGATAGGATCTAGATGGTTAGAGAGGGTGAAACTCATTATCTGAAAAAGCCGAGGAGTTCTATTCGTTGCCTCTCGCCCTAATAAAAAAGAAAAGGATAAAACACCAATGCGGTCATACTAGAACTAAATCACCGGATCCTGGCAGAGCACGACTATTCCTCACCACTTTTACTTTAACGTTCTTCATATTTCGCATTCAGTCAATTTCCGATATACCTTCCATTTTGCGCCTGTTATCACAAGCAGTGGCGGATCCAGAAACGGACCCGGGGGGGGGGGGGGGGGGGGGGGGGCTAAACAACATAGGTCAAAAAAAATTTGCTCGCTGGACACAGTACCCTAATAAGCATAGAATTAGATAATTGATTCAAAGTGCTCAAAGTCAAAGATGCATAGAAATATGATAATAAGCATAGAAAAGTACCAAATACAAGGAGTCTTCCATCTTCAAGAATTCACACCACTTGAACCGCCACGCTCAATGCTACATAATTTTTAAATGTCAAACACTTCTTCAATAACCAAGATAACAAATACAAAGAAAAGCTCTAAAACAATACACACCTTGGGACCTTGGGTGGCAAGTTTATCTTACGGTTTCTTAAGCCTTGAAAGCGCTTTAAAATTTTATCATCTTCAATGGATGCAAACAAATCCCGCTCAATATAGCATATCATGCTATTATTCATCCAATCATCATTCATTTTATTCCTCCTGTCGGTCTTGATAATATTCATAGCAGAGAAGGCTCTTTCAACTGTTGCTGTTGCCATGGGCAATATCAATGCAAGCTCAATGAGGCGATACACCAAAGGAAAATATGTATGTCTATCAGTTTTAACCATCTTCTCAGCAAGGCCACCAAGATCAATACAAGAGCAAAATTCTTCATCATGTTTGACTTCATCCATGAAATTTTCAAGCTCAGTTCTTAGCTTTTCACATTCATAATCACTAAAGTCAGCATAATAAATCTTAGCAAGCTCAACTAATTTCTCTATCTCAAAGTTGGCAAACTCATTTGTCGGATCAAGACAAGCAACACATCTCAATAGTTGAGTTCAGTGGCGGATCCAGAAACGGACCAAGGGGGGGCTAAACAACATAGGCCAAAAAAAATTTGCTCGCTGGACACAGTACACTAATAAGCATAGAATTAGATAATTGATTCAAAGTGCTCAAAGTCAAAGATACATAGAATTATGATAATAAGCATAGAAAAGTAACAAATACAAGGAGTCTTCCATCTTCAAGAATTCACACCACTTGAACCGCCACGCTCAATGCTACATAATTTTTAAATGTCAAACACTTCTTCAATAACCAAGATAACAAATACAAAGAAAAGCTCTAAAACAATACGCACCTTGGGACCTTGGGTGGCAAGTTTATCTTACGGTTTCTTAAGCCTTGAAAGTGCTTTAAAATTTTATCATCTTCAATGGATGCAAACAAATCCCGCTCAATATAACATATCATGCTATTATTCATCCAATCATCATTCATTTTATTCCTCCTGTCGGTCTTGATAATATTCATAGTAGAGAAGGCTCTTTCAACTGTTGCTGTTGCCACGGGCAATATCAATGCAAGCTCAATGAGGCGATACACCAAAGGAAAATATGTATGTCTATCAGTTTTAACCATCTTCTCAGCAAGGCCACCAAGATCAATACAAGAGCAAAATTCTTCATCATGTTTGACTTCATCCATGAAATTTTCAAGCTCAGTTCTTAGCTTTTCACATTCATAATCACTAAAGTCAGCATTATAAATCTTAGCAAGCTCAACTAATTTCTCTATCTCAAAGTTGGCAAACTCATTTGTCGGATCAAGACAAGCAACACATCTCAATAGTTGAGTTGATCTTTCTGGAAATCGATTGTTCAACTCACAAATTATTTGATCAAGGACAACATTGAAAATCCCATGATGAATATGATGGTAGTAGGTCACATATTTGGCTCCACGACATTTTGAACGACCTCTCATTGGTATCATATCTTCCATATTAGGAATGCCTATATTGTGTTTGGCAGCAAAGGCTTTTGTCTTCTCTAAAAGATCATCCCAACCATTTTCCCTCATGGCATTTATATTTCTCATCATAGAACCAATCAATCCTATTGCACGAACAATGTTTTGATTTTTCTTTTGCAAACATTGTGATAGGTCTTGAGTTATCCCCAATACTCTAATCATCAGATGCAATATGAACATAAATTGAAATGACTCCATTTTTTCTATCAATCTAGATGCTATAGTTTTTTTCCCCATCAGTACCATCATCACTAATATTCTCTAACACCTCAAGCACAGGTTCCCACATGAGCATAAGACGTACTAATGTTCTGTGATGTGTACCCCATCGTGTATCACCAGGCCTAGCAAGACTAGTTTCTTATTTTTTCTCTCTCCCACGAGATATTTCACCACTATCTAATTGCTGAACAAGAGTATCATGGTGTTTTTGGAGAAGTTGATCTTTTCTCTTGCAAGAAGCACTAACAGTATTGACAACTGAAGTGACATAATTGAAGAAATCATCAGTTGAAGCACAACATCTGGCTATAGCAACTACCACAAGTTGCAATTGATGAGCAAAATAGTGAATGTAAAAAGCAAAAGGGTTTTCATTCAATACCAGCCTTTGTAACCCATGAAACTGCCCTCTCATGTTTGAAGCTCCATCGTATCCCTGTCCTCTAACCTTGGCTATAGATAACCCGTATCTTGCAAGCATAGAAACCAATGCTTCCTTTAGTGAAGATGATGTGGTGTCAGAAACATGTTGTAGGCCAAGGAACCTCTCAATCACACTTCCTTTATCATTGACAAACCTATAAAACAAAAGGAAACATAGTGTTAATTGGAAGCCACAAAACAAAAGAAATGAAATACACGAATAGATGATATATACCTCACAACCACGGCCATTTGTTCCTTAATTGATGCATCACGAGCCTCATCAATAAGCACCGCAAACCAACGATCTCCAATTTCACTCTTAATTAATTCACTTGTCTCCTCTACACAAGCCCTTACCAAATCTTTTTGAATCATTAGACAACTCATTTGATTATTCCCTGGAGCATTCTCAGCTATCACAAGTGCAGCCTTAGGATCCTTCTTTCTATACCAATCAAGCATCTCCAAAAAGTTCCCTTTATTTTTAGATGTTTTAGACTCATCATGCCCACGAAATGCCAGAGCTTGCAAAAGAAGAAATCTAGCAATGCCTAACATTATAGTTAAACGAGCTTTATATGCCTCCTCTTCTGCTGCAGTTGTTACTACCCACGCATGTTCTACACTTTGCCTTTGATTTTTGAAATCATTTGCTCGTTTTCTTGCTACACTATGGTAGCCATCAATTGATTGAGTATGCTTCAGCAAAGAAGCCTTTCCTTTTTTCCAATTTTTGAACCCTACTCTGGTGAATGCCTCATTATCATCAAAATTGCTTGCTGCTGGTGGCTTAAAGAGGTAGCAATAAAAGCAATAGGCTGCATCCTTGGCAGGACTGTACTCTAACCAATCAAATTGAGTAAACCATGATTTAACAAAACCTCTAGTTTGAGTTTTACACGCTGTTCTTTCATACTCACAATTTAGTTGATATGGACTCATCTGTAAATATGCTCTCCTAGCATCATCCCTAATATCATGGTGGAATTCATCAATTGGCTTTCTAAGACATGGATCTGCAACTATATCATTCATATCAAGCTCAATGCGGGGTCTTTTTTGCACAACCTGACTCTCTTGAGTAGAAGCAGTATGAGTAGAAGCATCTTTCTTAGCAAATTTTTTTTTTCATTCTACAACTACAAAGTAAAACCAATCGGATCACTGACTAAAAAAATAAAAGAGGAATTAAAGAGGGCAGAGCTGCATAGAGTGACAGAGCCACAGAGAGGATCAGTTCTCAACCTGTCAGCCTGTCCTGGGACCTGGGGGCTGGCCGGTTGGGGCTAACCGGCCGCGCCGGTGCTGCCGCGAGCCGCCCGACGCCCGTCCTCCCTGGCTGCAGGCTGCCGGCTGCACGCTGCTGGCTCTAGCCGCCCGGCGCGGCAGTGCCCGTCCTCGCTGGCCGATGCACGGAGCAGAGGGGGCGGGAGGAGGGCGAGGCCGCGAGGGGGCAAGGAGCGAGCCAGCGAGGGGAGGCGCGATGCGCGAGCAGGCGAGCCGCGAGCCCGCAAGGAGGCACGACGGGCGACGGCGGGGCGCGATGCTGCGCCTACGCGACGCGCGAGGAGAAGCGGCGATGCGTCTGGCCGTGAGGGTGCTCTGCTGGCCGTGAGACCAACACATTGACTTATGTTTTGGGCTGGGCTAAAACCTGTTAATTTTTTTTGCAGCCCAAGGGGGGGCTGCAGCCCCTCCCCCCGTACGTCCGCCAATGATCACAAGCGTGGTGAGGACTCAAATCTCACAAACTCGAAGCATTTTTATTTTTATTTCACGTGATTGAAATTATTATCTTAAGCATTATGCAGTATATATGCTGCAGGATTCTAAGGATAGCCTATTATTCACAAATAACACGAAACCCAACAATTCACCTCATGTAGGGGCGATTTTTTCACGATTCGCTCACCATATATCATTCTGTGCTTCTTTCACATAATTACATCAATTCATTCATGGCATCCACTCCCCTCGTACTCGTGTGAATTATAAACGCAAACCACCCAAACAAATATTAAAACGCTGAAAGGAGGTTCTTAGCAGCATAAGGACCACTAGTATCAGCGAAAACATGTTTGGCAAGATCAAAATTAATTAGCAGCCGTGGAGCACCGCCTGCATCCATTTTGACCTCTATATACACAACGATATGTATAAAAAGAGCTCAATGACTTTGCGTTGCCGAGAATACACCAATGTGGAGCATACAGTATTAAAGGGACACTAACCAATCTGAGTATTTGATGGGACCTGGAACTTGTTTCATTCAAAGCAGTTTCTCCAATCTGCCTTTGAGCTGGAGCACGAAAACAATTGAATCAAATAATGTGGGGAAAACATAGGCACCTCTTTCGTTTGGAGCAAGTTCAGTTCCGCACCTTCACATACAGCAAGAAGATCCCTAAGATGACCATAATCCCTCAAAGTTTCCTCAGGGAGTCTTTCTACAGTAGTCCCTTTCTATTTGACATAACAGCATGAATAGTATTGTAAATAGGAGCATAAAAAACTATAAGGTAGTGTTTGGATGTAGATATTGGAGCCCAGACATTGGAATTGGAATCAGGTTTCCTCAATACTGCTGTTTGGATGCACATGGAATTAAAATTTGGCATTGAAGACCTAATTCCTTGGTATTGAACTATAACTGAAAGGGGCCTATCCCAATATAGAGCCCGACCCCTCCGTATTGAGTGGAATCGGACCCGACTGCCTCTTCATCGTGTGCGAGCGCCCTCTTCTCCGTGGCCGGCGAGCACCCTCTTCCCCTTGGCAGCGGGCCAGTGCCCTCTTCCCCGTCAACAGTGGGCGAGCGGCGGCGTGAGTGGCCTCTTCCCCATCGTCGGTGGCCAGCGTCCCTCTTCCCCATGGCCGGCGAGCGTCCTCTTCCCTTCGGCGGCAGGCAAGCGGCGGTGCGAGCGCCCTCTTCCCTGTCGCCGCGGCCAGCGCCCCTCTTCCCCGTGGCCGACAAGCTCCTCTTCCCCATGCCTGGGGAGCTCCTCTTCCTCTTCTCCATGGCCGGCGACGCGAGATCTACTTCCTTTTCCCCCTGGATGACGGTGCGACCTCCTCTTCGTCTTCCCCATGGCCGACGACCTCCTCTTCCTCTTCTCCATGGACGGCAGCGTGAGATCCGCTTTCTCTTCCCCATGGACGGTGATGAGGACATCACTACTTCGTCGCATACAAGTCAAGGAGAGGAAGAGGTCCAGCATGGGCGTCCAATTCATCTTTTTCATGGTGGAAGCCCAGTCCAACTAAAGTTGGAGCCCATCTCAGGCTCCGGGACTAGTCTACCTTAAACTAGTCACCCAGGACGCATCCGGACTCTGTTTTCGACGATCCACATATGGTTGAAAAGCTAATTTGATAAGGAAGCCAATCCAAGTGGTTTCACGTGAAAAGATCTTTGGAATCAACGGGAATCGTTGAAACAAGTCAGCGTCCAGAATCTACCAGGGTGCTGCGACACCGTCTTTTGGTCCGTTGGACCGTGTATCGTGTTTGGGCCCATTAGGGGGCGCATCCAGGGGGTGACGCCCAAGACTCTATAAATAGCAGCTGTCGCTCTCCTTAGGTTTTGAGTTTTATTTAGTTCTTGATTTCCTCGTGAAACAGACATCGTTTTGCTGCAACTGTCGCCGCCAAGGGCGCTTGCTGTGAACTAGGGCCCCAGTTCTTGATCTTGTTCACCTGTGGCGATTAGTCCTTTCGAATAAAGACTTGAACTCTTTCTCATTATCATAAGCCTCATATTTATTTGTAATTTCAGACTGCGTTTATCTCGTTCTTGCTTGTGTTCTCGATTCGCTTGCAGGAAAGCTTTCTCGGCGAGGTCAATCGCGTTCGCGTGGTTGATAACCAACGGAGCAGTGGTGTAACGGTTGCGAGGGCTGAAACAGTCTTGGTTCAAAGCCTAGATCATGAACGTCGAATCTCCACCAATCGACGCTATCATACCTTTTGGAAGATCAGGCCTAGTCTACATCAGACAGCACCGCGACCTCCTCTTCCTCTCCCCCATGGCCGGTGGTGCGAGGTCCACCATGATCGACAGTGCGAGATCTGCCTGCCATGTTGGCTAGGGTTGAGGTCCCCTCGTCGTTGCCAGGGTCAAGCTCCCCCATGGCCGTAGTTGAGCTCCCTTGCCATGGCTCAACATTTCAATTCCATTCTTTTGCATCTAAACAGAAAACGGTATTGAGCTACTTGCTAGGATTCCAAAAGCCAATTCAATGGTCATCCAAACAATAGTATTCGAATTGCAGCCATTTCAATACCATGGCTGCTTTGGTATTGAACCCAATTCAATTTTAGCTCCCCCAATATCTACATCCAAACGGATTCTAACAAATTATGGTGAGTTCAAGTAAAGAAGAATAGAGTACCTCTGGATCATCAAGTAGTCTAAGAGGTGTTGGGTCATGGCTTAGAAGGTCCCTCACAGCTTCATTGTATATCTCTATGGCCAAAAATTTCAAAATGAACTCTCTTTTAGGGTGCTGCAGCATGGAGAAGAGGTTCAAATGCAAAGAAACACTAGTAAATTCAGAATAGCGTTCCAGAAAATATAAAAGTGAAAAACATGAAGATACCTTATCTATGTAGTCATAGATGTCAAGCATACTATACTATGTTATTCCGTCATTGTATAAGTCTTTCCGCTGCTTGTTTGCCCATAGGCAAATATGCCTGCTGCCAAGAAGAAGAAATGCATGCCAAAACATGTGTTAGCTCACATCAGTTCATCACCGAAAATGGAAGTGTCAGAATAAAGCTGTTTCTCTTGTGCATACAGTTAATTCCGCTGACAACTGAAAGAGCAACTTCTTTTGCTCCTTCCTCATAGACTTGTCGTGTAGAGCAACTGGGGCCAAACACCCTATCTAATGGGGACAAGAAACAAGCACAATGTGAGCAAACAACAACCAGTAAAATGTCTAAAGAACACCAACTCCTCCTTTTTGTTCCAAAAAAAAACACCAATAATTTAGTGAACACCACTACAACTGGTAAGGTAAGGTATCCTGAATTTTGCAACAAAAAATGAACCAAGCTCTGCTGCTGCAACTACTCACTGTAGGTGTAGGCGGTGGGGAACTAATAAATTCTAATGGAGTGATAAAAAGCTCTAAGCCTATAACAATACGAAGTAGTACCAATGAAGATGAGGAATGCCCATGATTGTTTTCCGGCAACCAAATAAGTAGGATAAACAAATACATAAAGAGAACAATGATTTCAGATGCGATGCATAGACCATGAGACAAATTTAGCCGGTTGGTTAGTGAAGAGTGAACTAATTAAGCACCAATACGATGCACAGACCATGCGATGCAAGTAGAACCTGAAAAAAGGATCGCAGCAAGCACTGAACTTCAGTAGGGATTCTACTGCGATCTGAGATGCACGAATCAGAGAAATAAACAATAGATCAAGAAACACTGAAAGTAACAGCTGACACATGGTGCACCAAACTTCAGTAGGGATTCTACAGTGCGCTAATCCTAGGCCAAAATTGATTTCCATCTCCCGCATGCATTTGAGCAAACAGGTGGAGCGCATGCTATTGCATACCTTGGAGCACGGGAGCAGCACCACGAAGGCAGCCCCGCTGCCGGCACGGCCTAGTGAGCGCCGACAACAGCAGGGGCGGGGCACGAAGCACTACCCGACGTCGTTTGCAGCGTCGGCGGCCATGTCCTCCTCTCCCTGCTCAGCCTTGCCCCTAGCCTACGTTGTCGGAGTAGGTGCACCGCGGGCACGCCGAACGCAGGCGGCAGCAAGCAGCACGTCGTCCTCCTCCACGGTGTCGATCCCCGCCACGGCTGCTGCGGGCGGGCTGGCGGCGCAGGGCGAGGCAGGCGCGGAGCATGAGAAGAGGAGCGGCACGCAGAGCGGGAGTCGGGGACGGCATTGCCTCCGCCAGCTTCGCCACCTCGGACCGCCGCGTCTGCAAGCGCACCTCGCCGCACGCACCCTTCGGCACCGGGGACGGCCGCCGCCGCCGCCAACGGGAGCACGGACGCCGCCGGGCCCAATCCAGCCTCCTCCAACGCCTTCGCTGGCGCCGCCGTTCGCAGGGGACTAGTGAGGATGGATCGCGTGCCCTGGCAGCCGCAGCCCTGCCCTCGCGCTCGCCCTCTCCCTGGCAGCTAGCGCCGCCGCAACACGAAGTCAATCGGTGAGAAGGAGGAACAGAGAGACGAGAGAGGGTTGGCGTGGTCTGAACCTGCGTGTGACAAACTATACTAATTCAATTCAATCGTCCCTATACTACTCAAATATTATTTTTTATTATAAATTTATCATTCTATCCTTAACTATATAAAAGAAATTCGAAAATAGAATTATCGCATTATTTTTTTAGGTGCCGATCCCACTCATTTTAGTATGCACTTGGTGCGTATGGTCCACCGTTTAGTATGCACTTATGGCTCCTGGTGCCTCTTCAATTGGTTTCTTTCAGTTCCTCTGCTTTTTTAGCTGTGGGATCGCTCCTCGTGTGTTGTCTATTTTTCGACGACCATTGTAAAAATTCTCTTGTTATTTATATTAATTGGAATATGAACGTGTTGGTATTTGGCAACGCGAACTGTTGGTAACCTGGGCATGCGTAAAGTGAACATGAACGTGGTGGCATTTTATTTATTTTGTTTATTTTTGGATCCAACGGCGAGCACGCATCCAGAAATTAATGAGTCGAGATTTCCAGCGAAATTTTTTATTCTCAAATCTAAAAATTACACATTATACTTACAGAAATTACAATAAACTAAAACTATAATTTTAATATAAAATATATACGATAGCCGTCGCCAAGTCCCTTGGTTTTCTCTTGTTTAAATACAAAGGTGAATTTTCATATGAGATTTGAAGGATGAGTTTAGTCTTGGGTCTAGTACTAGAAGGCTTGGTAGTTCTAATTTGTAATTTCAACTTAAACTTACTTAGGTACATCGATCTGAAGCAAAGACGTGGCCGTTCGAAAGAGAAGAAACTACTATTGGGGGTTCGCTACTGCCCGTGTTCTCCCAGAGCAATAGCGTCGCCAGCATTGGCGAGGCGGAGGAGGCAGTACCCGCCGCCGCAGTCGGGGAGGACCTCATGAGCCCGGCCACCGGTGGGAACGCCCCGCCGTCGCCCTTATTTGCCGCCGGGGACTCTCTCCTCGACGAGCTCCAGCTGCAGGAGCAGCTCGTGTTCCTCAACGACGACGGCCACCACCAGCTGCCCCTGTTCACCAGCAAGTGCCGGAGCCCCGGCGCTAGGCCTGGCGACGCCTACGATGCCACCAAGGTGGTGTTCTCGCGGATCCAGGCGCTGCACCCAGACCACGCCACCAAGATCATGGGCTTCCTCCTCCTCCAGGACCACGGCGAGAAAGAGATGATACGCCTCGCCTTCGGCCCCGAGGCGCTGCTCCACACCGTCATGGCCAAGGCGCGCAAGGACCTCGGCCTGCTCCCGGCACCCGGGGACGCCCACCTCCGTCACCTGCGCCGCTCCACCTCTCGCGCCAGAACTCCGGCCGCTGTGGCGGCGGTGGTGCCGGCACCGTGCCGTCGCCTCTCTCGGTGTCGTCGCCCTCGTCGTGGGCGCCGCCGCCTGTGTTCTCCAGGAGCAACAGCGATGGCGCGGCAGCGGACGAGGCCTTGGCGAGCATGATTAACCCTGGCTCGCGCCAGATTTACCTCACCTTCCCGGCGGACAGCACCTTCCGCGAGGAGGACGTCTCCAACTACTTCGGTAACTAACTGTCCGTCGGACTAACTGTTCCTGTGTTCCACTACCAGCGCGCTGCTCCAGTCCCCCGGGAACCATGCACGGTCTCTTCTGACCGGCTCCGGCGAACCACTGCAGCATCTACGGCCCCGTCCACGACGTGCGCATCCCGTACCAGCAGAAGCGCATGTTCGGGTTTGTCACCTTCCTGTACCCGGAGACGGTGAAGCTGATCCTGGCCAAGGGCAACCCGCACTTCATCTGCGACGCGCGCGTGCTCGTCAAGCCCTACAAGGAGAAGGGCAAGGTCCCCGACAAGTACAGGCATGCCGCGACCTTCCATTTTGCCTTCGTGTGCTTCCCCCTTCTAGGCTTTTCGCTCTACGGCATCATGTCATTGACCGATCGCTCTGTTGCTACTCTGCAGGAAGCAGCATGTCACGAAAGCACCTGCTCCAAGTGACTGAAGCGTCCGGCGGTAGGTTGATGACGGTTCAAATGGGGAAGCGTTGCGTGTTCGGCTCATGGGCTTGGCCTGTTAGGCGTAGGGGCTCTGCCCATTGATGAGCGGAGAAGGCATATATATAATAAGCCGATGTAATGAACCTCTGTGTGGCTTATGTGAAAACGAGAATAAACTTCCTAACTGAATTCCCCCTTTCCGCCTCTGTTCTTCCCTCCAGCTATCCATGTTCGTCACATTTGGTATCTAGAGCTTCGTTCCGAGGGCCCCAGAAAATTTTTCGCTCCGTCGTGTGCGTGCTGGCGCCTGCAAAGAAACCCACCAAGGCCTCGTTTAGATCACCTCCAAATTCCAAGTTTTTTCATTCTCTCTCCATCACATCAATTTTTGAACGCATGCATGGAGCATTAAATATAGGTAAAAAAAAAAACTAATTACATAGTTTGGTTGTAAATCACGAGACAAATCTTTTGAGCCTAGTTAGTCCATGATCGAACAAAGTTTGTCAAATACAAACAAAACGTGCTACAGTATCCCGATTACAAAAATTTGCAATCTAAACAAAGCCCAAGTTCAAGAAGCAGATGGCAGCGACGTTGGAAGATCTGGCGAAGCAGTTTCAGGGATTAATCCATGATGAAGCAGACGTTAGACAAGTTAAGCGACCGGGCGGGTGTACCACAGCTCGGACTCCAAGCATCGGATCATCGGACTCTAGCTTTAGACAAGTTCTGTCATCCTTAGAGCATAGAGAGTGTTTGGGGGCATCAGTATCCGGAAAGCTGGGAAATTCTGAAAAGGTAGCTCCTCTAGCACGTACGGGCCTATTTGGTTGGGTATCCAACCTTTAGCCTTGGGCCACGTTTAGTTTCCTCAATTCTAGAATTTAGCACTACGTAAAAAGAAGATTTCTCGTTACATTAAACTTGCGGTATATGCATGGAGTACTAAATGTTGACGAAATCAAAAATTAATTGTACAGTTTGGTTGTACTTTGCGAAACGAACATTTTAAGCCTAATTAGTCAACAATTGAACAATTATTACCAAATAAAAACAAAACGCTGCAGTAGCGCACCGAATCCGGCGGCGCCGATTCGGTGGCCAACTAAACGAGGCCTTGTTTGGTTGTCTGTTGTTGAGCTGGCCTCCGTACGCGCGCTGGCCTGGCTTCAAAAGAATGGATCGGCGATCCGTTTTCCTGGGGGCCTGGCTTGGTCAAGCCGCGTATCAATTCGCATCACCTCCCGACTCCCGTGCGGTGTGCGCCGCCGCTCCTCCTCGCTCGCGCGTCAGTGCCGATGTTGGGAGCGGCATCGCGGGGGGAGGGGTCGCGGGGGCCTTGGGCGCTGCCGCGGGAGAGCCGCTGGGCCCCTGCACCGTGGCGGCCATGGTGAGGAGGGCGTGCACGGAGAGCACGGCGAGGTAAGAAGCGGCCATTGCGGCGAGGTGCAGAGCAGCAGAGGTGACCGTGGCCTTGCTGTCGTGCTGCTGCCAACGGTCACCTCAACTCGATAGTCTACTCGGTCGAAGCGGAGACTAGGTGGAGACGGATGCCGACGGTGAGATCGCACGCGGCGGCCATGGTGGATGGCTGCGGCGGCAATCGGCACCGGGGACAATTCCGGCGGCTATAGGCGTTGCGAGCAGGCCAGGGTGGTGCGCAAGGGCGAGGCGAAGCTGCGTGCAATAGGAATCGGGCGGAGATGGGGTTGCGACGACGAATTTCGCCGGCGCGTGGAGATTGCCGGCGCTGAAGCAGAAGGGAAAAAAAAAAGAGAAGGTTCTACTGTAGTGACTGACAACCCATCTTCCTCTCTCTCGTTCTCTCGATTTTGCAAAACAACTTGATGATTGTCTTTGAGCAAAGTTGTTCATTGATCTGAGATCTCTAACATTGATTAAAGGACCAACATCAAAAACTTGCTGGTTTGAAAGATTCTATGTTTTGAAAACAGCAAAAGCAAACTGAAAACTAAATTCAGACTTATAGAATGTGCTATAGGGGGTGAAGTTACCAGAAAATAGATAAGGTGGTTCTATGCAAGCCAAGTCAGGAAACCAAACATACCAATTCTAATCCGAGCTTAGATAGTCCATGCAACCAAAGAAGTGCATGTTGGCTTGCTGAGACCAAACCAAGCCTACACAGGTTTCAATCCTAGCCAGGCTTCAATACAGACAGGGAACGAAACACACCCTACAGCTCCTCCCGTAGCATGGCTAGGTAAGCCACAGCTTGGATTGCCATGTCCACGGAGGTTCCCTTGGCCCAAGCATCTGGATCCTCCTCGTCGGCCTCGTTGACTATGCGACCTGGCAGGCAAACCTTGGGCCCTTGGCCATGTAGTCCACCGTGCCATGGCCAACGCATCGAGCATAGACCGCATTATTGCAGACTTTACCTATATTTTCTCTATTAACATAAGTTGAATAACTTATAAATCATCTTAGAACGGAGGGAATATAACTGGTTAATATTTCATATATTCGGTGAACAAAATACATATATTGTTCATGGACAATTGGACATAAACATATCCCTTTCCACTGAAGATTGACTATGGATGGAAATTTAAAAAGAACTCAAATTGCCACAACAAAAAAGAACCTTTTCTTTGCAGGAAAAATATTTCTTTGGGACAACTACACAGCTACTTTTTGACCAAAATTCAAAGAGCTAATTATTGTAAGATTGAACAGCGCAACAAGTAGGAGTAAGATGATCACATGATGGAACATGCACTGGAAGGGTACTCTTCGTAGCTGAACTTGGTCTCACGCACGATCTTGCACCCGTTGCACCCTCTGCACAGCGACGGCCCGGGGCAGCACATCGGCTGCGGCTGCGGCTGCGCCGGCGCCCAGCAGTTCATGCCGCCGCCGCCGCCATGGCACCACGCGCACCCTCCGCAGAACGGAGGGCCGCCGCACTGCGCCCATTTCTGAGGGCCGCCGCCGCAGGGCGGTTGCGGGTGGTTGTGGACCGGCGGGGCAGGCGCCGGAGCCATCCCTCCGCACGGTGGCCACTGAGGCAGCTGGTGCTGGTGGTGGAAGCCGCCCCAGTGCGCCGGGTCGTTGCACGGCCACGGGTAGCAGATGACGCAGATGTTGGCGAACTGCAGGTTCACCGTCGTCGACGGCGGCGCCGCGGCAGGCTTCGCCTTCTCCTCACCCTTCTTCTCTTCTGTGGGCTTCTTCTCCTCGGCAGGCTTCTTCTTGTCTTCTGTGGGTTTCTTCTCCTCGGCAGGCTTCTTCTTCTCTTCCGGCTTCTTGTCCTCCGGTTTCTTCTCCTCTGTCTTCTTCTCTTCTGGAGGCTTGACGATGGTGATGTCCTTGATGACGTCGCAGGCCTTGCATCTCAGTATCTTGGACAGCTTCTTGGGGTCGAAGGCACCGACGACGGTGACCTTGTTCTTCATGTTTTCGTAATCAATCTTCTTGATGTTCTCCTTGGCTGAAAGATGTTACATGCATGCAAATTCCATCCAAATCCAAAGAGAAAAAAAAGAACCAAACTAATGTGAAGCCACGGCCTGAAATAAAATGAAATTCGACTTGATGGATTTACACCACAGGATTTCATACACTCGAGTTTGCAGAGAACTTTCCGAATCTTCTTGTAACACTTCTCGCACTGGAGGTCCACTTCAATGATCAAGGTAGAATCCTAGTAGTAATCAAAGGCGAAACCAAAAAGTTTCAGAAATTAAAAGCTATACACACTGCTAATGCAAATTGTTCTATTTAAAATCAATGTGTGTTAACATGGTAATCGGTAAGGCACAACTAACCTTGGTTGTCATGGTGCGCTGGAGCTGCAGGTACACACTGCTCCAACTCGTCTGCAGAGACGCGGGAAACGAAAGAGAGAAATATATAGGCAGGCGGCGTCTCAATCATGCACTACTTACTACTCAGCAATCTTCCATGAGAGAACAAAATGTTAATCGACTGGTTGGTAAGGAGGAATCTGTAAGCACATTGGAGAGCTTCCAGAACCTAATCTCTTATTATTTTGGCATGATGGGGGGTTCCTAACAACCGCCATGTGATGCGCCATGATGAGAGCAAAGAGTCTTCGAAGTCCAGAGCATATCGTCTGTCCAGTGACACCAGTACGCGCGAGTAGTACTAGTATAGTCCCCAAAACGTGGCAGTTGGTTCCGAAACTGCTGCTGAATGCTGAAACCACCAAAACTGATTAACCACTGAAAGTGCGCAGCTTCGCACCTCGACACCCAAGTTATTGACCCAAATTTCTCCTTCGCAGTTCTTTCTTTATACAGTATATACTAGTCCATCAATCAATGCCTATGGACGAGTCAAAATCTTATTATTATGCATAATGTTTCAGTTAGAAGGTACAAACTTATTTAAAGAAACCACTTATACAAAAAATTTATTGACAAGAAATAACTTAAAGTGAATTGTTAATGCCATTGGTATGTGATTTGTTAAGGAGATATTTTTCAGTCTTGATAAACTATTAAAACAAATATTATTACAATGTATACATGTGCATATGGTGGCACAAACCATTATGTGCTTACTTTATATTTAGTAGTGATAGAAGAGTAATTATGCATGTAATTTAGATACAAATTAGAAGTGCTACTCTACCTCCAAAACCATTATTATCTGAGGGGAAAAGACTACTCCAAAACAGTTCGACTGCAGTCAGCAGAGCAGAGCCGGCTGCTATATGGACACGTACGTTAATCCATGGTCATTTCACTGGAGGAATGAGGATATTGTTTTGCAGACGCCACACGAACTCTTGGACGATGTATGCTCGATTTCCTGGATACCTGCATGCATTATATGTCAGCACGAGACAGTAAAATAATCCGTCGATCGGCCGCCCTCATGTCGAAATGATCATCGGGTTTAATAATACCTTAAATCCTTAATAATGCATATATATATATATACCTGCCGAGAAGATGGCAATGCAAGCTAGTATGTACAGTGTACAATCTATCAACAATCGTTTCGTTATTAGGCGTGTTGATGGATCAGCTCAGCCTCAGCTCCAAGTCATGGCGCCAACCACCACGATACCATGCATGCATCCATGTTGGGTAAGCATGATAGCCAGCTAAAACGGTTTCTTACCGGTTCCTGCTCCGTGTTCCCAAAGCACAGGTTTGCAGGCACCGGCCCACTCACAGGGTTACAAACCCCTATGTGCGGGCAAGGTACGAGGTTCGGGGGTTTTCTCGATCTGTGTGAGAGGTCTCTACCTTAAGCCGAAAATCCCGACGGCTGTCTAGCCATCACGTGTCGAGTTTTTTTTACCGCTGCATTATTACAAGGTGCGCGATGACAAGCTAAGAATTTCAGAGCAAAAAAAAAAAAAAAAATTGCAAAGTGTTCAGAATCCAAGCTAAAGCTAGGTGACTAATAAGTATCGTATCATGATTGTATAATATAGTACTCCTAGTCCACAATAATCTCTAGAGAATGGACACGGTAATTCAGGATGCCTAAATGCCTAATGCATGCATGTCGCTAAAGAATGGAGCACCAGTATTCAGGCTGCACTGGTGAGCTAGCACATGACCCTGATTTTCAATTCGCGGCATGTTTCTTCATTATTAAGGATGAGCACGACATCACAAGATGACAAGACATGAATAATCGCATCATACGCCCTAGATTACCAGTAGTTTACCAGGGCATCATAACATAAGACGACGTTGACGCCCTCCAGCAGTCCATTCCAGGAAGAGTGCACACTGCACAATGCCCACCTAAGAAACACCTCGTCGGTCGTACTCGCTTCCAAAACAAACAGCCATCAAGCATCGGGCGGCCGTTGTGTTGTGCACCTAAGAAAGTACTAGTACTAGTAATTAATCAGTGCAAGTTGTATTAACTCCCTCCATCTGTCTTTTCTGGTGGCATCACGTCGATTGGCCTGTTCGGTAGGACTGAAAAATACTGTTCCGGCTGATTGTTGTGAGAGAAAAATACTATTCTGACAGAACGTAAATAGTGTTTTTGTGAGACGGCTGACCAGCCGGCAACCAGCCAGCCAGCCAGCCGAACACGCTGGATCATGTTCTACCTTATCAGATATAAAGTAGAGTATGGCTAATAATTTATCTTCTTGTTGACTACTCTCTTTGTCCTAAACTAGTTAACACTTCAGCTAATTATTTGCCCAGATTCATAGCTAAAGTGTCAACTATTTTGAGATAGAATGAGTATATGCTAGTGTCATTTTACCTATGGCCGGTCTATCGGTGTACTTAGTAAGTTAGATCTTAATATATGTTAGGGTTTGTGGAGCTAGACGGACTAGCAGGGTACAAGGGCATGTTTTGCAATAATTCACTTCTCTATATCCCAAATCCAAATTTTATAGCGCAATTATTGACATTGTTATCTTGTTTTGTGGCATGTATATTTATCTGTATGTCATGAAGGTTTTGTAAGATGAAGTCGACTGATTTGAAATATTTGTTAGAAAGAGCGAGGGGCACTAGAGGGTGGTCGATGGATCACATAGTCTCCAGCATTTACTCAAATTTATACCACCGTATATACTTTTGTATTTACTACTTCCATGTTGGGAATATCCAACTCAAAAAAAATCCTGTCTCCACCACTAGAATTCGTTCTCTTCCACAATTTGACTTCAGTAAGGCTAGCTGATGTAGCCATCTATTCCAATTGTTCTGATTTCAGGTCCAACTGCGTCACAGATTTACGCAATTGTTCTGATTTCGGGTCCAACCGCATCACGGATTTACGTTGCACTCGTCCATAAATCGATCTCCTCGGACAAGAAACCTCTTCCAGTACTTCTTGTAGTCCGGTATACCTAATTCAAGCCAAGGTTTCATGTTGCCATTGTAGTGCAATGATGCAGATCTCCGCGCAACCTCTTCATCAATTCCATAGTCATATCCAAGTCCAGCAAGGGTCAATTTTTCATCTAGGGGATATATTAGATGTTGCAAGGATAGCAAGCTTAGAGGAAATGCTGCTGCTCGCAGGGACAGCTCATCCTTGACTTTGAACTGTAACAAAACAAGAATAATGAGATAAATAACTAGCTAACAATATGAAGAAACATCTGAAATACACTAAAAGATACTATCGTTTTCAAAGTTCTATTGGAGAAAATTCAACGAAATATGAAAGAAAGCAAACTATTTGATGGCACTGAAAATTTCTTTCAAGCCTGTAAAACATGCAAAAATAGAAAGGCATACCACCTAATGCAAGCATCCCCTTTTTATAACATCCTATAGCATGAATTTACTGGCCTGGAACAATACTAACCTTTTTCATGAGCAACAGATAGTTCTCAGTAACATTATGCTCCCTCCATTTATCCAAATTAATCAAATTCACCCCTGACATCCATGCACACGACTTGGGATCATATGCTGTTTTACCCAAGACATTTTTCATTTCACCCAGTTTCAGACCACAAAATTCGACAGCGCCATTTACCTTGTCTCCCATATCAATATTCCACAAGAAAGACAGATCACGTTGAACAACTACATCGTCATCCAACACAACCACCTTGTTTAGATACTTGAATATTTCTGGAATAACGAAATGTGAGTGGCTGAAAAGCGACAGGTATTTCATTCTTGTGTTTTCAGTAGGCTGCTTAATGCTCCTAATGAGAACACGGAACTCCTCTGGCAAATACAGCTGCCAGATAGTATACTTTGGAAGTCTCTCCAAAATAATGGCCTCGTAGTTTAGGACATGGATAGCTGCATTTTTATATGAATTCCTGGCAAACCAGTGTTTCATGGCATAGAAGTTCTGAGCATCAGTTAGGATATGAAAAGCAAGGTAGCCTGGCTCCTGCAAAAAAAGACCAGTGAGTATGCTGGGGATGCACAGCTCAGAAGATAGTGTATAGATTAACATTGTAAATATCAGCAAAATACCTTACAACTGGTCACAGTTGAGTTGATCACTACAGAAGCCGCAAGAACGTTCCTAGATAGTATAACATAGTGCCTGTATTCTGGACTACTGAACTTGCCAGGAGAATCATCAGAATCCAATGAAGATGATTTGAAATATTCTAGTGTCAACCTCATAGATAGGCAATGATGACTTTTCGGCAATGTCTGGGCACCGAGATTGTAGAGGAATGCACTCTGCTTCATATGAAAATGAGCTTCATCCTCAGTCATATCAAGTATCTGGCGAAGCTTCCTGTCAACATTCTTACAATCTACTGTGCAAGATTTGGCTCTCACTAATGTTCGCTCCATCTGCTTCATCCTTCTGTTGATACTGAAATCACAAAACAGCTTGTCATTCAAATTATCTAAGTATTAAGCCCTACTGATGATTGGAAATAACGCCCCTAGATTGAATTAAATCTCCTTGTCTCTTTAAGACATAAATATATTCCCTAAGGGGCATTCAGAAAAAAAAAAATAGATCATCTTAACTTATAGGACACCCGAATTCAATGTAATAAAATTTGTTCTTATAGTAACATAGTCATCGCACAATCAGCTTTAAGACTAATCATCACACGGAACTATGATCTTAAGAAGTAAAAATTAATTCTTACAGGGATGGTAGATCAGCATCAACTGTTGATACACTAAGAATCCTTTCATGGTCTTGTATGTTTTGCTTCATTTCCTGAGTCAGAGCTTCCTGTCCTTGAAGTTTTGCAATGCTTGGATAGTATGAGCGTGCTACGAAGAGTTGATCTTTTAGCCTTTTCACTATATGATCTTTCATTATTTCTTTGTGCTCAATGGACCAGAGACAATAACTCCCAAATTCAAGTTGACAAGACTTTGCCTTTTCCACTTCATCAGCCTTTTCATCTTCTTGGCTAGCATCCTGAAAGGACAGGTTGCGTTTTGGCGAACATCAGCACAACTCAGGCTGCAAAAGATCAGGTGGAACTAGAAAGAGCACTGATAGAAAACACGAGGTTACGCTTTGAAGAAAAATGTATAGGGATGCACTATATTCTACTCAAGATTGTCACAACACAAGTTAACTTTTACATTATTGGATTAGTTAAGATGATGGGAAATTATTCAAAAAGTTGCATCATGTAGCCTATGATCTTAGGCGTTTGAGCTAAACAGAATTGATATATGACCATTTTAGTGTGTGAATTTCTTTTGTGTTACATGAAAAGTTTGGTAACGGAAGGTGCCTTTTTTTTCTCAAACATGTAGGAGAGCTGTGTATCTTTATATTAAAGAGAAAGAACGGACCCTTAGAACACAACCCCAACGAAAGATGTCTTAAAATAAGAAAAATGTGAAATGACATGAAGTACTAAAGTAGCAGTTCTGAAACAACAAAGTACAACTTTGAAAGCTAAAGATCCATACTCTTGCGACTTTAGTTGAATGCGTCACATCCTTTGATGGTTCAACTTTTGGTGCTGGAAGAACTGCACATGTTAGCAATTATTAAGTCACATGTAAGGAAAGGCAAAATAACTACAACATCAGACATGAAAAAAGATGCCCACAAAAAAAATGATAAGGGCCAACTACCACTAAATAGCTTTGACCAAGTGCCATTAGACATTAGTGATAAAGACAACTTTATGATAGTCAACATAAGCAAGATAGCTTGTTTGTCTGGACTCAAGCGATAGTTGGATAAAAATAATTGATGGTAGGTTCTAAAGTAAATCTTGGAAAAGAGAGGGAACCAAGAGGAGGGAAATGAAAAAACTAACTTGACAGCTGAAATTTAATTTAACATCAACAGGTGAAAAGATTGAAGAGCCACGAACATCAGGAAAAAATCTATCGCAAGGCTAAAATTAGGGATGAAAGGGGAAATAAAATGTTCCGTTTACCAGGAATCGTTTCCCGCAAAAGTGACATCGTTTTTGAAAGTTTCCGACCATTGCCGTATTTAAACTTTTGGTTTCTAGTTTCAATGAACTTTTGATTTCTAATTTCTTTCAGCAATCAGCACCGTATTGATGTCACCACTAAATAGTGAAATTTTAAATACGGCGAGTTTCCGATTGACCGGGAATAGTTTTCGTATAGGAAACACCATTACCGACCTTTCTGGTCATTTTCATCCCTAGCTGAAATGATGTCCACATATAATTTTCACTGTGGTACAATTGAGGTGTCGTACAGCCCCAATGACCTTGGCGTAGCTTAAAATTTACACACCCTGAACACTGTTCTAGCATTAGCAGCAAGGGCATTTGCACTTTGGGCCTTGAAACTGCTATGACATACCTTTGGAGATGTTCTTCTCCGGTGTTTGGTGATGAATGACTCCTGTACTGCCTTTGGAGATGTTCTTCTCCGGTGTTTGGTGATGAATGACTCCTGTACTGCTTTTGGAGATGTTCTTCTCCGGTGTTTGTTGATGAATGACTCCTGAACTACTTCTAGGGATCTTCCTCTCCGGCGCATCCTGAGGGATGCAACTGTCACGGACTGCAGAAGCATCCTTCACACATCTTAAGCGAATTTGAGCGATATATTCACTTGTACTTGATGCAGAAAGAACAGTGAATGAACCTTTTGTAACATGTGGAAAATAAATTGTCCCAACAGCACTAACAGGCGAGGAACCAACCACAAAGCATTGCCTCTAATTGCAGAACATGTAGGCGTTAGTAAAGTTTCAAACATCGTGATCGGTCTTAAACAGTGATAACTAATAGTCATCATTCCGGTGCCCCGCAATAAAGTCCCTCCATTCCAAACAAAACAAAACAAAACAAAACAAAAAATCACAAAGAAAACAATCGCTTCCAATCAGAGTAACAGCCAACAGACCTGTCGCTCTCTGTCAGCGCCAGTAGGACGCCTCTTCTCCTCGTGATCGAACTTAGGCAGAACGACCTCCTGAATCCAACGCGGTGAAGAAAACACGGGGGTCAAAAAAAAAAATAGCGGAAATCAGTGAGCCGTCGTCTCCGCTCGCACATGGTGACGTCCAAATCAATCAGCATCAACAACGACTACGGGCAAAAGAGAGGGTTTGAAACAGCAGGGTACCTGTCGGCGCCGCTCCTCCGTCGTCACGTACCCTGCATCGCGCACACCCATCGTAAAGTACGCCAAACCGAAAACAATCCCGAAAAGGCGAAAGGCGGAGGTTAATCAACACGGCCGCGCGGTAACCGGGCGGGCGACCAACCACTGGGGGGGAGCTGGACCGCCAGATCCACCGGCGGAGAGGCGGTGATCCGAGCGCGGCGGCCCCCGCGCTCCCAACCCAATGCGCATTGCGAGGAAGCGAGGGAGGATAGGGTAGGGTACCTACCGGAAGGGGCGCGGTCGAAGAGGAAGGCCAAGGGCACGAGCAGGGAGCAGAGGACGAGCGCCAGCACCGCCACGCGCGGGCCCCTCCGCCTCTTGAGCGCCGCCGGTAGCAGCGGCTGCGCCTTCATCGCGTCCTCCTCCTCCTCGGGTTCCCGGCGGCCGCGGCCCCTCCGCTGATCATCTCACTCACTGCGGCGGTGACTACGGGAGGGAGGGCGCTTGCCGTTGCCGCGTTCGAGGCAGTTGCGGGCGGGCGGGCGGGTTGGGGCTCGGGAGCCTGGGGTTTGCTTTGCTCTGATCGCGGCGGCGCACTGCGGTTGGGTGCGGCCGCCGAGTGAAGTGAGCCAAGCCAGCCAGTTGCCAGTGGGCTTCAGGAAGGGTGCTGGCTCAACCTCGTGCGGTGCGGTCGCGCCGAGTACGTCAAAAGCACTGGAGCACTGTGCTTTGCGTACCCATCGGGGGACGTGAGGCACGAATTGTTTTTAAGACAATGGGTTCACCTGCTTTCCAAGGGCATGAATATGCTATGCTTTCTTCTGCTTGCCACTTGCAAGGCATCTCGTGATTTCACTAGACTCTCTTCGGAACGCTGGATCGCAATAATCATAATTCATACAGTAAAATATAATCATAAATCATACAGTAAAATATAAGAGCAGAGAAAATGTATGGTTCGAGTGGCTGATATTTGCAGTAATTTAGAATGCGGAAAGTTTTTCTCCATAGAGCATTTGGTTGTATACAGGAAAACACAAAGAACTTGTGGGGAAGATGTTGACAAATTTTAGTTTCTAAGAAACTCAACCCTCGTGCAAGATTTCCCCTGAAATTCTCATGAATTACACCATCTTACCATATGAATCTTGCACCCAAAAGAGGGCTAGGCAGCGTCGCCCGCTTTTCCCAGCCATCGGATCGGCGCCCCGGTCTGTTTGCAAAAAAAAAAAAAACTTCCGCCTCTCAGTTTTTTTTCAAAAAAGTCCTTAAACTCTACCGAAATCAACCCTCAATCCATGCCTTTACCGGAATCATCACGAAGCTTCGTGGGCGACGCTCGTCCCCTCTCCCCTCTGCCTCCTCCGTCGGACCGCCGCCCCCACCCCTGCTCTCCGCTCCACCCTTCGCTTGCTGGGTCACTAGAGCGGGCTTGAATCGCGGTCGCCGATGAGCTGGCGCGACGCACTGGCACGACAGTGAGCTGGCCCCTCGCGACAGGCGGCGAGGCGGGGATCTGGCGGCGGCTCCCAGCCCGTGGGTGCGCCTGTCCGCGGGTCGCCGACAAGCGGCGGCGCACAAGCCACCGGCGCGGGTCCCTGCCACCGATGAGCTGGCGAGGCAGCGGGCTCCAGACGCCACGGGGGCTCCCGGCGCGGCAGCCGGCTCCAGGTGCGGCGAGACCGGGCTCGCGACGACGGAGCCGCGTGCGTCCGGGGCCGGCCGCGCACGCGCCGTGGAGGAGACTCGGCCACTCATCCCATCGTCCCAGCAATCGGGAACCTTCGCGGGCCGCACCTGGTTCCGCCCGCTCACCTCCGGCTCTCGCGTCCAGCTTCTTCCCCGCGAGGCCGCAACCTCCCCCGGGCAGCGGCGTAGCCACACGTGCTGATGGAGCCCCGCCTTCGCCTCGCGTCCTCCGCTCCAGGTCTGCGCCGCCTGCCACTGCCAGACCCGTCTCCACCCGCACCCGTCCTTCCTCCGGGCCCCTCAGCTCCTCGCCTCGCCTTCTGTGTGCCGACGCTAGACACTCTGGTTTAACCCCATGGCCGTCCTCTGCAGCCTGTCGACCTCGACCATGGCGGCACCCTGCCTCGGCGTCGTTGCATCCCCCTGCTTCAGCGTGGCACACCCGCGGCGAGGCAAAGTCAACACCGGGAGGGCTAGAGCTAGCCAATCCAAGAGAAGCAACCTCAGACGATGCTGGTGAGCGTGGCTTTGCATAACTACCATTTGATGTGGTTTTGTATTCTTTACAGTTACATGAATGCTACTTTAACCCATGTATCTCCATGTGAAATCTGCAGACTGCTAAATCAGGTGGGCAGATACAGTAAAGTTTTGCCATCCTTCCTCACACGCCCTCAACGTGTTTGCTGAAATTCAGGCCATGAATTTGATATTTTAGGACACGCTGAGAACTGGGGGACCTGTTTACGATGTTGTATTGTCTATCTCGTAGAAATCAACTCCCTTGTGTCTGAACTTTAACTTTGATGATGCTTCATATCTGCATGCTTCATTCAAATCTCCATGCCCTATGCCTCCACGCTACTGGCTTAATCTACAGAGCCCACATATTAAGGATTTGTCAGCAGAAGTTTGGACATTCGCAGTCTCCACGCTACATGCTTAATCTAAAGCTCACGTAACAAGGATTTGTCAGTTGAAATTTGGACATTCACATACATGGCTGACATAACCTAACATCTATTTTCCCCATTAATTTCTACTTGCATAGCGTACAGTTATTTCTGATATTTACAGCAGACAATGGTGTGCTCTGTTTTCCTACTTTGTGTCCATTTATTTTTTACTTATGTACAACCCATCCTTTTGGTACGCTGGCGATCTAGCCTGTTCGCTTGGTCGTAAACGATCGTAAATTTTCAGCAAGAACAGTATTTTTCTCTCACACCAAACCAGCCAGCAGTAATAATCCACGATCGTATACGATCGTATCAGCACCAACCGAACAGGCTGCTAGATCTAGCTACCAGTTACCTGCCCAGTCCATTGCTTCATGGTCTCACTTCCCCTGTTTTCTTATCTCTGCCAAATATATTTTTGTACTACACACCTGTTGTTCACCTAATTAATTTGGTGCTAAACTTTTTCAATTTTGATTTTGTGCCTTCCCACTTATTTCTATTGGCTAGGTGATCTTCGATGAACAACAATTCAGGTAGTAACATTTTCCTGTTGTATATGCTGTAATTGTCAATCATGCATTCCTTTTAATGTTTTAACATAGGTTGTCATTTTTTGGTGGTTTTGTTCTTCGGTTATCTGAGGCTATTAATTATTTAGTAAAAGGAAGATATTTCCTTTTTTTAATCATGTCCCATATTGCTTGCTTTGGTGCTCTCTCTCTCTCTCCCTCCCTCCCTCCCTCCCTCTCTCTCTCTCAGCTAAACTTTTCAGAATTTAGAGGCTGGATATGGATGCACCTGAGATAGCTATATAATATATATATATATATATATATATATATATATGGGCTGGAGTGATTTTGAGATAGCTTCTACAGTTCTGGATAATGGATTCTCTCTTCAGTTCTTCATCTTTTTTCTCTTCATTTCATTAGCAAAAGGGCAAGCATGGATATTGATGCATGGTACTGCTGTTGGTCCATATCTATATCATTTTTTTCCAATGAAGGATATGGCTGAAATGTCATATACAATATCGCTGCCAATCCAAACACTGTTTGCATGGATCCATCATCATGCCTTCCTATGGTAGATTTACCTGCACTTTTATATTTATAGATGTTGTTTACATGTAATTTAATGTGACAACATTAGATAATCCTATTAGAGAGCTTCTATTTTTTATTTTGTTAATTAGTGATTGCCTTGTGCAGGCCCAGCCTTTGAGAGAAGGTACTCAGTTTGGCAAACTCTGACCAATTCAGAGTTATCATTGACCAATTCAGTTTCTCTTTTATAGAACTGTTCTTACAATCCTATACCTATTTTTTTACTGAATACTGAACTATATTTCTGCAGACTAACCTCATAAAGAAAATACTCCATTTTGCATATTGGAGGATATAATCCATTGTGAAATGGGTGATGAAGAATAGACATGGCCTTATGAATTTTTTCCTACACCCAATCCAAGAATAACCAAAGTTTCTGTTATCCTCACCTAAATTAGATAATGAACTAATGTCTATGTAGTTTATATATATGTTTGATTTAGTGTTCAGCATTGCAAAATTTAAATTTCTACTGTTCAGTACCTCGTCTATATTGTATCGCTGGACTTTGTGTAAATATCAATCAGTTATTCGTAATGGTGTTGTAAAGCATGTCAACATTGTGTATTCCTTTTAATCGGCCAATTTCGCATATTTTCAGTCTTCCAGATAAATGCTATTATTAAATAGCTCACTGAATAACTAAGAAAGAAGTCTAAAAGATAACAGATATTAATAGCAACGGTAGTTATTTAAGAAAATTGTCATACTACTATCATCTTGAGCTATAGATAGTTTTACTGCTAAATTTGCAACAACAAAAAATAAACTTTACCAAAATGTGGTCTTGCAAAATTAATGAAAATATAAAGCTACTTCTATTCCTGAACTTCTAGCACTTGAACCTCTACTAATGTAGGTTGATATAAATTCTGAGTGTGAACACTGAACACCCTGTTGATCATGTACTATGCAATTCAGCTTCTGTAGCTAATCTAAATAATTATTCTTATAATATTTTCTAACTTTTTATTGTGTCTTTCGCAGTAAGAAAACATTTAATATTTCTATCTTCTACGCAGTTGGCTTCACAGTGCGGGCAAGCGCATACGGCCGGTTGCCGCGCGTTTTTTCTAGTTTCATAGTAATTCTGTGTGATTCTAAAGTCTTCGATACTTTATTCCAAATAGCCACATCGGAAAATTGCAAGAGGAGTCGGATCCTATAACATCCACCACCAATCCTTCGTTCCAAAAGGAGGCCAATCCCCAGAATTAGCACATGCACCCAATGAAAAAGAGCGGAGTGAATCAGTAAACATAAACCATGGACAAGATACGCATACACCAGATGACAAAGGGATATTGTGCTACCAAACACACGTTCGTACATCTCCTAGTTCTGGCCAATCCCCAAAATGAGCACATGCACACCAGCCGAAACAACTTTGTTATCATAGTCTAAAGTCACCACCAGCACATATATACACACACAACTGAGGCATGTCCCCTTCCCAGACTAGGCCGGCAAGCTGCTAGAAATAGGATGCAGCAACCCCTCAGTTTGTCACAGGATCATGTAGTTCCCGTTTCTCTTGTAAATTATGAATTGAGATTCAAGGCCCTCCAATATCTCCAAGACCGATTCTCTCTTGGATCCCTTGAAGTGCTTGGCAACATCCTCCAGTGATACCTGAAACAATGCCACTCGTCAGCACAGGAACGACAAGGATTTCGGAAGCAGTTCCTGACGTTTAAGTCAGAGTGAATCACTGAAATGTTGGCCTCCATGCTCACGGGTCCACATATCTGTGACCAAGTCACTCAACATCAGAGGATCCCCGCACATGGATTTCCAATCAAGCTTGGGGAAAAAAATGCTTTAGTACATTACCCCATTGCAGCTCGCAACCAGAGCTAGCACAGATTCTTCAGTGGCAGCCGCTGTGCCAGTTGACTTTGCCCCATGCTCGTCTATCCTTTGCAGTTTTGTTGCTGGCTCAGCAGAAACAGTTTGGCCTCTCTTTGCTGAAGGGTTTGCATCACTGGCCTCTGCCACTGGGACACCATCTCCCATATCATTTCTGCTAGCTTCACTTGCATGGGAGGAAGATATTGGGGACTCTGCTATTCTACTAGGAACCCCATCAGCAGTACCGTTAGCGAAGACTTGCTCTGACAATCCACACCCCTCAATAGTCAGGAATGTCTTGATCATGTCGTAAGTTACCTGTGATTGTCATATAGCATTTTTCCCAAGTAAATTAGATATCCATGCCTGATGAGAGTGGCTATTATTTTTTTCAGAAGCAATATTAATACTATGTTTAATCACAAATAGAAATGGAATGATTATGTGCTGAGGGAGAATTACATTCTCTGGGAGCTCCTCTTTGATTGGCTTCAGCTTCTCACGTGATCCAACCTTTGAGATTGCAAGACGGATCGCGGTGGCTATATCAGGAGTCAGCCCTACCTCCCTGCAAAACCTACTCCAGTCCATCTCACATCCTTCTCGAGCAGCATCAAGTATGTACGCAATAACCGTTTGCTCTTTTATTGGCACTGCTCTGCGGAAATACTAGAATACACAATCATACCAATCTGTGAACTTGAGTATCATGTCAGTGGAAAACGAAAACTGTAGTAACTCACAGCAATTTTCAGGAATGAGTACTCCTGCTTATGCCACAATTCCCAAGCAGTCAGCTTTGCATCACCCAAGATCCCAGGAAGATTGTTTTGTAAAGGTTTTGGTATACCAGCAATATTTTCTACAGCTGGATTTGTTGGTGGTGGTAATGGTGAATTATCCAACGGGAGGTTTAACTCCTTCGACAATTGCGCGATATTTTGGATGAAAATGTTACTGAAACGTGAGATAAAATGCTGCAAACAAAAGGTCAGAAGTATCAATATATAAGTACAATACAGAAAAGAATGGTCAGAATATTGTCTTTTTTAAAATTGGATGAACTGCAGAGATGCATACTACTCGGATTAACAAAAGATAGTTTGCTAAGTAACCTTTTCAAAGTAATACCTGGTTGACACCATCGATATTAGCAAGTCTAGCTCCAGTAGAAGGTCTCATCTTTGCAAAGTTTCTTATCGTCTGATCACCACATATAGCATACCTGTAACAAGCGGGATTAAAGAAATTCAGTTCACTAACTTTTCCAAATTCTAGCATAAAATAGCTAAAGAACCTGTATCCATAAACTTGTTACGGTAGTTCAAATTTTTACTCACGGAGCAGTGCCAATATCTTGAGCAAGCTTCATCCTAACATTCAGGAGCATTTGATAGAGTTTTGATTCATCCTGCAAGAAATTTAAATCAGGCACAAAAGAACAAAAAACTGAAATTCCCAGGTGGGTGACTGCGTGGGGATTAATAAATAGTATTTTGATGAACCTACCTCAGAAATTTTTTCAGATCCTAATGTTGGCACAGGATTTAAACCACCACCTTCTTTATCATGTGAACTACCATGCTCCTCTAGTTCAATCATCTCTGCAGTCAGCTGAAATACCAGTGGCGTTCCATCCATTTTATCAGCAGTAGAGAGAAACTTGACCCCTTTTGGACTGACACTGAATATATAGACGCTGAGTTAGGGGTGGTTGTCCTTAAGCATTTCTGGAAAGTTTACTTCAAGACTAAGCTTAGCAAAGGACTGCAGAAAGGGAATAGATACAATGACTACAAAATCCATAAGGAAACCGCAACACAGCACCTGACAAATCTAAATGTATCACGAACAGTCTCCTTCAAATAATCTGCGCATAGATAAAAGAAGAAAATAAATAAATTATAGCACAATTTAAGGATGGCAAAAGCATTTCATTGTCCTAAAACCTAATGCAGATAGCTTGGCGTAGCCACATATCAAGTAAAAAATAAACAAAAAAACTCGAGAAGGAGGAGAGATGCTCCCCTGATTTTGTTCTTAAGAAAGTTTGTGCCAGCCTTCAAACCTAGACTAGTAACAAGGGTTCCATCAAAGCCCTGGACTTCAAAGGTCTAACCAGTGTAACTACGGAGAAGTTGGCATATATCAAGTAACAGTATTTCATTTTGAAGAATAAACCAGGTTTACATTCAAACAAATTTTAAGGTGTGAAGTCAGTATCTGAGATGTTCATGAATGTGCTTACTGTTTAGGTTGGTAGAAAGATGTTAACCATGAAAACGAACGATGTTAGCCTTGAAAACAGAGTGTGCTTTCTAAGCTTTACAGGTTTCAAGACCTGAAAACGATAATCAACGAAGTTTGCGCTCAACAGGTGAAAATGTACATGAGAACGGATTGCCTTAAAAATATAATGCAGTGTACTTATTATGGCCATATCTGCTGTGAATATCTTCTACGGCAAAAGAAAAAAAAAAGTGCATACATAATATGCCATTTGCTTGCATACAAAATCAAATCTTTTTGTAATACTTTCTTCTTTGGTCAGGGAAAAGACAGCAACAGAATTGGCTGTGCACAGGCAGAATCAACAATTTTAGAAATGTGTTGCTTCACACAACTTACAAGAATAGTAGAATGAAACAGAGAGGTCAACATTAGTATTTAGTACCGTGTGCTATAAGGAGACCACCAAGTGCTTTCCACCAGTTTGACGAATAATCTTTACCACGCCCATGCATTTGTAGTTTATCATAATTGTTGTCAACAATCTTCTTAGCCTACAAAATGAGAAAATATTTGGTATTTCCCATCTACCCAGAAAAAGCAATTTAGTAACCAAGACTAAATTCTGAGAAAAAAGTTTACTGTTCAATCCAGTCACATAAGACGGGGTCTAAGGCATCAACCCTCCACCCAGAAACATTGACACCGACCCAGGTGTGCAGGGTCATTTTCGACCCCACAGTGTAAAAACCTCTCGCAAGTAGCATACCCCGTTCCTCGACCCGTCAACCCAGGAACTTTGTGAGTTGTCACTATGGTTCAATCATTTTGATCTTCTAAAGTAAAAATATTGTGGAGACTTCAAAAGCTTACGGTATGCCATGACTTCAGTAAACGTAACAGTGCATTCCGTCACATATGGTCATTCCCAGTGATAAAATTATCAACACATACATGATATCAAATGAACTACAGGCAGCTAATGTATGTCACCATTGTAGAAAACTGAAACAAAAAGGATAAAGATTTACTCGTGATCCACGAAGAACATCAATAGGTAAATTGAGGCCCCAGCGTCCTCCACAAGATTTGATGCAGGACAGCAACAGAAAGGCTTCTTTTGACAAATCCCTCTCGTTTTTCACTGCTGTGCAATTATCACAATTGCCTGCAGATCAAGATATGTGCCATTAATCAATGTCACTACAAGACAATTCCAGCAGTCGAGGTAAGGTTGCATGATACCGCATAACCTAGTAAATTAAGCTATAGGATAAGAATAGACAAGAAATAAATGTTATAAAATAAAAAGAACATACCACAGTCAGTGTTGCATTCTTCACCAAAATACTGCAATAAGAACCTTCTACGGCATGTAGCAAGGAGGCAATATTTTTGTGCTGCCATGAAGGAATCCATGATTGCTTTTCTCTGGGTTCCCTGTTTAATTAAATAAAACATTAAGAAAACAAGTAGGCACACAGCAGAAGCACTAGGCTGCATGGATGGAGTGAGAAAACATCCAGCATGCAAAAAAATGACCTACATTTTTTGCCTCAGAACAATAGAAATCAGCTTTTGTAAAATCACTTCTTTGGTAATATAGCCAGCAGACTGAAGGCAGTCCATCTCTTCCACAACGCCCACTTTCCTGGTAGTAGGACTCTAGGCTCTTTGGACATCCATAGTGTATTACGCATCTAACATCAGGCTTATCAATACCCATTCCAAAAGCTATAGTTGCCACCATCACAAGAACTTCATCCCTAATGAAGGATCTGCAGGAGCAACATAACCAATGATCAATCATAAATCTGCCACCATAATTTGTACAAAACCAAATGCATAAATCAAACAACTGACCATTCTTATCCCCCTTGACCTATGTATTTGTCTAAATGTTTTACTTTTCTAATTCTAATTAATTGATTGCATGATCAATGTGAATCTAACAGAACAAAGACAATCTAGTAAATATTTTATAGAGAATGTTGAGACTAAACCAAATCATGGTACTTATAAACTACATGATATTCCATTTCTCATATTGACATGGTCAAGCATATCTAACAGTAACAGGTCAATAAAAATAGTTCAACAAAATCATTTTTCAGAGAGGATACTGACAAATGGTTCAGAATATCGTTTGAGCATTGGTCAAAACTCAAAACAATAATATAGTCAAGGATTTACATTGCTCGAGGAAAATGTATGTAGAAGAAAAACAACATAACGAACAGACACCCAAAATAGAGCAGACAGTGAATAGATGAAAAACCTATGGGATTCCTCTCTAGCTCTGCTGCCCATTTGACCGTGATAAATTCCAGCCCTGATTCCAGAAGTAACTAAAGCCTCATGAACCTGGGGAAAAGATTTTTTTTATCTACACAAGTTGAAACAGTGGAAATCTATTATGTATTAAAAGCAGGTTACACAAAGTCAATAAGGAAGCCCAAATTCATCAGATTATTCCAGAAACCCACAGATAAAACTTCTAAAATCCCACTTCCAAATTTTTTAGACAGTGAACATACCCGAATGGAATCTAAAAGTGTCCCATTGACCAGAAAAACAATGGAAGAGCTTGTTACTCAAACAATCAAAAGCAAGTATTAACAAATTCACATTGCACGAATTTGATGTGCATCTATATAATAATCTGAAAAATGCACAGGTACTTTTAAGGAGCACAGAAAAAAAAACTGATGTTTGCATTCTCAAGCATTAGCAATTGCAAGTCTGAAATTATATAACTATGGTTCACAAACCTGTTCTGTGCCCCGGATGGTCGTACAATATATTATTGTTGACTCACCCGCAGCACTCTTCTTTGAAACATCTTTCACAAGTTCACTTATAAAGGACATAGATCGGTTGCATGTTTTCACACCATAGAAAAGGTTAGAACGATCAAATGAGCCAACCACCACATGAGGACTGCGTAGAACCAAGGAAGTAGAAATATCTCGGCGAACCCTGCAAAATTATTATGAAAGAAGAGGATGAGCGCGTAACATTGAACCAGTTTTGAAAACCAGTTCCCCACCCCAAAAAAAACACCACCACCACCACCACCGTAACACCCCCGGTGTTACGTACCTATTTAACAATAGTTTAAGGCTTAATAAAACCTAATAAATAAGTTTTCTATGCTTGGTGACAAATTCTTGCATGAAATGATACGATACATGTTTGGTTAAATCACCTTTGTGAATATAGTCAACATGTGTGATGTCAACCAACTTTGTTTTTGTGCTTAAACATCTCTAAATGAGTTTGCGAACAAAAGTTGTTTAGGATTTATGTTGGAAAAATATGGAGAAAATGCTTAAAAATGTCAAAAACCCTAATTGGTGTTAATTGCTTGATAGCTTGTTGAAGGCTGAATAAAAAAAATAATTTATTAATAAACTCTGAAATATGTCCGTGTGAAAAACTTAGTACAAGTTATGAACTTTGTGGTGGAGTGCTTGTTGGTGCTTAGTTTGCATGTTTGATAGATTAGTTAAGGCTCCAAAGTTTGAATCAAATTCAATTTCAGAAGAACTTAGAAAAATTTCCAAGTCTCTGGAATCAGCCTGACAAACCAAAGTTTGAGCATGTTTATCTCCTAATCTGTTGCGTTAAAGACAGTGGTCCCTTAAGCAAAGTTGGAGTTTGCTTCGAGTTGAAGATATTTTATACAGGATGTGGGGCCCGTAGCTTGACTAAACGCGCTGCACGTTGCTTCCAAGAGGGCCACTTGGCCACTGCCGTCGCCCATGCCCTGCTCTGGCCATGTGCACGCACAGCGGCGGCGTCCTCATCGCGCTGTGCCTCTACGCCCGCCCATGCCGCGCTGCCCCTGCGCTCGCGCTCAAGTGGAGCCGAGCCCCTCGCGCGCCTCACTTCCCCTCTGCCTCCCGCTCGCTCTGCTCTCCCTCTCGCTTGCTCTGTGTCTCGGCGCAATGTCGCCATGGCCGGTCGAGAGCTCCTGCTAGCTGCTGCGCCGCGTTCCACCGTCACCAACTCCGCCTCTGGCCCCGCTCTGCCTCGCACACACTCGCTGAGACCGCCAAGGCCGGAGCCGCCATGCCGTAGCCGCTGTAGCGCCGCTACCACCGTACAGTCGCCCACCGCGCCCACCGCACACGTGGTCGGGCCACCACCGGCTGCGCCCGGCCAAGCTGGCACTGCTACCGCGTTCCCCTGCCCGCGCCGCCCCTCCCACGCTCCTTCCCTGGGACCTCGCTGGCTGCCACACCCCGCAGCGCCGTTGCCGCCTGCCGCCGTAGCCGCTGGCCGCCGACGTCCGCAGCTGGACCGCCTCAGGCCGCCTCCAGCGAGGCCGTGTACAGCCCCAGGTCTCTGCGGGACCCGCGCACCCCTCCGCCCGGTCCATCACCGCCGCCTAGCCCTCCATGGCTGGAAATCGGCCCTGCTACGGTCCTCCTCTGCTCGGTGAGGACGAGGGGGAAGAAGAGAAGGACCTCGCGCATAAATAGAAGCTTTTCCAGGGTTCCCAATGTAAATCTTGTGGGCGCACCCAGTGCAGAGAGCTCCCGCTCTGTGCGGGGTCTGGGGAAGGGTGTTAGTGGCAAGCCTTACCCTCGCCTGTGCAATGCGAGGAGACCGCGACTCGAACCCGGGACCTTCCGGTCACAGACGGTAAGACTCTACCGCTTGCACCATATGAATAATGTTGCATAGTGTGTAATGTACTGTGGGTTGGTTTGATAAAACTACAGGGACCTCAGTACAAAGTGTTTGTCTTATATGGTTTTCATTTTTCTTTTTAGTATAAATCATTTGAAACTTTGAAAATTCATAGTAAATTGTAGAAAAATCCTAAAAATGCCAAACCAGTTTTGTTACACTCCACATGACTAGATCTATGCACTAGATATATAATATCACATGTTTTAGTATAAAATTATTGCTGTAATTTCATATCTATGTTTTCCTTGGTAAATTAATAGAGGATGTTTGGTTAGTGCAAATGCAGTGAAATTTTTATGGTAAACTAGTCTGGATGTGTGTGTGCTCTGGTAAAAATTTCATGTCCAATGGATGTTTATTTACTGAGTTATTGATTTATCATGTGTCACATGCTTTTATCACCATTAAATCTTAATTAATTATTAGTAAATAATCTGCTTATCTAGAAATTATGAAATTTATGCAGTAGCTTTGTTTAGTTAAGATGTGTCTCCCATAAAATTTTCATCTCCAAAATAGATGTTTGGTGCGCCACCTTTTTATTACTTGGTTATAATTATTAAAGCTTTTATATATGTTAAGTGTTTAGATTAGGGTTAATATACGTTTGTCTCTGCAACAAATTAGAGGGCAATAATTACAACTGTGTTCTCTGCAGCAACAATGTTGAGGAAACTGCTCACCACCTATTTTTCAGTTGCCCCTTCAGCCAGGAATGTTGGCAGCACTTGGGAATCCAATGGAACCTTCAGAGTGAATTCTTTCAAATGATGATACAATCAAAACAGCAGCACCAAAATCCTTTCTTCATGGAGACCTTCATCATTGCTGCCTGGCATATTTGGAAGTAGAGAAACAACTTCATATTTGATAGAGGCCGGCCTTCTTTCTCTTCTTGGAAAAAACTCTTCTGTGAAGAGGCCAAACTTCAGGCTTTTAGAATGAGAGATGATAAACGTGTAGCTTTTCTCCTCTGTTTAGATCTCTCTTAGGCCTCCCTAGTTTTTGGCCTGTGGTTCCCTTCCAGCCGTGGCTACCTCAGCCCCCCGGCTCATTGGTTTGTTGTTATTTCTCTATCTTTTGTACAGGTTTCAGTTTTTATTTAATATATTCCTACAGTGGGGGCTTCCCCTGCTGTATTTCCCATTCAAAAAATATATGTTTGTCTATACTACTTGTTTTACATGATGTATAGGCAAAGTGTGTTTAGTAAGTAGAAGTGTGCTTGGCATGTTATGATGAACTTTCACTTGTATGTTTTAAAATGCAAATAGTTGTTTTGCTCACTTGTGTGATAATAGTAACTCGCAAGTAAGTCGTTGTGGAGAGGATGAGAGTCGAACCTCCAACATTTAGTTACCCTTCACCGTGATGACGTGTTGCTTGTCTTGTATTGTTTGTAAATGTCTTGTTACACTTGTTTGACTTAAGCATGCATTTGCATCTATGCATATCATTTAGGTGCGTTGGTGGTTGATGGATGAATTGATGGCCTATGGAGTTGAACCAGAAGCTCGTGTAATGTGACCACGTCCAGAAGATGGAGATGGTTGGATCACGTCCCGAAGATGGAGCCGACTAACATAGTATAATGATGGTTTACCCTGGCAAGCCCCGGTGCATAACCCCTATTTTTATAGCACTTATTATCATGTCGTTCGTGCATTAAGTTACAGGAGTTGATTGAAACCCACCCACATAAATATTCTATCCTATGAGTCCTACTAGTAAGATAGGGATCGTGTAGTATGCTATGCTATAGGGCTTACGGTAGAAGTCGAGTGATGGACGGTCACTCGCGAGAAATAGGTGATGGTTATACTATTACTACTGTCACATGGTTTTGGATATGGACAATAATTGGAGACTGGGCAGGAAGAGGAAAAATGGATTTTTTGAATGGTTGGTAGGTGCAACAGGGCGCGGCTCTAGGTGCACGTTTCCCGGCTATGTCGGCCTATGTCGATTAAGGACCGCGAACACATAACAGGGGCCTGAGTTATAGTTGACCGTGAAGCTAAGTACTTTCCTATGACTCAGGGTCCCTAAAAAGTTTATTGGAGTGTTACACTGGACCATTCGAGGAGTTGTTAGGAGGCAGGGGATGTCCATGGTAAAACTTACGAGGGGGAAACCCGTCACCGGTTCGCGGGACGGGCCTCATAGGGTGGGTTCCCCGGATGGTCGGGTCGCTTTCAGACCTGGGTCGTACGAGAGGAAAGGTAGCCTTGTACTTGCTCCTTCGAGAAGTACGCGCGTGTGTTTGGGATTGTCCAGCTGGATGTACAAAACCCACGCCCAATATCATATTGACTCTCTCTCGTCCAATAAGAGTTTCCGAGAGTTACTTTATTCAAATTCTCTCCTTTCCAAAGCTCCACAAGGCTGACAAAAAGAGTAATAGGACAACAAGCAATCTTGCTTTCATTTATTTTGAGTTCTTTCTTTGTTGAGATGGAAATCGACGTTCTTTTGAAAAGGGCTAGGTAGTTTGCACGCAGGCTTCTTCATGAAAGGTAAAAAATAGACTTTGATTTCATCATCAACATGACTAGTCGTTCGTTTGAAGCCTTAAGAAACCGGCAGTTTTTTTTTCCGAATGACCTGATTTCGAGAATCAACTAACCAACAAATCAGTAGCCCAGGTGATCTCGATTGCAATCGCCGTCCCTCCTCGGATATGGATACCACTTGTCGCACTACTGCTATCGTAGTTAATACAACTAAAACATGAAGGTGATGATGAGGGTACTGTGGATCATGAGAAATATTCTAATTACTTATCACATGCTTAAAAGTAGTTCATGTGCTTACCTAGAATGGTTAAGGAATGTACTTGATGTGATTGCTAAAACTTTGAATATAAGGATGCACTGTTAGTAATCCTTCTCTGTAAAAACAACCAAACAGCTATCAAATAGCCCCCTGCATATCCTTGAGAGTTGGGAGGCTACTCCCACCTAGTCGAGTAAGTCTTGCGGAGTACATTGTGTACTCAGGGTTTTATTCCCCCTGTTGCAGGTAACAGGTGGATGCTGGAGCTAACCGTTGCTGTGTGTGGATACCTCCTGGGTGGGCTCAGCGAGAAAATCCTTCCGCTGCGATCGTAGTAGTTTTACTCTCATATAATTCTACTTCTGCTTTATTCAAAACTATTTACTTCCGCTGCTCTTGTATAAAATGGCCCTTCTTCCGTTGCTTATATGAAACCTGTTTTAACTCTGATTTTACGTAATCTTGTGATGTATGAAATGGTTAATAAATGATGTAAGCTTTATTCACTTGTTTATGATCCTGATGAAAACGTGGATTTTCGAGTCCTCCCTATGGGGTGTACTCGACAGACTACCGGGTTTAACTTGGTCTCTTGTGTACTTAGTGTCAAATGGCTGACAAGTACACTCGGGATTAGGTTAAATTGGGCGGTTCTGCCACAACCACCACCCCAGAGAGAGAGAGCCCACTCGCGCTGACAATTTACACAATATACAGTTGCGATATTTGTATGTTTGTCTGGCTGGTTTAGCTACTTTTAGAGACTATATGTGCTACTTTGACACCAGGGATACAACAATATGATTTTGTCATCTCTTTGATGATATCTGGATACAGTTTTTTTTTAATGAACCTAGCAGGAGCTCTGCCTCTCAATTAAGAAAAGAGAGTTTATGTACAAAAAGTGCCATCGGCACAAAAACCCCCAAAGGGCACATAGAGTAAAGTAAAGCACACAGCACACATGTCCTGGGGGATAGATACAAGGTCTAAGTCAGGTTGTTGAAGACCCTAAAGCATAGGTCGATGTCCTCTTTGGTTTTGGAGGCTACCTGCCGGACATCCATCACCAAATTTTGGAAAATCCTTCTGTTTACAGTCAAACACCTAATAACCACTATGGGCATAATCTAATGCTCATTGTTATTATCTTTAGGGGATTTGAATGCTCTAAAGCTATTTATCTCACCCTGTCCCTTTAAGGAAGAAAACAAAGTGATAGTGTAAAATTCATACCTTTCTGTGGCAGTGGCAGTTAAAGCAACAAAGGGAACACCCACAAGAAGGTCGCGCAATGAATGCAGCTGCTTGTACTCCATCCTGCAAGAGAGTTTGAATTATGGAAATCAAGTTAAAAGAGGGAGAAATGCCGATTTTTCTCCGCTTCCAATCAATTCAATATCAAAGGATGGGGGATGAAAAATATAGAAAAAGCATGCACATAAAGGTGCAATAGCATCAGCCCAAAATCTGGATAAATAAGAACACACAATCCATCCCACCATTACATATAACTACCACAAATACCTGTTCCACAAGTGAATACAGGATTTTCCAAATTGCATAAATATATTGTTTATGAAACTCAAATGACTAAGTACCCTGTACGTTTACAAGACGTGTTCAGTGTTCCATTTATCAAATCAAAAGAAAAAACAACCTGAAATCATGGCCCCATTCCGATATGCAATGAGCTTCATCGACAGCTAACAAGCAGATTCCAGCAGCCTGCAAGTTACTCCAAAACCTGGACAAAAATGGAAAAGAAAAGTAAGTCAACCTAGTAAAAACTGCATGTATTATATGTTTTGTTTCTTTCAGAAGAACAGTAGGGGAGGGCCCTACTAAATATATCCATATTGCCAAGATCTACATGACGAACATATAATAAGATTTGATAAGGCCACAGCTTTATTGTATAAATATTGATCTACCCAGGACAGAACTCTCAAGTTTTATTGCAGCCAAGTGTGATGGATTGCAACTCGTATCAAAGGATTGAAGGTTGTAGGGTACGGGTGGTAGCGGTGGAAGATGAATGGACGCGGATGCAGGACCATATGCTTCAACAAGGGCAGAACCATGACAGCAACGTCGCCCAGAGACAACGCACAGGATGGATGGGTTTTGGGGAGTTTAATCATGCTTCCTTTATTCAATTAATTGCATGGCATTACACAGCCATCTCCTAGAATCCTAGACCAACAAAACATACTAACAAGCTTCAATATTAATGTGCAAGCCAGCTCAATCTCTAAACTAAATATTAAACTAACGTGATGAAGTTGGAGAGGATATTGGAGCCAGTTCAAGCGTGCTGCACTGCATCACAGTACAGCTGTCCCCACATAACAACAAACCAGAAGGTGAGCCAAGAAGCCTTTCCTTGAGCAAACACATATCTGTCGCTAGCATTACCTATAATCAATTTCATTGGAGGCATTTTATCAAGGATACACACATTCCTTTTGGAGACAGATATTTCAACAGCCCAAGATTCCGAGTTCCCTAGAAATAAATCCTGTTGGGTCCTCGTTGCAACTCTATTTATAGCTACATCTCGGTTACCTATGAAAATAATGTTGACACGCACAATAACTTGAAGCAATATACATATACCTTCACTATTAACCAAGGTATCTACAACCTCTTCCACTAATCCTGCATACTCAGAAGGACAAGCTATTCAAGTTTGCAACAGCCTACTATGGTGTCACAAGAACATGTCCAGCACACCATATGCTTTTATAACATCTAAAGTAATACCAAATATTATAGCGTTTCACCTTGAAGGAAGTGAAATGGCTTTCTCTGGTGTCATGTACAGCACATCAAACGCGCCCTTTTCCGCCTCATTGCTGACGGAGCTATTCATTTGGGTGCTGCCAAGGTACTCAGATTTCACACCTTTTTGTTTTAAACTCATAACCTGTTTTAAGGAAATGAAGTCCTCACCAAGTATTTTGGTAAAAGAAATTTAAAAACGTGAGTAAAGCACTAAGGATATATTGAACATTTCAACCCTACCTGGTCTTGCATCAGGGACAGAAGAGGGCTTACAACAACAGCTGTCTTCTTTGTAACCAGTGGGGGAATTTGATAGCTGCCAGAAGAGGAATTGCCATAATCGAACAGCAATTTTTGTATACAAAATGAAATAATAGAATCTTTCAGTCTTGTTCCTACCTATTGTCTGGATATACCAGAAGAGAACTACGGTCTGTTGAGGCTACTATAAAATATTTACTTAATATAAATGAGTTCGACAAAACGCATTTCCTTTTTTCTGAAGAAATGTGAGAGATCAGCAAATAATTTAAGGAGAATATATATATATATATATATATATATACTTACAAAAAACAAATTAGCAAATAGGAGGCATTTCGCTTGAAATCCTGCTGCAAACCCACAGCTCTAGTGTCAACAACCTACTATAGATTTTTGTAGAAATTGATAAACAAAACAGCTCTAAAAGGTTTTGCAGATGACAACAATTATGAAACAGAGAAAAATGTGGTCAGGTCCTTTTGAGAAGATAATTTTGCCGGTTTCTGCACAATCCACTCTAATCATGATTTCCTAGGTGCAGTTAAACTCCAGCTGACCTGATGATTTCCTGGCAGAAAATGTTAAGATATGCACACTACAATGAAAACGACCTGGCCATTATAGCTTAATGGCTACATTTATACCAACAAAATGTATTTACGAAACCATTGAAACCCATCAATCAATCAATCTCGAGCAATATCTCAACCATCCACAAAAAATAGATCCAGAAAGCGCCAGAGGTACAACTCATCGTCCAATAAATGCAGCATTGGAACTTAGATTGTACCATCGACAACACCCCACACAAAATAAATAAATAAAGAAACAAGCGCCGCACAGCCATTTCGTCATAATAAAACACCCAAAAAAAACACAAGCGAGGGAGACCGACTCTACCAGATGGACTTGCCGCTGCCGGTGGCCATGACGGCGAGGCAATCCCGCCCATCCAGGACCTTCTGTATGATCTCCCTCTGGTACGGCCGGAACGTTGAGTACCCGAAATAGCCCTGCACATACAGAAACGTGCGGGATTAGACCGCCGCCGCCGTTGGGATAGGATTCTAGCGCCGCGCGGCGTCGGGGCCCCACGGCGCCTAGGGTTTTGGGGGTGGGGAGTTGGGGCAATGCGATGCTTGCCTTCAGCGCCGCCTCCATTCTGATTCTGGCAGGGGCCAGAGGGCTCCGCCGGAATGGGTGGACGGTAGCGGAGTGGTTTTGCTCGCGTCGAGAGGAGGGGGCGAGCGGAGACGGAGTCGCCGGGTCGGGATGGAAGTGGACGAATCGAATGGTGACGGACGGGCCGGCGAAAGTGGGGTTTTGGCCGTTTGGGGGGAAGGAATGGGGAGGGGAAACGGCGGCGTTTTGTCGATGTTCCCGCCAAATCATTCCTTCCGCACCCGCAGACCGCAGTCCCGCCGCTAGTGGCACCTAGTGGGCCGTGTGGGCCGTTAGTATTTCGGCCCTCACCGAGGAAAATAAGTCATGATAAAATAATAAAGACAAAATACGTTTTGACCAGAAAAGCCCACGCTCGATTATTTCGAGCGTAGGCTTCTTCGATAAAGAGGAATCAAACAATTTAAATGGAGTTTTTTTTAACGTATCAATAAGATAGAACGATTTGAACCGATGATCCTCGCATTATAAATGTGATGCTCTAACCTCTGAGCTAAGTGGGCTTACATAACAAAAATAGTGTAACAAATAAAAATATATATATCTTGAATCTGGTATTCAAGGAGTTGAACCAGGATTTCTAAATGGATAGGATAGGGTATTTCTATATGTGATAGATAATGTAAATGCAAAAATTTGTCTTCTAAAAAGGGAAATATTGAATGAATAGATTGTAAATTTTTCGAAAATTTGGTATTTCTTTTTCTTCTGGACAAGATAGTTGCCCTAGCGAGAGTGGGATTTCTACAACAATCCCAAACCCTTCAGATAGAATCTAAGAATAAAACTCAAAATAAAAAAATTGCGGTGATCAAACAATTGATCTTGGTTAGGATAATTAACCGAATTAATCAAAAAATTCTACCAATACATTCGAATAATTAAATGTTTCACAAGTATTGAACTAAATTTCTTGTTATTACAACAAAAAAATTTCACAGGCTCGGAACCATTTAATCCACAGTCATCCTAATTTTCTTCTATTTCTGTATCCATATAGAACTTTCTTGCTGTTTCTTGTCTTTGGTCTCATATAATCCAGGAAGGGTATAAACTAAAATCCAGTCAAATTTCACCTATAAAAGAAAGACTATTGTTCCTTAGTAATGTATAGGAAGAAGGGGTCATCTTTATCCATTGAAGCGGAGGAAATAGTAATAAAAAGAATCATTCTGAGCGAGTCCATAAGAAGCAACCCACTTTTTCATTGGTTCCGGGGGAAGACCAAAGATCTTGCGCGACCGGTCCGCTAGAAAAATACAAAAGAGAAAGAAGTCTCGTTAATCTCTTCATGCTCGTTCCAAGTTTGAAGTACCATTTGGTATAAATGTCCATACAGCACGAGGCACGGCGGCCCGGCATGAAGCCTGCATTTTTTGTCCCAGCCCAAGCACGGCACGCCCCGATGGTTAGTGGGCCCGACCTGGCCCTAGCCCGAGGGAGCAGGCCAGGCCAGGGCCGCTGCTCAGGCCCATGGGCTGGCATGGCTCGCCTCGGCAATCACACGCAGGCACTGGTGGTGGCCTAGTAAAAGCAGCGCTATGTCCCCAACCCCTAACCCTAACTTTAATCCCTTCCCACCCGCGCCACACTCTCTCGCGCCCGGCTCCCCTCCCTCCCCGCGCCGCACTCGCAAAGTCACGAGCCGCGACCGTCGCCCGCTCCCCACTCGCAGCCCCAACCGCTTCCCACTCCGAGCTTAGGCAAGCGTCGCGCCGCCTCTGCCTCTGCCTCCACCAGTTTCGATGGCAGTGGGTGTCGCGCCTCTACCTCCACCAGACCCGACTACCATGAGGCCTGAGCTTCGACGAGCGCGTGGGAGCAGAGCGCGGCGGTGGCTCCCCTTCTGCCTCGGCGAGCGCATGCAGGTCACGCATGTGTGCGGCCGTGTGGAGGCTCCATCTCTGACTCCGTCACAGCACTACAACCTGCGGCAGTCGCCCCATCCTCGCTTCCCAATCTGTGTCTTAGCTCCTCCATGCCTAGTCCGATAGCCACTTACTCGGGCTACGTGCTAACCCGACCTACTAAGATTGTCGTGCTTATCAGGCCAGGTCCGGCCCAAAAATTGGCCCATAGGGCCATGCTTGGGCCTGATGGTCAGGCACGAAGCCCTCTCCTGCATGGCTTCGAGAGGCATGACGTGCCATGATGGCCTGACCCCCTAGCAGGCCATGCCTAGCATGGGCCCATGCTCGACAGAGCCGGACCGGCCCGATGGACATCTATAACATTTGGCCAAAGAAAAGCCGCTTCCTAACACGATTACCTCTTTATATAGATAAATATAGGATTGATGGGGCCCGCACAAGCGATGGAGCATGTGGTTTAATTCGATGCAAAGCGAAGAACCTTACCAGGGCTTGACATGCCGCGAATCCTCTTGAAAGAGAGGGGTGCCCTCAGGGAATGCAGACACAAGTGGTGCATGGCTGTCATCAGCTCATGCCGTAAGGTGTTGGGTTAAGTCTCGCAACGAGCGCAACCCTCATGTGTTTTTGAATTATTTGTTGAAACAGACAAAGTAAGGGAAAACCTCTGAAGGAATTTCCATATTAACCTTGGATATAAGAGTTGCGAATCGAATCTCTCTAGAAAGAAGATCTCTTGTCTCATGGTAGCCTACTCCAGTCCCCTTATGAAACTTTTGTTATTGGGTTAGCCATACACTTCACATGTTTCTAGCGATTCACATGGCATCATCAAATGATACAAGTCTTGGATAAGAATCTACAACGCACTAGAACGCCCTTGTTGATGATTCTTTACTATGACAGCATCTACGATCTGTTTCACTCAAACCAAAAGCAAGGAGCGCTTACTTTAGCCTTTGTTTCTTTTGTGATGCGTCTTCCTTAAGGATTCATCCAATGTAATCCCCACTTCCCTTCTTTTTGATTTCCCTTCTATTTAGATATGATATAGACCTAATTCTTATACAAAGAAAATGCTTTCGCTTCACTTTGTCTCACTTTCTCTAGAATCTCTAGAAAAAAGAATTGCTCTACCCTTTATTTAATGATAGTCAAAAACTATTCTTTTACTACCTGTGGGGTATAGCCCCCGGTATCCACAAGACAAGACATGGGCCGCACCATCAGAGGTGGCTCAGCCCACAAGATCAAGGCGTGTACGACGCTGCTCGCGTGCACCGTAAGATATTGTATAGTACCAAATAGGCTACTTTTTTGTAACCCTACCCCTCCAGAGTATATAAGGAGAGGCAGGGGTCCCCTAGTGGATATGATCGATACATCTCAATACAATACATCAGAACATAGGATGTAGGGATTACGTCATACTGATGGCCGAACCTGTATAAATCTTGTGTCTTGGTGCTTGTATTACCATCTCGCTCCTGATCTCGCTCACCTCTATGACAAATCTACCATCGTGGGATACCCTTCGGTCGACTACCAAGCAACTTTTGGTGACAGTTGACGCGCCACATAGGGGTGTGCGCTTGATCCATGGCGAGCCAAATGGACCTCAAATCAACAACGCGTTCTCATCAACAATCTCGTGGAGATCTATGTCGGTCCACGATGATGATTCATCGCTGGCTACATCAGCCCTCGTGACGTCAAATCCGATCTCAGAACCACCTTCAAGGTCGCCTTCACCAATAACTCACCGCCCGCTAGGTGCTCGCCGTCAAAGCTGACCAGATAACGCCATACGTCATCGACCAGACATTCTGTCTAAAGCTAAGTCACACTTTAATATTCTTCTAAATATTCTCCAATCTCTGTATATCGCCATGATGTTTCTCCGAACTGTTTTCTCCATGTTTGCTCTCCAAATGATTTTCCGAACCCCCGAATAGTCGCGTTGATGCTTGGATACCTCTAGAGATGACCCTGTCTCCAGCTCCTCCCTACACGTGCTACGGGCTCCGCGCTCTGCGTTATAGGTGGTCGATAGCGGCTCCTTGGTCACGCCTATTCCTCCTACACATGCACGGGCTACGCGCTCGATATTATGGACTATGGGCTAGTTAGGGCTACAGACTCAGCTACATACTAACTGGTCGGGCGGTTTATATTAAATATAAATACATCTTCACTCCAACTGATCGCCGAGCTACATACGCTATTTTTCTCTAGAGTTCATATATTTTTACATCATGTACTACCCGTTCTACATATTTGTATTGTAGGATTATCGTCCCAGTGATCAAAACACTATAACAGAACCGACCAATTATACAAGATTAAGTAAGAAAATCTTCCACCGAAGCAGATAATTTAGCAAACTTAAGCCCATATAACTCGGTAGTCCGTGAAACCATGAAGGATTTCAAACCAATCGACATACAAACCAAAATCGTACAAGTTTAGCAATTACCAGTCACATGTTACATAAAGTTCACAATGATAGTTGGATACATTAGAGTTTAGAACATAAAGTTATTACAACCCAAGTTTCAAACTAAAATAGCAGAAAGCAAATAGTTTTAAAGCCATACACACTTTTGGTTCAGATACAGTGCCAGTAGGTAGTCATCTCCAATAAAAGCATCAGATGAGAGATACGGAGTGACCATTGCCCTTGGTCCTAGTTGTCACCCTATCCCTGGGTACAGGCAGTTAATGCAATAGCCGTAGTACATTTGACCATCTGCAATAATAATGGGAACAACGCCCTAAGTACGAGAAGGTACTCAGCTAGACTTACCCGTCTTAAACCAAAATAAAGCGACTGCCAAGGGTTATGCAAGGCTTTCTTTACTGGGCTAGCTGACTCGTTTGCAAAAAGCATAAGCTATCATGGAGAAATCATTTTAAGTACTTTGCATCATCTTTATTATGACCTATCCATCTAGGTAAGCACCTATACTATAGCAATCACTTGATTAACCAATAACATCCAGTTACCAACTTAGATTTAGCATATCCTATACCATCCAGATAACCATCAGTGTTCCATCATAATTACTATGATGTTGTAGCTCAAGTCAAGTGCTCACTATCCAGGAGCGATGGCTATTCGAATCGATTCCTAACCAGCTGGTGATTTATTCCTCACACAAACCACACTCACCGATCAAGTGAGCTACAGATCACTAATGACACTTTCCAAGTAGCCGCAGGATAACAGTCATGGACCACACTACCCAGGGACCGCTCGACAGCTAGGACACACCTTGGGCTCACTCTTCGCGTCCCCGTCATACCCCCTTCAGCACTAGTCTGCTAATCCGAGTTTATCCTGGCTCGAATAGTGTCACTAGCTTCGCGGTCGAAAGGTACTTTATTTGGCTAGCTAAATGTGAGGCATACGTTCAATATGACAAGAGGGACGAGCAACAATCGTCCTTAATCGACACAGACAGAAAACTAACAGCACCCCAGAACCCTATCTGGTTGCCTCTAACTTTTTCGTCCGGTCTCCAATTATCCATCACACATGGTTAATTCCAGAATATCATTCTTTCCATAGCTAAATTCTTCTAGTAACCACCTATAAATACAGGTGACCGTAAATCACCGATCGCTACCGGTCTAAGCAAGGCTAAGCAGTTATTCGATCCCGACCTAGCAGGGTAAAAAGGTAATAAGGTAGGCAAGGATAGTAATAAATGCATCAATGGTTTCAATCAACTCCTACAACTTAATACAACAATATATAAACTCATATATAGAAAGAATTTGCTTTTATAATGTAGGAGGCTTAGAATGCTCTGGGGATTGCCTCGTTCGAATGAACTAGGTTGATGATCCACGCACTCGGCTAAGTCCTCTCCTTGCTCCTCTTCCTCTGGCACCTCCTGTGCCTGGACTTCTTGTGAATCTGTCCCGGTCTGCTCTTCCTGAACTACTACTAGCAACTCCTCCTACGATCCTATATGATGCAAATGTATAAGTGCTAATGCATAGATGCATCAGAGAGATGACATGTAATGATCATGATGCATAAAATGTAGATGAACATGTTTAATTTTATTGGACATAGTAGAAGTAAAGCTCTTCTACAAGGTAGCCAACATCATCTAAGAACATGTACTACTATACTACTACTACAACCATTGTACTAACATGCCAAGTCACTATAGCAAGCTAAGATGCTTCAAGGATACACCAAAGCAAACATCATTAACTAAACATGCATTAAAGAAGATTATTTTATTTTATTTTAAACTAGGGCTATAACAGCAATATATATTTTTGGTGCTCATAAAAATCTGAGAAAAATACAGTAGCATAGTACTACTCTAAGTAGACTACCATAAAATTTTCATGGCATTTGGATAAGTAAAATAGCCTACACAAAAATGACAAGCTATGGCATAAATATGAGCATGAAAATACTTTGTATTATGAAAAGTATCAAACAACAGATTTAATATTTTTCCTATGTTCTACACAGTAAACAATTACGGCACAAAATTTATCATACACATGTTTTATACAATTTTTGGTCTCTATCAAAATAACAAAAATCATCAATTAAAGACACTTGAACTACACATCAATATTTCTCTATAGAACATGCATGACATATATTTTTCCTACAAAGTACATCACTAAAGGAGATTAACAAAACTAGAACCATATTTTTCTGATGTATATTCTATTTATTAGACATTTTCTAAGAAATTAGCATCTATTCAATTTAAATAAAGCTACATAGAAAAGTATCACAAATTTGCCATGCAATATTTTTAACATATAGATCTAGTCACAAGAAACCTAGCAAAACTTATTTCAACAAATTTGGAGCTAAAATGAGCAAACTATGGATTTTTGAAGCCTTTAAAAGCATTTTCTAGAAATCTTTTTCTTTTAAAACGAAAATCCAGCCGACCCTATTGGCTAGATGCACCCGGATCTACACCCAAAACCGCTCCAGAGAGACAGACAGGCGGGACCTAGTGGGTCAATTGACCCCACCGGTCAGTCAAACCCGAGCAGGGCTCGCGGTTGACCGGCGAGATCTCGCTGTCGGCGAGGTTGCCGGTGACGAGGTCACCACCATCGTGACCACCGTGACAAGGCAGACGCGATAGTGCAAGCGGCAGGGCTAGAGAAGCTTGAAATTAAGCTCACCAGCGGCCATGGTGGCGCGGTGGAGCGGCTCATCGGTGGTACGCCGACTCTGACCACGGCGAGGCCTGGTGAGGTGCACGTGAGCAAGACGAGGTCACTGCGGACCTGAAGCGCGAGAAAGGGAGGAGGGAGAGGAAGTGAAGCGGGGCTATTCGCGCGGAGCCAAGCTCCGGCGAGGAGGAGCACACTCTGGCGAGGGATTCCCGGGGAAAGGGAGCTTCCCATGGCTTACCGAGGTGAGCATGTGCTGCGCGAGGTGGAGGCAGTGCTTAGTGCGAGATGGAGCGGTCGACGGCGAGCTGGGGTGGCCGGGCGAGCCAACTCCGGCGAGGGAGCACGGTGGAGCTGTGCGGCTATGGCTGCTGCTACGTTGCAGGTGCACGAGAGACAGTGAGGGAGACAGGAGGGTTGGAGTGCGGCGCCAGGGTGCGGTTGGTCGGGCCTTGAAGGCAGCGTGGCCGATAGGGATGGGGCCGGCCGGTGGTGCCGCATGGCGAGCTCGCCAGCGCATGGCCGCCACGTGGCTTGTGTGCCCTAGCGCGGTCGGAGCGAGGGTGCGGGCGAGTGGATGGCGGGTGTGGTGGCAGGCCGGGACGGCTTCGGTCGTGGGCCGAGAAGCGAGGGCGCGGCCCATTAAGGTGAAAAATGTGATTTTCCTTTTCATTTTCTTCTCCAAATTCATTGAAATGAAATTTTGACCCTTTTCAAAGTAATTTCAAAAGTTGGACCCAAAATAAAAGTTGCTCAAAAAAATGTACTCTACAACTTTGCCAAAAAGAGTAAGGCCAAAATCCAATTAGATTTTGAACTATAGATTTAAAGTTAATTTAAATAAAAAACCCTATTTTAGAAGATTATTTTTAAAAGCAAAATTTGGGAAAATTTGAATACCAACCTTGCTCCAAAATGCATGTGAAACATTTCTAAGTCATTTGTGCTCCCAAACAATCATGTTAAACATTATTACAAGCACAAACACGACCCAGGTTCATTTAAACAGTAATGCAACATACATGTTTCATGAGCATGTTTCATATGTTTCAAAGCATTGTTTCAGTTATTATTTAACATGATTATGCATGTATGATTATGATGCTTGATAATGTATTATGTTCATGATTTGCAGTGCCTAAATGCTTGCATAACACCAGGGTGTTACAACCCTCCGCCCTTATAAGAATCTCGTCCCAAGATTTTGAGTTACGAACCATTTGTTATAAAAATCCTTATAAGCGTTTTGCAGATATTCTCCTGTTTCCCACGTCGCATCACCATCATCATGATGACTCCACTATATCTTATATGTTCTTATCACTTTGTTCTGAGTGACTTGGTCCTTAGTGTCCAAAACTCGAACCGGTTGCTCACGGTATTCCTAAGTCTGATTTGAGCCGAATGCTCTGAGGTTCTATTCTCTCTTCTAGAACACGCAAGCACTTCTTCAACTAGTGATACATGGAAGACTGGAAAGATCGAACCCATCGCTTCTGGTAACTGTAACTTGTAAGCCACTGGACCCTTTTTCTCTATGATCTTGTATGGTCCTACAAACATAGGAGCGAGCTTTCTCTTTATTCCAAACCGTTGTACTTTTTTCATTAGAGTAACCTTCAGATAAATGTAGTCACCTACCTCAAACTCAAGCGGTCTCGTTCTCTTATCGGCATAACCCTTCTGACATGACTGTGCCGCTTTCATGTTTTGTTGGATAATACTGGACCTTTTTCTCAGCCCTCATCAACAAAATCGATTCCATATAACCTTCTATCTCTCTAGGCTCAACCCAATTCAATGGTGTCCTACATTTCCTGTCATACAATGCTTCAAATGGAGCCATATTGATACTCTCTTGGTAACTATTGTTGTAAGCGAACTCTGCCAAAGGTAACCATGATTCCCATGAACCCCTAGATGATAACACACAAGCTCTAAGCATATCTTCAAGAACAGCATTAACTCGCTCTGTCTGCCCATCTGTCTGTGGGTGGTAAGTTGTACTACGAATCAAGCTAGTACCCAAACCTTTATGAAGATGCTCCCAAAAATGAGCGGTAAATTGTGACCCACGGTCAGACACGATAGTCTTTGGTATACCATGTAATCGAACAATCTCTGCAATGTACTTCTTAGCATACTAAGGGGGTCGAAAAGTGTTCTTAACTAGTAAAAAGTGAGCTGATTTGGTAAGGCGATCTATAATTACCCAAATCAAATCATTCCCCTTTGGTGTGGTGGGAAGACCAGTGATAAAATCCATACTTATATCATCCCATTTCCAATCTGGTACTGACAAAGATTGCAACATTCCTGCGGGTCTCATGTGAAGAGCTTTCACTCTACAACACATGTCGCAATGAGCAACATATGTTGCAATCTCCTTCTTCATCTTCGTCCACCAATAACAAGGTCTTAATTCTTGGTACATTTTGCTACTTCCAGGATGGATAGACAACTTAGAGTGATGAGCTTCATCCATCAATTTATTCTTGAGCTCTCGATCTTTAGGTACAACCAGACGGTCCTTAAACCATAACACTCCTTGTTCATCCACTCTAAAGTGTTTGGTCGGTTCTTTCTTCATTTTCTCCTTGATATGGAATATTCCCTTATCTGTTTTCTAACCCTCAATGATCTTGCTCTCCAAGGTACAACTAACCTGGATATTATGCAACACAGCAGGATGCAACAAATTGAACCCATCTTCAAACAACGGTTGCATTGCAAGAGAATGTGACTTCCTACTTAAGGCATCTGCTACTACATTTGCCTTTCCCGGATGATAGTGCACATTCAGATTATAATCCTTTATCAGCTCTAACCATCTTCTCTATCGCATATTTAACTCAGACTGAGTAAATATGTACTTGAGACTCTTATGATCTGTAAAGATATTACACACATTCCCAAGCAAGTAGTGTCTCCAAATCTTTAGAGCATGCACAACGGCCGCAAGCTCTAAATCGTGCGTAGGATAGTTAACCTCATGCTTCCTCAACTGACATGAGGCATAAGCAATGACCCTTCCATCTTGCATCAGAACACATCCTAAACCACTCTTTGATGCATCACAAAACACATCAAACGACTTTTCTATATCCGGTTATGCTAGAACAGGAGCAGTGGTTAGCAAATTCCGCAAGGTGCAGAAAGCTGCCTCACACTCCTCTGTCCAAACGAACTTATGATCCTTCTATAGAAAACTTATCATTGGCTTGGCAATCTTCAAGAAGTTCGGTATAAAATGACGATAGTAACCGGCTAATCTAAGAAAACTCCAAACCTCATGAACTGTGTTTGGTGCCTTCCAGTCCATAACCTCATGTACCTTACTAGGATCCACTGAGATTCCATTCTCAGATAACATATGACCGAGAAAAGGAACTATCTTTAGCCAGAACTCACATTTACTAAACTTAGCATACAACTGGTGATCTCTGAGTCTAGTCAAGACAATTCTTAGATGCTCTGCATGATCCTGTTCGTTCTCTGAGTATACTAGAATATCATCAATGAACACAATCACGAACTTATCCAACTTCGGCATAAAGACCGAATTCATCAGATACATAAAGTACGCAGGAGCATTTGTCAAACCAAAGGACATGACAAGATACTTGCACAAACCATATCTGGTGGACAATGCGGTTTTGGGTATATCTTGTGGTCTAATCTTGATCTGATGGTACCCTAATCTCAAATCTATCTTGGAGAACACCTTGGCTTTTGACAATTGATAAAACAAGATATCAATCCGAGGTAGAGGATACTTGTTTTTAATTATCACCGCATTCAATGGTCGGTAGTCCACGTACATCCGTAAGGAGTTATCCTTCTTCTTCTTCACGAACAGTGCGGAACATCCCCATTTCGATGACCTTGGACGAATTAAACCCTTAGTCAACAGATCTTGGAGTTGTTTCTTCAACTCGGCTAATTCATTTGGAGGATCCGATAAGGCCTTCTTGAGATTGGTGGTGTTCCAGGGATTAACTCAATGGCAAACTCAACATCTCTGTCCGATGAAAGACCGGGTAACTCATTTGGAAACACGTTCGGAAACTCGCACACTACTGGAATCTTGGCTAGAAGAGTAGTTTGAACTACACAAGTTGTACTGGCCAGATCTATTCTTCAAGGTAAGGTTATTTGAAATGTACCTTCTCCAACAGGTTCTTTGAGAGAAATGCTTCTTCCTCCAACATCAATTACTACTCCCATCTTATTAATCCAGTTCATTCCTATAATCACATCCAGAACTAGCCCTAGCATAACTATCAAGTTAAGCTTATACTGCCTGTTTGCTATACACAGGGTTACCCCCTAGACTATCTGATTAGTTAATAGATCAGCCCCAGCTGAACTGATCTGATAAGCACATTCCAATTCAACTATCTTTTGCTCATATTTTCTTACAAATGCTTGACTTATGAATGAATGAGATGATCCAGAATCAAACAAAATGATTATAGGATGATTGTTGATAGAAAACATACTGGATGTCATGGGCTCTCCTTCCGGGATGTCATCAATGGTGGTGTGGTGCACACGAGCTTGGTACTGATTCTTCTACTTCTTGGGATATGGGCAAAACTTCGCAAAGTGCCTAGGTTGATTGTAGTTGAAACACGGTCCTCTTACTTGAGTAGCAGCTCCAGATGAACTGCCTTATCCAGTCTTGGCTTGTGGCACCACCATCTTGAATGGCTTCTAAATCCTCTGAGGTTGCTGAGCATTCTGATTCCTTTGCTGGGGTGGCCTAAACCTTGCACCAGGGGCAGGTGGACAATACGTAGAACGATTTGCCATTAGGGCCCTTGACTGGGACGGACCTGACTCAAAAGCCCTCTTGCGAGTCTTGGATGTAGCATATACATTGTTGTTCTTTTCTTGCTTTAAGTAGTCACTAACAAAGTCATTGAAACCAGTTCTTGTGTTGGTACCCACGTGCTTCATCATTTTAGGATTCAGACCTCTCTTGAAACTAGCGATCTTTTTGGCATTGGTATTCACCATGTCAGAGGCATAGCAACTTAGATTGTTGAATGCATATAGATATTGTGTCACAGTCTTGGTGCCTTGATTCAGTGCTAGAAATTCTCCAAACTTCATTTCTATCAAACCAGGTGGAATGTAAACTCCACAAAAAGCCTTAGTGAATTCCCTCCAAGTAATGTGGGCATTGGGGGGAAAAGTGGTGCGGTGGTGCTTCCACCACATTCCTACAGGGCCTTGTAGCTGATGAGCTGCATACTTAGTCTTCAACACTTTTGTCATCCTTAGAACACGAAACTTATCTTCCATGGTGTTTATCCACTCTTCTACATCCAATGGCTCTGTCGCTTCTTTGAAAATTGGTGGTCTGGTGTCCATAAAGTCCTTAAAACTGCTAGACTGATTCGCTTCATGTCCACCTGGGTTTAACCCATGGCGGGTGTTGTCAGCAATGTGGCACAATGCAGCTTCCATGTTCTGCTGCATGCCCTCCATGTTGCATTGACTGAGATGGTGGTGGATCACGGTTCTCATTCCCAGCGACACTGTCACTTGCCTCAGTAGCGTCATACACGGTACGGCGAGTGTTCGACATCTGCATATTTTAGCAACAGTAATTATTAGGCGATGTTGTAGAAATTGTAAGTGAATGAAAAATTATGCCGTACTAAATTCACTGGAGAGAATAAATTCATACAATAAAACAGGGGCACAATAAGTCATTCCAATTAATACAACATCACTAATTAGATTACTTAAGCGCACACATCGCATCCATTACAACCAAATTGCCAGCATACATACACTGGACTTTTGACGTTCAGATATCGCCACAAACACATCTAAGTTTTCCAACATTACATCAAGGTCTTAGTCTTTCTACTCATTATTACATGCCAGACATGCCAACCATGCAAAAGGTCATCGCAAATGAAACCCTTGTAGCTAGCGCAACAACTACTAGCCTACTCATCATGGTCGCTGTCTAAGTCGGAGATGTTGACATTATCACCATCCACATCATCGTTGTCATCATCAGCTGGTGCCTCAAGCTCTTCGAGATCTTCATCCTCATCTAGATCCATCTCTGCTGCTCTAGGAGGAACGTAAGGGTGGAGCTGGTTATTCAGCTGATGAACCTCCTCATGTAGGTTGTCGTTGTACTCTTCTACATTGGCCAGTTGCTGCTCTAGCTCAACCTATCGAGCTCTCAGAACATCTTCTGTGGACCAGGCTTCATTCCTCTGGTGGAGCACATGGATCAACATGCGCTCAGTGTTCCTATTGGTGGTGGTCAGACGCTCAACCTGCTCTCTTAGTGCACATACGTCTCCCTCATAGACTCTAGTCCTCTAGGTCGCCTGATCCCTCTGACGAGTCAACTGAGCCATCTCTACATTGAGCCTCTCAATCTCGGCGTCGTGATCCCTCTAAAGCTGATGTCGGTCATCGCGGGCCTAACCAAGAGCACCAGACACACGTCTCAGGCTACCTTCTACTCCATTGAAAGCCTTCATCACTGCGAACATGGTGCTCATAGCAGGGTTATCACTGTTCTGTCCTTCTGTTGCACCGATCTCCAGAGATCTTCCTCTTGCTTGTTGCCACGAGTCAGTGGAGGGGTTGCCCCTCGGAAAGACTCTAACTAAAGCGGCTGCCAACTCCTAAGGAAAATGATCCATGATATCCCTCAGTATCCCAAAGGCTGCCCTGTCAGCTGCTTCTTCAGCAGTCCTGCCAGTTGACTCATAACGCCAACTAGTCCACTCAGAACCGTCACCTCGAGGACGAAAATGGCCTCCACAGTAACTAAGAGACCTTCCCCCAACTACTCATTTGTCTAGAAATAGCGGGGCTCCATTCCATCAGGATAGCCTACATAGCTGAGCACTCTCCACAAGAGTGTAGGCATCCCAAACTCTCCAAGAAACATGTGGTGCTGACGGGTACGTGGAGCAAGCTGATGGCGGGGAGCTCTGCCTCCGGTGGACTTGTGAGCGGTCTGCTTTGTGCGTGCCATCTGTAGCAAATTTTGTTTTATTACTCATGTGAGAACAAGGCTAAGTTGTCATTTTTATCAAAAGGAGATAATCAACTTATGAGGGGAGGAACAATGCCATGAATGATATGTAACAACATGATGCATGCATGTTCCGTACGTTCTCACAAACTTAGGAAAAATAACAATTGCTAGCGACATAGACGGTGGCATACAACGGTCTCTCATAAACGTAGCTAATATGTACTACACGATAGCGCCGTTATGTACCTGCAAAAGATCCACTTCAGCCCAAACCTTGACAGTATGAAAAATATGCATGAAAGCAGTAAAGTAATCTACTCGCTCTACACGCATCCCCAGATATGCGTACAACGGTAGCAACTACCCGAACCATCGTCTTATCCACGGCATCGTCACCACAGGACGGAATTCCCCACACATTGGATACCTTCATACAAACACGTGTATGGCATGTAAATAATCCAGCATCATATAAGCACTTCCCTAGATCAGTAGTGTATCCGATCATGCTCTCACAACTCTCACTTACCAAGGCGTAGAGGCAATGGATCCATACATTACCACTTAAGTGAATGGCACTCATACAATAGCACGCCATATGAACAATGAAATAGAAATATGATGCAAAGACCCCCAAGTCAGTACTTAAATAAGCCACCTAGAGTCCTTAACTGGGCATATAGGATATGACCACTGGCACACTCTTTAAGTTTTTAAATTAGAGGTTGAAACACCTATATACTATAAGTTCGTAATTAGTTTTGAAACACAAAACCCTTTTGTTTTAAATACACGCATGAACAGTACCTGCTAAACCTTGCTCTTATACCAGCTGTAACAGAACTGACCAATTATACGAGATTAAGTAAGGAAATCTTCCGCCGAAGCAGATAATTTAGCAAACTTAAGCTCGTATAACTCGGTAGTCCGTGAAACCACGAAGGATTTCAAACTAATCGACATACAAACCAAGATCGTACAAGTTTAGCAATTACCGTCACATGTTACATAAAGTTCGTAATGATAGTTGGATACATCAGAGTTTAGAACATAAAGTTATTACAACCCAAGTTCAAACTAAAATAGCAGAAGCAAATAGTTTTAAAGCCACACACACACTTTTGGTTCAGATACAGTGCCAGTAGGTAGTCATCTCCAACAAAAGCATTAGATGAGAGATACGGAGTGACCATTGCCCTTGGTCCTAGTTATCACCCATCGCCGGGTATAGACAGTTAATGCAGTAGCCGTAGTACATTTGACCATCTACAACAACAATGGGAACAACGCCCTGAGTATGAGAAGGTACTCAGCTAGACTTACCCATCTTAAACCAAAATAAAGCAACGCCAAGGGTTATGCAAGGCTTTCTTTAGTGGGCTAGCTGACTTATTTGCAAAAAGCATAAGCTATCATGGAGAAACCATTTTAAGTACTTTGCATCATCTTTATTATGACCTATCCATCTAGGTAAGCACCTATACTATAGCAATCACTTGATTAACCAATAACATTCAGTTACCAACTTAGATTTAGCATATCCTATACCATCCAGATAACCATCAGTGTTCCATCATAATTACTACGATGTTGTAGCTCGAGTCAAGTGCTCACTATCTAGGAGCGATGGCGATTCGAATCGATTCCTAACCAGCTAGTGATTTATTCCTCACACAAACCACACTCACCGATCAAGTGAGCTACAGATCACTAATGACACTTTCCAAGTAGCCGTGGGATAACAGTCATGGACCGCACTACCTAGGGACTGCCCGATAGCTAGGACGCACCTTGGGCTCACTCTTCGTGTCCCCGTCATACCCCCTTCAGCACCAGTCTGCCAATCCGAGTTTATCCCGGCTCAAATAGTGTCACTAGCTTCATGGTCGAAAGGTACTTTATTCGACCAGCTAAATGTGAGACATACGTTCAACATGACAAGAGGGACGAGCAATGATCGGTCCTTAATCGACATAGACAAAAAACTAATAGCACCCTAGAACCCTGTCTGGTTGCCTCCAACTTTTCCGTCCGGTCTCCAATTATCCATCACACATGGTTAATTCTAGGATATCATTCTTTCCATAGCTAAATTCTTCTAGTAACTGATGAGTACAGGCCCGATCTTCCGAGAGGTAGCCGATAAGTTCGATATGTGGAGATCTCGACGTTGGCGATCCGGCTTCAAATCAGACACGATTCGAACCCTGCAACCGTTACACCACTGCTCCGTTGGTTATCAACCAAGCACAACTTGATTGACCTTGCCAAGAAGGCTTTTTCTGCAAGCGAATCGAAGAGCACAAGCAAGAAGGTAAAACACGCAATCTGATATTGCAAATATGAATGACACGAATATCAATAGAGGGTTCAAGAACTCGGTTCCAAAGGACTAATCGACACAGTGGAGGAGATCAAGAACGGGGGCCCTAGATCACTATAAAAGGATTTGTCACCACGGTTACAATGAACGATTCAGTTTCTCAATGGAAAACTAAACTCTAAACAAAACCCAATTGTGTAGCAGCGGCGGCGGCTGTGTTTATAGTCTAAGACTCGACCTAGGGTTGGGGACGGCCAGGGGTTGGGCGCCCACAACTTGGGCTTAAGGCCCGACACGATACATGGCCAAGTTGGCCCAAATAGGTGACGCAGCACCTTGCTGTGGTCACACAGAATGATCCATGGACCTTCTGGAGCTAGGACCAGATCCAAAACGACGACGTCGTTGTCCCCTTTCCAACGCATCCAAGAACGGCCCGTTTCGACGTCGTATGAGGAAGTTATGATCGAAACAGTGACGACGTGTCTGCTGAATCCGAGGGTGACGTGGCAGCTGAGTTGGGAACGAATTGCAACTTGGAGAAGACCATGGCGTCAGTGTGTCCAGCGTGGCGATGTCCTCATCATCCTCCCCTTCTCGAATTGGAGTCGTCCTCGACTCCATCTTGGCGATGTCCTCATCAGTAACCACCTATAAATGTAGGTGACCATAAATCACCGATCGCTACCGGTCTAAGCAAGGCTAAGCAGTTATTCAATCCTAACCTAACAGGGTAAAAAGGTAATAAGGTAGGCAAGGATAGTAATAAATGCATCAACGGTTTCAATCAACTCCTACAACTTAATACAACAATATATAAACTCAATATAGAAAGAATTTGCTTTTATAATGTAGGAGGCTTAGAATGCTTCGGGGATTGCCTCGTTCGAACGAACTAGGTTGATGATCCACGCACTCAGGCAAGTCCTCTCCTTGCTCCTCTTCCTCTGGCACCTCCTGTGCCTGGACTTCTTATGGATCTGTCCTGGTCTGCTCTTCCTGAACTACTACTAGCAACTCTCCTGCGATCCTATATAATGCAGATGTATAAGTGCTAATGCATAGGTGCATCGGAGAGATGACATGTAATGATCATGATGCATGAAATGTAGATGAACATGTTTAACTTTATTGGACATAGTAGAAGTAAAGCTCTTATACAAGGTAGCCAACATCATCCAAGAATATGTACTACTATACTACTACTACAACCACTGTACTAACATGCCAAGTCACCATAGCAAGCTAAGATGCTTCAAAGATACACCAAAGCAAACATCATTAACTAAACATGCATTAAAGAAGATTATTTTATTTCATTTTTAAACTAGGGCTATAACAGCAACATATATTTTTGGTGCTCATAAAAATCTGAGAAAATTACAGTAGCATAGTACTACTCTAAGTAGACTACCATAAAATTTTCATGGCATTTGGATAAGTAAAATAGCCTACACAAAAATGACAAGCTATGGCATAAATATGAGCATGAAAATACTTTGTATTATGAAAAGTATCAAACAATAGATTTAATATTTTTCCTATGTTCTACATAGTAAACAATCAAGGCACAAAAATTATCATACACATGTTTTATACAATTTTTGCTCTCTATCAAAATAACAAAAATCATCAATTAAAGGCACTTGAACTACACATCAATATCTCTACAAAACATGCATGACATATATTTTTCCTACAAAGTACATCACTAAAGGAGATTAACAAAACTAGAACCATATTTTTCTGATGTATATTCTATTTATTAGATATTTTCTAAGAATTTAGCATTTATTCAATTTAAATAAAGCTACACAGAAAAGTATCACAAATTTGACATGCAATATTTTTAACACATAGATCTAGTCACAAGAAACCTAGCAAAACTTATTTCAATAAATTTGGAGCTAAAATGAGCAAACTATGGATTTTTGAAGCCTTTAAAAACATTTTCCAGAAATCTTTTTCTTTTAAAACAAAAATCCAGCCGACCCTATTGACTAGATTCACCTGGATCTACACCCAAAACCGCTCTAGAGAGACAGACAGGCGGGACCTAGCGGGTCAATTGACCCCACCGATCAGTCAAACCCGAGTAGGGCTCGCGGTTGACCGACGAGATCTCGCTGTCGGTGAGGTTGCCGGCGACTGAGGTCACCACCATTGTGACCACCGTGCCAAGGCGGACGTGGTAGTGCAAGCGGCGGGGCCAAAGAAGCTCAAAATCGAGCTCACCGACGGCCATGGCGGCACGATGGCTGTGGCTCATCGGTGATACGCCGACTCCTAGCCACGGCGAAGGCCCTGGTGAGGTGCGCGTGAGCAAGACGAGGTCACTACGGACCTGAAGCGCGAGAAAGGGAGGAGGGAGAGGAAGCGGAGCGGGGCTGTCCATGTGGAGCCAAGCTCCGGCGAGGAGGAGCTCACTCCGGCGAGGGATTCTCAGGGAATGGGAGCTTCCCTTGGCTTACCAAGGCGAGCACGTGGTGTGCGAGGTGGAGGCGGTGCTCAGTGCGAGATGGAGCGGTCGACGGCGAGTTGGGGTGGCCGAGCGAGCCAACTCTGGCGAGGGAGCACGGCGGAGCAGCGCGGCTACGGCTGCTGCTGCATTGCAGGCGTGCAAGAGACAGCGAGGGAGATAGGAGGGTTGGAGTGTGGCGCTAGGGTGCGGCTGGTCAGGCCTTGAAGGCAACATGGCCGGTAGGGACGGGGCAGACCGGTGGTGCCACGCGGCGAGCTCATCGGCGCATGGCCGCCACGCGCCTCGTGTGCCCTAGCGCGGTCGGAGCGTGGGTGCGGGCGAGCGAACGGCGGGCATGGAGGCAGGCCGGGCCGGCTTCGGCCGTGGGCCGAGAAGTGAGGGCGCGGCCCATTAAGGTGAAAATGTGATTTTCCTTTACATTTTCTTCTCCAAATTCATTCAAATGAAATTTTGACCCTTTTCAAAGTAATTTCAAAAGTTGGACCCAAAATAAAAGTTGCTCAGAAAAATGTACTCTACAACTTTGCCAAAAAGAGTAAGGCCAAAATCCAATTAGATTTTGAACTATAGATTTAAAGTTAATTTAAATCAAAAACCCTATTTTAGAAGATTATTTTTAAAAGCAAAATTTGGGAAAATTTGAATACCAACCTTGCTCCAAAATGCATGTGAAACATTTCTAAGTCATTTGTACTCCCAAACAATCATGTTAAACATTATTACAAGCACAAACACGACCCATGTTCATTTAAACAGTAATGCAACATACATGTTTCACGAGCATGTTTCATATGTTTCAAAGCATTGTTTCAGTTATTATTTAACACGATTATGCATGTATGATTATGATGCTTGATAATGTATTATGTTCATGATTTGTAGTGCCTAAATGCTTGCGTAACATCGGGGTGTTACAATCACCTGGTGCTCGGACTTCTCCACCGATCAACTGGTCGGACCGCTTGGTTCATGGACTCCGTCGCCGACCAGTTGATTGGACTGTTCGCCGGTCGCTTCTACTCAATGCTCACTTCAGTCGCCGACCAGTTGACCAGACTATTCGTTGATCGTGCTTCATCGCCAGCTACTGCCGGGGACTCCTCGGTGCTCAGTTTCTTCATGCTCGAGGACTAAGTGGGCACACTTTACCACACGGACAGTCGCCAGCTACGCCGGTGCTCAGACCTCGCTAGCTTCACCGGAGAACTCCTCGATGCTCGAACATCGCTAGCTACACTAGGAGACTCCTCGCTCCTCAGGTGCTCAGACATCACCAATGACGCCGGGGACTCCTCGCTCCTCGGTGCTCGAACATCGCCTGGGGTTGTCAGGGGACTTCTCACTCCTCGGTGCTCAGTCATCGCCAGTGACGTCGGGGACTCCTCGCTCCTCGGTGCTCAGACATCACCTAGTGACACCGAGGACTCCTCGCTCCTCGGTGCTTGGACATCGCTAGTGACATCGGGACTCCTTGCTCCTCGGTGCTCGGTCATCGCCAGCAACACCAGGGGGCTCCTCGCTCTTCGGTGCTCGGACATCACCGGCGACGCCGGGGACTCCTCGCTCTTCGGTGCTCGGACACCACCAGCGGCGCTGGGGACTACTTGCTCCTCGGTGCTTGGACATCGCTAGCGATGTCGAGGACTTCTCCCTCCTCGGTGCTTGGTCATCACCAACGACGCTGGGAACTCCTCGCTCCTCGGTGCTCGGACATCGCCAGCGACGCCGAGGACTCCTTGCTCCTCGGTGCTCGGACATCACCAGCGACGCCAGGGACTCTTTGGTGCTCGGACATCGCCAGCGACGCCGAGGACTCTTCGCTCTTCGGTGCTCGGACATCGCCAACGATGCCAGGGACTCCTCGATGCTCCCTTGGTGGTCGGATCTTGCTACATCTCATCGGTGTGCTATCAAGTTGCTCCATGCTATTTGGATCAGGGTGCTGATCTTGGGTAGCACGTCTAGGGTCTTGATATATGCATGTCGGACGACGTTGGTAAAGCTTTTAGACTTCTTTTTCTTTGACCCTGCTACAAGATTCATTCTTCATCTTCCAGCAGGCTCGGGGACTAAGTGGGCACACTTCACCTTGCGGTGAATGTGCTTGTTCTCATCTCGAGGCTACGCCTAGGGGACTGGCTGCCTGCTCGACTAGTCTTCTACTTTTTGACCCTGGCACCACATGACTACGTCACCTACTATTAGGTTCGAGGACTAGCTATGGGGGTATGGCCTCCGGTATCCACAAGACAAGACATGGGCCGCACCATCAGAGGTGGCCCAGCCCACAAGATTCAGGCGTGCACGGCGCTGCTCGGTGTGCACCACAAGATATTGTATAATACCAAATAGGCTACTTTCCTTATAACCCTACCCATCCAGAATATATAAGGAGAGGCAAGGGGTCCCCTAGTGGACATGATCGATATATCTCAATGCAATACATCATAACACAGGATGTAGGTATTCCGTCATACTGATGGTCGAACCTATCTAAATCTTGTGTCTTGGTGCTTGTATTACTATCTCGCTCTTGATCTCGCTCACCTCTACGACAAATCTACCATCATAGGATACCCCTCGATAGATTGCCGAGCATCTTTTGTTGACACTACCCATCACAAACTTTATGTTCGGCGCAATACTCACATTGGAACTTACGAACAAGAATTGCTCTATCAATCACCATCTACTTTAGATATATCTTCTGAAACTTTTTTCAAATCCAAACCCCTCCTTTATGGCTCTCTATGGTCTCTTTGGAACCGTAACCTGCTCTATTTTTTTCTATTTTTTTGTAGTTCCGCTCAACCAAAGTTGTATTTTTTAGAGTTGGTCTTCCATCATGGAGTATGTGCACCTGTTTGATATGTAGCTCTATTTTAACTCTAGGAATTAGTGGTCTCGGTGGGAATGGCAATTTATAACCTTGGATGTTGTATGTTAGTTGTTTTGATATATTTTAGTTTCTGTGAGTGATTTTTAACTATGTTAAAAATTGTTTGCAACTTTGTATTGTAATACTGAACAAACAACATATATTTGCATCTTTTTGGCATGTAAAACTCATAAGTACTCATATAGACATATCTACCATTTATGAGGGAAGAAAACACATTTCAACATGTTTTTTTTGAATCAGCTCTTATCACAAATACATGTGTAGTGTAGCACAAAATAGTACATGTGAGAATCCTTTAACAATGTGAACTGACTAGATGCGCTTAGGGCCCGTTGAAAGCTCTAGTTTGGTTTTGGTGAATTAATGAAACCCTAAGTGCTAACCTAGTTTATCAAGTGATCATGAAATAGGTAGCACATTCCAAGTGGTGAAGCAAATGAAGATCATGACATGATGATAGTGATGTCATGGTGATGATCAAGTGCTTAGGACTTGAAAAAGAAGAAGAGAAAAACAAAAGGCTCAAGGCAAAGGTACAAATGGATAGGAGCTATTTTGTTTTAGTGATCAAGACACTTAGAGAGTGTGATCATATTTAAGTTTGATAGTCGTACTATTAAGAGGGATGAAACTCATATCGGAATGTGGTTACTAAAGTGCCACTAGATGCTCTAACTCATTGCACATGCATTTAGGATCTAGTGGAGTGCTAACACCCATAAAAATATTTGTGAAAATATGTTAACACATGTGCACAAGGTGATACACTTGGTGGTTGACATATTTGAGCAAGGGTGAAGAAGATAGAGGAGAAATGGGGTCAGTCCTGCTGATTATACACTGATCGGACGTTGGTCATAGGAGGACCGGAGCGTCCGGTGAGTGACAGCAGTGAAGACGCTAGCGTCGGTCTTCGACCGGACGCTGAGTCACAAACTGATCGGACACTGGCTGGATGCATCCTGTCATGTCTGACATGCTAGCACTATGGTCAGGGTTACTGACCAGACACTGGCTGTGTCCGGTCAAGGTCAACCGGACGCGTCCGGTCAAAATTTGTCGTCTCTGGGAGCTTACTGTAAACGACCGGAACGCTGAGGGTTCAGCCTCTGGTCACTTTTGCCACAACGTTCGGTTCGTGTCTCGATCAGTTGAGATCAGCTGGCTATGGTTGAACGTAGAGGGACACGTGGCCATCATTGGGCAATTGGACGCTGAGGTCCAGCGTCCGATCAACATGACCGGAGTGTCTGGTCACCTCGAGTTGTGCCCTGTGAAGGGGTACAACGACTCTATCTCGTGGGGGCTTCTATTTAAGCTCCATAGGCCAGCTTAAGCTCACTCTCTTGGCCATTTGCATTGACATAGCAACCTTGTAAGCTTAGCCAAAGTCCTCCCACTCATCTCCATCATTGATTCATCATCATTGTGAGATTGGGAGAGAATCCAAATGTATTGCTTGAGTGATTGCATCTAGAGGCACTTGGTATTCGTGTTTTGCTGTAGATTTCACTTGTTGCTCTTGGTGGTTGCCACCACCTAGATAGCTTGGTGCAGCGGTGGAGGATTGGCATGAGTTGATGATTGTTTATGGCCATCTCCGGTGATTGTGAGGGGATTTATACCTTCCCCGGCAAAGCGCCGAAAGGTAACTCTAGTGGATTGTTCGTGTCATTGAGTTACCTCACTTGTGGGTAGGTTCTTGCGGTGTCCAATCATGTGGACGAGGTTTGTGCAACACCTCTTAGCCGCCGAACCACCAAGTGTTGGTCGACACAACGGGGATATAGCGTGTTGGTAAGCACGTGAACCTCGGGAGAAAATCAGTTGTCTCTTGCCATTTGGCATTCTCTCGGTGATTGATTTCATCTTCATCTTGTGATTGGTTCATCCCTCTACACGTTGGTATAATCACCCTACTCACTCTTTTATATTCTTGCAAACTAGTTGTGGTAAGCTCTTTAGTTTAATTAGAATTGAGAGCTTGATTTGTTATTTAAGTTCATCTAGTGGAGCTCTTTAGTGTAGCAAGATTGATAGCTCTTAGTGAGTAGTATCATAGCAAGTTATGTGTCTAGTAGTCATTGCAACTAGAGTTGTTGGATATGTGGCTTGCAACACTCGTAGAGCTAGAGCAAGTTTGCATTACGCTATTTATCTTACTAATCAAATTGCTCTAGTTGATTTGTAGAATTTTAAATAGGCTATTCGCCCCCCCTCTAGCCTTATTAGGACCTTTCAAGTGATATTAGAGCCATGGTCACCGTTTGATTAAAGGCTTAACAACCTCGGTGTCAAATTATGGCTCAGGTTGTGTTCAACCATGTGGGGGCAAACCACTGTTCTTTGATGGCACATGCTATGATTATTGGAAAAGAAAGATGAGGATGTATCTTGGTTCAATCAATGATCAAGTATGGGAAGTGACTGAAAATGACTATGCTATCATTGATCCTGATGATCCCACCAACCAAGATAAGATCAACAAGCAATGCAATACAATACAATGGCTCTCAACACCATATACAATGCCATTGATTCCAAGGTGTTTGAGCAAATCAAGGATTGTGAAAGAGCAAATGAGTTGTGGAAGAGATTGGAGGAAACATATGAAGGAACACCAGTGGTGAAGAGTGCCAAGTTGTATATCCTCAAGGATAAATTGATAAGCTTCAAGATGAAGGAAGATGAGAGCATTCTAGAGATGTTTCATCATTTGCAAGTGATTATCAATGATTTGAAGGCATTAGGGAGAGAAGATCAAGGATGATGATGTCTCTCATCAGTTCTTGATGTGCTTACCTTCAAGATTTGAGATGTTGAGATTGCTCATCATAAGAGAAGGATTGAAGGAGATTACCCCTAACCAAGTACTAGGTGATGTCATAATCCAAGAGACATACCGTGTGGAAAGGAAGGGGAATGACAAGGATGATAAGAAGGAAGAAGAAGACAAGAAGAAGAAGAGTATAGCATTCAAGGCTAGCTCATCATCATCCAAGAACAAGGGCAAGTCCAAGAAAGAATCAAGTGATGATGATGATCTTAGTGATATTGATGATGAAGCTATAGCCCTCTTTGTCCGCAAGATGGGAAAATTCATGAAAGAAGAAGGGCTATGGTGCAAGAAAGAGAAGAGATCACATCCAAAAGCAAAAAATATATGAGAAGATGCTACAATTGCAAGAGCCCCTGATCATGTTGTAGCAAATTATCCCTACAATAGTGACAATGATGAGGATGAGAAGAAGAAGCTCAAAAAGGATAAAAAAGAAAAGAAGGAGAAGGAGAAGAGAATGACCTTCCAAAAGAAGAAAGATGGAGGCTATGTGGTCATATGGGATAGTGATGGCTCTTTGGATAGTGATAGCTCTAGTGATGATAACAAGAAATCTATCAAGAGAATACTAGCTAGCATCACCATCAACTGACAAGCTCTCCATCTTCGACACTCCATTGACATGCCTTATGTCAAAGCCTACCAAGATAAAATATGATGTGAGTGATGATGATGAACGTGAAAGTGATACTTATAGGAATGATGATAATGAGGATGATGAGGATGAGGAGTACACCAAGGAAGAACTCTTGGACATGTGTGAGCAAGTGCACGCTTGTAATGAGATGAAGAGAAAGGAGTGCAAAGAATTATGCAAAAAGGTAAAATTTCTTGAGCAATTATTTGATGAGCTCAATGCTACTCATGAGAGGCTAATGAAAGCCCATGAGAAGCTTGGCAAAGCTCACTCTAAGCTTGAAAAGGCTCACTCCTCTCTCATTGAGCAAGTCAAAGTGGAGGAAAGCCAAAAAAGAGCAAGTGATCATATCATGTGATGTGGGACTAACTTATGATCTTATTGATGAATCTTTTTATAAGCCCATTGTAGTTACTCCCACTAACTCTTCTTGTAGCACTACCACTTCCACTTCACCTTTGAGTGATGGTCTCTCTTATGATGCCTCACTAATGGTGGAAAATGAGAACCCTCAAGAAGGAGGTGAATGAGCTCACTCATGCCTTAGGCAATGCCTATGGTGGAGATGCCCACTTGCTAAAGTGCTTAGGTAGCCTAAAGGTTTTCTCTCAACAAAGAGGGATTAGGCTATACCCCAAAAAAGGCAAGGCAGCCTTTGTCACTCCCAAAGCTAGCTTTGTGAAGGGCAATGGTCGGTTTTGTAATAGATGCAAACAAGTTGGGCATATAGAGCAAAATTGCAAGATTAACAAGAACAAGCTACCTAATGTATCATTAGTTAAATTTGATTTTTGTTACATGCTTTTTAAGGGTGCCTAATGGTGTGAAGGCTAAGTTCATTGGTACACCAATTGTGGGTCTAAAGAAGAAGGCCATTTGGGTACCAAAGACCTTGGTAACTAACCTTCAAGGATCCAAGCAAGTTTGGATACCTAAAAAGAATTGATCTTCTTTTGTAGGTCAATTATAAAGTCGGAGGAAGGCATTGGATGCTTGATAGTGGGTGCACACAATACATGACTAGTGATATAAGAATGTTCAATTCAATCAATGAAAACAAAAGCAATGGGATTGATAGTATCACATTTGGTGACAATGGTAAAGGCAAGGTCAAAGGGCTTGGTAAGATTGTAATATCCAATGACTTGAGCATTTCCAATATGCTACTAGTAGAGAGTTTAAACTTCAACCTTTTGTCGGTAGCTTAATTGTGTGATCTTGGTTTTCAAGTGCATATTTGGTGTGGATGATGTAGAGATTATAAGTGTAGATGGCTCTAACTTGATATTCAAAGGATTTAGATATAAAAATCTATACTTGGTTGATTTCAATGCTAGAGAAGCTCAATTAACAACTTGTTTGATCACTAAGTCTAGCATGGGTTGGTTATGGCATAGAAGGACTTGGTCATGTTGGAATGAAACAATTGAACAAGTTGATTAAGCATGACTTAGTTAGAGGCTTGAAAGATGTCACATTTGAGAAGGATAATCTATGTAGTGCATGTCAAGCCAGGAAAACAAGTTGATAACACACATCCTAAGAAGAGCATGATGAGCACATCTAAGGCATTTGAGTTGATGCACATGGACTTGTTTAGGACCAACCACATACACAAGCATTAGGTGGAAACAAATATGGATTTGTGATTATGGATGATTTCACTAGATACATATGGGTATTCTTTCTTATTGACAAGAGTGATGTGTTTACAACATTCAAATCATTTATCAAGGGTATTCACAATGAGTTTGAAACAACCATCAAGAAAGTTAGAAGTGAACAATGGTAGTAAATTCAAGAATACTAGAATTGATGAGATGTGTGATGAATTTGGAATTAGACATCAATTCTCAGCTAAGTACACTCCTTAATCAAATGGCTTAGTTAAAAGGAAGAATAGAACTTTGATTGACATGGACAAGATCAATGTTGAGTGAGTACAATGTGAGTCATTTATTTTAGGCCGAAGCAACCAACACGGCTTACTATTATAGCAACCGACTCTATTGTATCTCATGATGGAGAAGACACCTTATGAGCTTTTGAATGGAAGAAAACCCAACATAGCATACTTTTAGGGGTTTTGGTTGTAAATGCTACTATATTGAAGAAAGGCACTAGATTGAGCAAGTTTAAAAAGAAATGTGATGAATGTTTCTTGCTTGGTTACTCCACTACTAGCAAGGCTTATAGAGTTTAGGAATTTGGCTATTGGTACTCTTGAGGAGGTTCATGATGTGGAGTTTGATGAAACAAATGGTTCACAAGAAGAAGATAAGAATCTAGATGATGTAAGAGGCACTCAGTTAGTCAATGCAATGAAGAAACATGGACATTAGGTGATATAAGGCCTAGAGAGGTGACTGATGTTGAAGATGACAAGAATCAAATGCTCTCTAACTCAAATGTGCAAGCTAGTGGTTCTTATGATCAAGTTCAAGCAAGAACTTCAGACAAAGTGCAAGATCAATAACAAGTGGCTAGTTTATCATCTCAACCAAGTGATCTATCAAATACAAGCAATCAAGTGCAAGTGCTTCAACCAACCAATGTTGCACGAGATCATCCCTTGGACACTATCATTGGTGATATTTCAAGAGGTGTGCCAACTAGATCAAGATTGGCTTCACTTTATGAGCATTTCTCATTTATGTCATCCATTGAACCTAAGAAGATAGATGAAGCTTTGAAGGATGTTAATTGGGTCAATGCTATGCATGAAGTGCTAAACAACTTTACAAGAAACCAAGTATGGGAGTTAGTTGAGAGGCCTAAGGAATCATAATATGATTGGAACCAAGTGGGATCTTTTGAAACAAGCAAGATCAAGATGGGATAGTAATAAGGAACAAAGCAAGATTAGTGGCTCAAGGTTACACTCAAGTTGAAGGTCTTGACTTTGGAGAAACATATGCCTCGGTTGCAAGATTGGAAGCAATTAGGATCTTGTTAGCCTATGCTTGTGCCCACAACATCAAGTTGTACCAAATGGATGTAAAGAGTGCATTTCTCAATGGGTACATCAATGAGCTTGTGTATGTTGAGCAACCTCCTAGATTTTGAAAATAAAAAGAAACCCAATCATGTTTACAAGTTGAGAAAGGTTTTGTATAGATTGAAACAAGCACCAAGAGCATGGTATGAGAGATTGAGGGATTTCCTACTCTCTAAGAGATTCAAGATGGGAAAGGTTGACACCACTCTCTTCACCAAGAAGTTTAGAAATAACTTGTTTGTAATGCAAATCTATGTTGATGATATCATATTTGGGTCAACAAATCAAGATTTTTATGAAGAGTTTGGCAAGTGAGTTTGAGATGTCTATGATTGGAGAGCTTAGTTACTTTCCTTGGTCTTCAAATCAAGCAAATGAAGAATGGCATATTTGTGAGTCAAGGCAAGTACATAAGGACTATGCTCAAGAAGTTTGGAATGGATGATGCTAAAGCTATTAGTACACCAACTAGGACAAGTGGAAGCTTGGATAGTGATGCTAGTGGCAACATGGTGGATCAAAAGATGTATCGGTCTATGATTGGAAGCCTACTCTATGTGACCGCATCAAGACCGGATGTAATGTTTAGTGTATGCATGGGTGCTAGATTTCAAGCTTTACCAAGAGAAAGTCATTTGAAAGCAACAAAGAGAGTATTGAGGTACTTGAAGCATACACAAAATATTGGATTATGGTATCCCTAAAGGAGCAAGATTTGAGTTGATTGGATATTCGGACTCCGATTATGCAGGGATGCAAAGTTGAGAGAAAGAGTACATCAGGCACATGTCAACTATTGGGAAGATCACTTGTGTCTTGGTCATCAAAGAATCAAAATAGTGTGGCACTTTCAACCGCCGAAGCGGAATACATTTTGACCGGTAGTTGTTGTGCTCAATTACTTTGGATGATAGCTACTTTGAGTGACTTTGGAATTAAATTCAAGCAAGTGCCATTGCTATGTGACAATGAGAGTGTCGTAAAGCTCACCAACAACCCGGTTCAACATTCAAGAACAAAGCATATTGATGTCCGTCATCATTTCATAAGATATCACCAACAAAAAGGGAATATTTGTATTGAGAGTGTGGGAACCGAAGATCAACTTGTCGACATCTTCACCAAGCCACTTGATGAAAAGAGGTTTTGCAAGCTAAGGAATGAATTGAACATACTCGACTTCTCCAATATGTGTTGATGCACCCCTACTTATATGACATGCCTCTCTTTCGAGCAATCCAAGGTAAAAGTTGATTGGCATGACATACATTCTTGCTAAGGACATGTTTAGTGCATCTAGACAATTTTCACATTTGAATAGGCTCATTCATGAAAATCAAATGAATTTGATGCTTGTATGGTACCACTATTGCTTGTATGCTTGAAATCATCTAGTGGCTAGCATATGACATGTTTGTGGACTTGTAAACCTAGTGTTTGATCTAGAAAATAAGCTATAAGTGTTTAACTCGACTATGGTACTAAGATAACCCTTATTGGAGGTGTGAAGAAGCTTGTCCTTGGATCAAACCTAAGATAAATATCTTTTGCAAATAATCTAGATTGAACCAGAATTGGAAAAATAATCCTCATTTCACATAGTTTCACCCCAACCTATCTATAATTTGAGCTCACCTTTTGTGCTAATTGTAGATATTAATAATCCTAACCTATCTCTACTTTAAGCCTTTGTGGTCATTGATGAACAAAGGGGGAGAAATAGTGTACAAAGATAGTGAAAAAGGAATAAAGGGGAAGAATTTGACATAGGAGGAGAGATATGATAAAGGAAAGGGGTCAATTAAAATCTTGAGCACACAAGTAGGGGGAGCAAAGCTCATGAACTTGTATGGTGCATTGAATGTGCATTTCATATGTTTGCTTGCATGGCACAAGTTTTAAATTTCAATATCCATGCTTGTGTGGTGTATGCTAGTTGTAGGTTTGAATGATGAAATGAAAAACTAGCATGCTGGAGGATATCTAATAATTTCATTTCCAAGTGTTTCCAAGTGGTATCAAGCTAATCATGGTGCTAAGGATGGTATAATGGTGCACTCCAATTGGTATCACGCTTCAAAGGTCCATCTTTTATACCTTAGCATCATTTGATAGACATTGTCTCCTATTATTTCCCATTTAAGCATATGTGCAAGCTATAATCCAAACTCTTAGCACATATGTAGGGGGGAGCAATTGCTAGCATATGGGGTTCATGAAACTTGTCTATATCTTTTACACATGGTAAATATGCTTGGACAAGCAACAAGGATTCAATAGAATTTCAATTCATATATTTGTGAAAGGGTTATCATTCAATTACCAAAAAGGGAGATTGAAAGCTCTAGTTTAGTTTTGGTGAATTGATGAAACCCTAAGTGCTAACCTAGTTTATCAAGTGATCATGAAATATGTAGCACATTCCAAGTGGTGAAGCAAATGAAGATCATGACATGATGATAGTGATGCCATGGTGATGATCAAGTGCTTGGACTTGAAAAGAAGAAAGGTAAAAATAAAAGGCTCAAGGCAAAGGTACAAATGGTAGGAGCTATTTTGTTTTGGTGATCAAGACACTTAGAGAGTGTGATCACATTTAAGTTTGATAGCCGTACTATTAAGAGGGGTGAAACTCGTATCAGGAATGCGGTTACCAAAGTGCCACTAGATGCTCTAACTCATTGTACATGCATTTAGGATCTAGTGGAGTGCTAACACCCTTGAAAATATTTGTGAAAATATGCTAACACATGTGCACAAGGTGATGCACTTGGTGGTTGGCATATTTGAGCAAGGGTGAAGAAGATAGAGGAGAAATGGGGTCAGTCCTGCTGATTATACACTGACCGGACGCTGGTCACAGGAGGACCGGAGCGTCCGGTGAGTGGCAGCAGTGAAGACGCCAGCATCGGTCTTTAACCGGATGCTGAGTCACAAACTGACCGGACGCTGGCTAGGATGCATCCTGTCATGTCTGACGTGGCAGCACTGTTGTCAGGGTTACTGACCGGACGCTAGCTGTGTCCGATCAAGGTCGACCGAACACGTCCGGTCAAGATTTGCCGTCTCTGGGAGCTTATTGTAAACAACCGGACGCTGGGGATTCAGCCTCCGGTCACTTTTGCCTGCAGCGTCCGGTCGTGTCTCGACCATTGAGATCGGCTGGCTGTGGTTGAACGCAGAGGGACACATGGCCATCATCAGGCGACCGGACGCTGAGGTCCTAGCGTCCGATCAACATGACCGAAGCGTCTGGTCACCCCGAGTTGTGCCCTGTGAAGGGGTACAACGGCTCTATCTCGTGGGGGCTTCTATTTAAGCCCTATGGCCGGCTCAAGCTCACTCTCTTGGCCTATTTGCATTGACATAGCAACCTTGTGAGCTTAGCCAAAGTCCTTCCACTCATCTCCATCATTGATTCATCATCATTGTGAGATTAGGAGAGAATCCAAGTACATTGCTTGAGTGATTATATCTAGAGACACTTGGTATTCGTGTTTTGCTATGGATTTTGCTTGTTGCTCTTGGTGGTTGCCACCACCTAGACGGCTTGGTACAGCGGTGGAGGATTGGCACGAGTTGGTGATTGTTCGTGGCCATCTCCGGTGATTGTGAGGGGATTTATACCTTCCCCGGCGGAGCGTCGAAAGAGAACCCTAGTGGATTGCTCGTGTCATTGAGTTACCTCACTTGCGGGTAGGTTCTTGCGGTGTCCAATCGTGTGGACGAGGTTTGTGCAACGCCTCTTAGCCGCCGAACCACCAAGTGTTGATCGACACAACGGGGGCGTAGCGTGTTGGCAAGCACATGAACATCGGGAGAAAATCGGTTGTCTCTTGCCATTTAACATTCTCTCGGTGATTGATTTCATCTTCATCTTGTGATTGGTTCATCCCTCTATACGTCGGTATAATCACCCTACTCACTCTTTTATATTCTTGTAAACTAGTTGTGGCAAGCTCTTTAGTGTAATTAGAATTGAGAGCTTGATTTGTTATTTAAGTTCATCTAGTGGAGGCTCTTTAGTGTAGCAAGATTGATAGCTCTTAGTGAGTAGTATCATAGCAAGTTGTGTGTCTAGTAGTCATTGCAATTAGAGTTGTTGATAGGTGGCTTGCAACCCTCGTAGAGATAGAGCAAGTTTGCATTACGCTATTTGTCTTACTAATCAAATTGCTCTAGTTGATTTGTAGAATTTTAAATAGGCTATTCACCCCCCCCCTCTAGCCATATTAGGACCTTTCACCCGTTTGGATGATGTAATAGAAACCGTGGTATCAAGAAAATATGGTTTAACATATAAAATCATGATTTAGAAAAAAAAATGATGAGTAGAGTTTATAAAACTCAAAAAAGAGTAAGTTTTTTTTATAAAACCATGGTTTTAGAGAGTATGTGATTGTTTGTATCTAAACATCCAGCAACTTTTCAAAACCAAAGTATTTTGCAAAGCTATAGCATTGATCTAATATTCTAAAAGTACTTTGCAAAACCACTATTCTAGGTAGTATTAGGCCTACGTTAAAATGACCATTCCGAGCTCTCGGGCCTACAAGTCATAATATTTCTTAATAACTGTAGTATTTTATCGAATATGTCAAAAAATACTTTGCAATGTTGTGGGGCTCGCAGCAGTTTGACAAGCTCGACGAAGAGCAAGCAACGCCGTTAGATTTGATGGAAAAAGGGTTTAATCTCCTACATAAATCAGTTGTATTATTTGCTCCATTCTCTCTTATATATTGCTCATGGCTACAATCTACAAAAGCCAGTTCATCCTCCAGGAGGAGCATGGGGTGGAAATTCTGAAGACTACACTTTCGCCACCAAATGGCAAACCCATGTGGAAGAAAGACCGGAAGCACCAGGAGACCATTAACCACCAGTGATTGGATCGAGCTTAGTTGTTGGGCTTACTTTCTTCGGCTTGATCCGCTTCTTTTTTTCATCCAGAATAGTATTTTCCTCTCACAAATTCCTCCAGATTCATTCAGATTTCTCCAGATTCCTCCAAAATTCCTCCAAACGAATGGGCCCGAGTGTTTGCAGCATGTGCGCTGTGTCAGTGGGCTTGGTAGGAATTTATATGGCCTTGGTTTGAAGCGATGACATGGTAGTTATTTCCTTTAAGATGGCGTTTATGTGTGTTGGTTTGTGGCCGCCTTTCAGATTGACGGTTGCACTAAAACTACTTTGTAATTTCATTGCTTTAATTAAGTAAAATGAAGTTTAGGACTCACGACTCGCGTCATGGGAAAAGTTTTATATATATATTTTTTATCAATATTGATGATGAAAGATAAAAATCGACTACTGAAACTTGAAGGAAAGGAGCTAGGACCAGCACCGCGTCAACTTTCATAGATTGCAGGTGTGTTATTAAAACGTACAGTTTATGGTCATCTTTTAGACTGTAGGTGTTATTAAAATGTACAGTTTGCACGGTCATTTAGAAAAATTTATGGCTTGGAGATTTATGCAACCATCGCATCATCTGTTCCAATATATCTTTGAATTAAACCACATACCATGGCTAGACAGACATTGTTCAAAACTTGGTCTCATGTTTAATTAAAAATGTGGTGGCTTTGGATTGAAAACATTGTTTCATATTAGAGATTTGGATTGAAAATGTGTGGCCAATAATAAGAGTGAGATCCAAACCGAGAGTAAAGTGCAGTCGGACAAAAAAATTGAGAAATTTTCGATGCATTGCAACAACTTCACGACGGGCAATAATGTAGAAGACTTCCGAGAGTCGAGAGGACAGAATTAAAATACAGAAAGTTTAGTACAATAAGTTAATGAACTTCCCATATATTACATGTTAGGGCTGAAGTTAATACACTCCTACTAGTAGGTCGCATGTTCTTCAGTATTGAATTCACAAAAACCCCGATGGGTTCACCATACATGATAAAACTTCAATTATCCTGATAGCTCAAGTGGAATTCTTTAAGAGTTATCCTGATTACTTCAGCTAGACCTCAAATCACCAACCTCAAACCCTCAAAACTCCAACAGCGGCTGCTCTGTCAGGTGGGGGCAAAATGTCCAAATGGCAGGGGATCACAGCAAGGTCTCGACTACAACAGAGATTGCTTGTGGTCCTCCTCGCTCAAGAAGAGAGAGAGCAAGGTCATGTTCATGCCAACTCCTAAGTCCAGCTGCTATCTTCTTTAGCGTCTCCAGCTTTATGTCCCGCAACCATGATGGAACAAACTTCACCACCAGGAACATAAATTGCGACACATACGCTTTCCAGGTACCCAGGTCACAGCCCAGAAGAATGTGTCCGTCCAATACACCAGCTATGAAATCCATGTGGTTTCTCACCACCCGTGGCCGCCTCAAGAGGAAAGACAATTTCATGACAGGATCAGTCCTATCCGCTCCCCAAAGCAGGCTACCACTATAGAAGAGCATGTTGGCCATGGCATAACCTTGGAGCGTGCTAGAAACTGGCCCAGGGTCTTTCAAACTCTGTTCTCTGGCTGATAGCAGCAGTGTTGGCAGTGTTTCCTCATACAACACCTGGACCACAAGTGGTCCACCTGCTATGCACAGGAGACCTCCACCAAGCAACGCAACCTGATGCGCCATGGATGCTGCACAAGATAGTGGTGTCCGGCCTGATTTCAACTGCGGAGGCCCATTGAAAGACCATCCATTTGCAAGTTTGTGAGCCCACTCAATAACTTGCTTGAGGATCACTTCACTAATGAAGTAAGTGTCATGGAAAGTTCGACATGTTCTCAAGTAGATGAAACCAGGTGCCATTGGGAGCCTAAGACCTTGATCCGTGATTGAGTCCCCTAGTAAAGCCCCAACTCCACGGTTTGCAATTATGTCAGAACCACTGGGTGAAGACTGCAGAAAGGACAAGAAGCAACTTTGGATGAGCTGCGCAACTGCATCTTTGTCTCTGCCAAATGGACAAAGCATACAAGAGAGGACGATGAAGTCATGCCATCTTCGCACTTTCTGTGTCCACAATGCCCCAATAATGGGCATGCTTGGCCAGGAACTCCCCCCTGCACAGTTCTGTAGTGCCTGTCCAATGACCCTTTGAATGTACTCCAAACTCCTATCTAGCTTAAATGTAATTGTTAAGCTGACAAGTGCAGCCATAGGTAAAGGAAGCATTGGGGGCACACCACCTGAAAGAATATAATATGCTTTATATGACAACATAAGTGGAATAAAGGTATTTGGCATATTGATGGCGAAGCCTGACAATAAATGTGACTAAGGTAACTAAGTTGATGTGCAAGAACAGAATGCAGAACATACGCGGATAGCAGCTGTTAATCTGAACACCAGCAGATGCAAGAATTTCCTTTACTTCAGCTTCAATGGAATGAAGAGAAGCACCGGGACTAGGCCATTCAATTCCATTCATTGGAACAGGTTTCCAGATTCCTCGTGTAATTTCTGCTGAGAAGTAGCTTACAATTGCAGCAAGAGAAGCAGGCAAAAAGTCCACGAGATCCCTTAAGCCTGCAGTACGGTAACATTAGCAAATAAAATGACGCTGAGAGCTACCAACATACAATATGGGGAATCAACTCACTTGTAGTCAAGTCTCGGCTGGAAAGCCGCCCATGAGCACATGCTGTCAGAACAGCTTCAAGAACAAAAGGAACAGCTTCTAAAAATTCCCAAGCAGGAACAGCAGGCCTTTGGCAAGAATCATCCGATGCACTTACAGAGGAACCACTGACACTACTACTAGAAGTGGATGAAAGATTACTAGATGATACCCCACTTTTATTCATTTTTCGGCAAATCATATTCAAAATTTTGTTCGCGACTTGATGGACAGGGTTTTTGTTGCAAAAACCAGAAAGTGTAGAGGCGATGCAAGCTTGATTCTGGAAATACCAAGCCCTTAGCTTGGGGAAAGAATCAATATAAATCGGCTGAGCAGGAACCTCATTGACTGAGCCCATATTGTTGTAAGAATCCCTATTAGGGGCAGATGAATTTGAGAACTCAATGCGATTATTGCGCATCAACAACAGATAGTCCAGAGTCAGTTCCAGCTTTACTGAGCCTCCACGACCAGCAAGACAATACTCTTGAGGAGGTCTATAAAACTTCCACAAGCGAAGAAGGCAAAGAAATGCACAAGAGAAGACCGAATAAACAGATGTTTTACCAAGAATGGTAGACTTGTGATTAGGTGGCGGTGCTATTGACCCAAAAGCCTCACATAGTGGCATTAAAGCCACAGCAACATCTGGAACCTGTATCACATAAAGATTTTCTTAAATTCAGGAACAGCAATCAGTGCAGCCATGTTAAATAATTCTGTGCCCAATTAATAAAATGTTTTACATTTGTGACATAGTAATATTAGAACACACATAACACAACTACTACTTGCAGGATACCTAAATAAATGGTCCAAAGCACAAAGAATTGCATACTGCACTTATTGGTCAATGAGGTTAGGGCAGTCATCGAATGTTAGTGAAGCAAGTGAAAGTTGTTACAGTCAGATACAGTTCCAACAACTTCTACTAGTAAACATGACAAGTTAACAAGGGGTTGCAAAACTATAGTACAGGTCCTTTAAACTGTTGTTGTACTTGTACAGGGAACAACATGCCTTATATCTCTAAAAGCCAAACTGAAAAAGAACCCGGCACACTGGGAAACACAAAATTGCATGTGGAGAACAATTGTAAAGAAACACTGATCTATTGACATTCTAAGTCTCTAACGATGTGATGAAACTTTTCTCCTTGATGACAATGAAACAAATAAGAAACGTTTTTGAGGGACAAAGCAAAGCACACATCTAGTGGTGAGGATCTGTTCTGAATAGAAATATGCAAAAGCATTCACCTAGTTTAATATTCTAGTAACAGATTGACAAATAAACAGCATAACCAAGTTATATTGCAATTATCATTACCATTCCATACAACGAAAGAATGTGGATGGCGTCACCATAAGACACACCGAGTAAGATTTCATTTAACGTAGACATATGAGCAAGGTAGTGGCTCATGCTCCCAGGAGTTGAAGTTGAGGAATCTGAGGGTAAAGAAGCTGATAATAGCTTGACCACCATACCGACCACATGTTCCTGACACATGTGCATGAGCATATAGCCACAAATGTTAAAAAAAAGGCATACAACATTGTAGCAAGTGTCTGTAAGATTTTCTACAGTTTTTAGGTAACTAGCTGTGTCCCCAAAATGTTGGTATATGACAACATGTCAATGCCCTACGTCCCTACATTTCTGACGATTTTTGGGACTATTCTCACATGCATTTGACTAACAAACGATAGTGAACTTTCAGCTATGCTAACAGTTTAAGATTTGAATTTCCCTAAGTTCCATTAAAAAACATTATGAAGTAAATAAATAGTGGAAGTGCCCTTTTTGTGAGTATGAAAAAGAAAATCAAATGCACAACCCCACATTGTCAAATTGATTCACCTAAAAAATAATGAACTTTGTTACAGAAGAATCAAAAAAATCCAGTCAGCTATATGTTGACAATATGGAATGTCTTCAGTCTTCACACAGTAAGGTGTACAACAGTAAATCAAGGAACCTGAATATTCCAGCCACGAACAAGTGATGCGCCACAAAGAATCTTTGCAGCAGCTGTTTTTTCTTCTTCTGAACCATTTGTTGCTATACTGTATAATTTGTCCAATTCCGCAACACTGAAGAAACAAACAGATTACACATCAGCGCAGGATAATCACGATGGTAGCAGTAGAGAAGAAAAAAAATTGTATAATTTGTCCAACTCCGAAACACTGAAGTCTGAAGAAACAAACAGATTTCAAAACAAGGCAGGAACATGGTGGTGTTAGCTAGAGATGACAATGGGGACTCGATCCTCGATTCCCCGCGGGCAATTCCCCTATTAGAGGACAGGTGTGGTTGCAAATGTTGCCCCACGGGAACCAAATGGAGGAAAATTCATCCCCCTCGGGTCTAACGGGGGCAGAGATGATCCACTGTCCCTCGTCCTCGATTCCCCACGGGGCCTCAAGTAGCTAGGTCCAGTACTGTTCATATGCGCAAATTGCTTAGAGGCCCAGCTGGCCCAACACAGCAGCTGGAGAAACACATATAAAATCTGTAACCCTAACCAGGAAGCCTTATCCAATCCATTCCACTCCGCGTCCCACAGCCAGTCACTCCACCTCCATCGCCTGGCCACAGCTGCAAGGACTACCGCAGCCGTGGTGGCCGGTGGCACCACTTTCTGTAGCCCATACCAGCAATCCGGTTGCATTCATCCACAGATCCACTATCTCCATCTCCACTCTGGCATCTGCAGCTGCTAGGCATTGAGGACAACATTTACGGGTGCTGTGCTGCCAGCAGGGGCCAGGGCACCTGGCAAGCATGCACGGGAGTGGAGATGGAGACAGATTGATTCTGTGGATGAGTGGAGTCCCAGGAGTGGAAAGTCATCTCTACTTCTAGCAGTGGAGAGCAAAAGGAAAAAAAGGTACAAACAAAGGAACAAGACATCAAGCAGAGTTGACTTAAAATATAAAGAACCAGGGTAGCTAGTAGTCCCAGGAGCCTAATTTAGATCGCATGCTATATGGATGCTTAACTCCGCCTATGGTGGGGCGCCTTTGGTGTCCCAGCATAGCAGGTCCCAAGCCCTGGTAAAGGAGGAGGGTTGTGTTAGGCGTGGCGAGCCAATGTAAAAACCTAGCCACTTAAATGGAGATGAAACCCGAAAGAAAATCGTTGGGGCGTAACCCTCTTAGCGACGCGCCATATCGGAACCCGGGTATGGTGTTAAATGGGCAAGGGCCGGGTCGTCACCCCCGTGACGCGCCGTGTCGTGATCTGGGCATGGTGTCAAGTAACCAAGGATCGGGTCGTCGCTTCCTTAGTGGCGCGCTACATCGGCGCCCGGGTGTAGTGAAAATTGAGCAAGGGTCTTTGCATCAGAGTCGACGGGTGCGAAGGGTAAGGAAGCTAGTCGAACCAACTAGGATCCGTTTAGGTAGTTGGAATGTAGGGTCACTTACAGGTAAGTTAAGAGAATTAGTTGATATCGCGACTAGGAGGCGTGTAAATATATTATGCGTTCAAGAGACTAAATGGAAGGGTCAGAAGGCGAAGGAGGTGGACAATACAGGTTTCAAGCTTTGGTACACAGGGACAGTTGCGAATAGAAATGGAGTAGGAGTTTTGATTGATAAGAGCCTCAAGAATGGTGTGGTGGGAGTGAGAAGGCAAGGAGATAGGATTATCTTAGTCAAGCTTGTCGTTGGTGATATGGTCTTGAACGTAATTAGTGCGTATGCCCTCCAAGTAGGCCTCGACGAGAGTGCTAAGAGACAGTTCTGGGAAGACTTAGATGGTCTGGTTAGAGCTATACCTAGTAGTGAGAAGCTTTTTATAGGAGGAGATCTTAATGGGCATGTAGGTACTACAAGCGCAGGTTTCGAGGCAGTTCATGGAGGTTTTGGGTATGGTAGTAGGAATCAGGAGGGGGAGGAAGTTCTGGACTTCGCGGTAGCTTTTGACCTGATGATAGCCAACACTTTCTTTAGAAAGAGAGAATCTCATCTAGTGACCTTCAGTAGCGGACAACACTGTAGCCAGATTGACTTTGTCCTCGCAAGAAGAAAGGACAAACGAGCATGCTTGGATTGCAAGGTGATACCAGGGGAGTGTGTTGTTTCTCAACATAAGCTTTTGGTGGCAGATTTTCGTTTTCAAGTGCGTGCCCGTAGGGATAAACAAGCTAAGATTGAAAGAACAAAGTGGTGGAAACTGAAAGGGGAGACGTCAGAGGTATTTAGGGAAAGGGTTATCAAAGAGGGCTCTTGGAAGGAAGAAGACGACATAAACAATATGTGGGACAAGATGGCAACCAACATTCGGAAGGTAGCCTCGGAGGTGTGTGGAGTAACCAAAGGAAGGGGACGCGAGGCTAAAGATACTTGGTGGTGGAACGAGGAAGTCCAAATAGCTATTAAGGAGAAGAAAGAATGCTATAGACGCTTGTACCATGACAGGAGTGTGGACAACATAGAGAAGTACAAGGTGGCAAAGAAGACTGCAAAGCGAGCTGTAAGTGTGGCAAAGGGTAGAGCGTACGAGGATCTTTACCAACATTTGAGTACGAAGGAAGGAGAGAAGGACATTTATAGGATGGCTAGGGTTCGTGAAAGACACGGGACTTCAACCAAGTTAAGTGCATTAAGGATGAAAGGGAGCATCTCTTGGTAAAGGAGGATGAGATCCGACATCGATGGCAAGAGTATTTTGACAAATTGTTCAATGGTGAGAATATGGACACAACCTTTCAGTTGGATGACTCTTTTGATGACACCAATAGGTGCTTTGTGCGGAGAATCCAAGAATCTGAGGTCAGAGAGGCGTTGAAAATGATGAAAGGAGGTAAGGCGATGGGACCGGATGGTATCCCAATCGAGGTGTGGAGATGCCTCGGGGACATAGCTGTAGTATGGTTAACCAAGCTATTCAACCATATTTCTCGATCGAACAAGATGCCTGATGAGTGGAGGAGAAGTATATTGGTACCGATCTACAAGAATAAAGGGGATATTCAAAGTTGTACAAATTACCGGGGAATTAAGTTGATGAGCCATACTATGAAGCTATGGGAGAGAGTTATCGAGCATCGCTTAAGAGCAATAACGCGGGTCTCTATGAACCAATTTGGTTTCATGCCCGGAAGATCAACCATGGAAGCCATTTTCTTAATAAGACAAGTTATGGAGCGGTATAGGGAGAAGAAGGACCTACATATGGTTTTTATTGACTTGGAGAATGCTTATGATAAAATACCAAGGAATGTTATGTGGTGGGCTTTGGACAAACATAAAGTCCCAACGAAGTACGTCGGGCTCATTAAGGACATGTACAGCAATGTTGTGACTAGAGTTCGAACAAGCGATGGAGACACGGATGACTTCCCGATTAGGATAGGACTACATCAAGGGTCAGCTTTGAGCCCTTATTTGTTTGCTTTAGTGATGGATGAGGTCACAAGGGACATACAAGGGGACATCCCTTGGTGTATGCTTTTCGCGGACGATGTAGTGCTAGTTGATGAAAGCCGGACAGGAGTGAATCAGAAACTGGAGTTATGGCGGGAGACTTTGGAGTCCAAAGGTTTTAGACTTAGTAGAACTAAAACTGAGTATATGAGATGTGACTTCGGCACTACTACTCGGGAGGAGGAAGATGTTACTTTGGAAGGTCAAGTAGTGCCTAGGAAGGATACCTTTCGATATTTAGGATCAATGCTACGGAGGGACGGGGATATTGATGAAGATGTTAGCCATAGAATCAAAGCAGGGTGGATGAAGTGGCGGCAAGCGTCTGGTGTCCTATGTGACAAAAGGGTACCACAGAAGCTAAAAGGCAAGTTTTATAGGACGGCGATTAGACCTGCTATGTTGTATGGTGCAGAATGTTGGCCTACGAAAAGACGACATATTCAACAGCTAAGTGTCGCGGAAATGCGTATGTTGCGTTGGATTTGCGGTCATACAAGAAGGGATCGAGTTCGGAACGATGATATACGTGAGAGATTAGGGGTAGCACCAATTGAAGAAAAGCTTGTCCAACACCGGTTGAGATGGTTTGGACATGTGCAACGGAGACCTCCAGATGCACCGGTGCGTAGTGGAATCCTAAGTCAGGATAGTAACGTGAAGAGAGGCAGAGGAAGACCGAAGTTGACTTGGGTAGAGGCAATAAAAGGAGACTTGAAAGGATGGAATATACCCAAAGACTTAGCCTTAGATAGGAGTGCTTGGAAGACAGCTATTCACATGCCTGAACCTTGATTGCTTCTGTTGGGTTTCAACTCTAGCCTACCCCAACTTGTTTGGGACTTAAAGGCTTTGTTGTTGTTGTTGTTGTTGTTGTTGTATGCTATATGGATGCTTCTATTGTGCTCTCATTTCAAAATTCTGCACGAGAGCAAATGATGTAATATATCACACTAAAGTAGTAAATTATTAGTTGAAAAGAAGTCTTAAGAGCAAACCAGTCATGATTGGCCATTAGAATTTATACACCAATTTACACACCTTGAAGCAGGAGTTGCGACCAGAGCATCAATAAGGGGTCCTGAAAGTCGAGACCCTTTCATAAAGTTTAACCAGGGGGATTCTTGGGGCAAGGCTGTATCTTTTAAAGTCCCAGATGGTACAACATAACCAGGCCATAAGTAAGCAGATGTATCGATCAACTTTCTCGAGATACAGGCTTCGATAATAAGATGGAGCATGTTCCCAGCTGAAAAAAATGGTCAAGTAAAAGTAAGAAAAAAGGATAGAATGATGAAGGGTTAAAAATGCATTTATTATGAGCAACAGAATACTGAAGCAATAAGGACATAAAAATGTTCCGAGCATAGCTAACAAGAGATATGATAACAAAGATTGGTTATCATGGGGACTCAACTAGCGGAGGCCCATGGAATGCCTTCAGCAAGAAACAGATAGTGAAACTTCACACCCCCTCAAGAGGGAATTAGAAATGATAAAACCAAGGACTTATGTGTGTCTCACCCAGCATAGCCTCTGCTTTCTTTCTAATGTGATAAGTATTAACTAATTGGTAGGATATGAAGAGTACAAGTACCAGCTTTCATGGAAGAGTCAGTCTGGTCCATCAAGCTAGAGTTGCCAACCCCAGTCTTATAGTTGGCCTTAAATATTGCCGCTTTTGAGGCTGCAGCATTAGCTGCATTCACCACTGATGAAGGTGGGACAAGAAGTCCTGAATACTGGATCAGATCCTGGAGAGACGATATAAGCCCTTGTCTTTGTGGAAGAATTTTGTTTCCTTCAGCTCCAAGCATATCACTTTCTTGAAGAATCTCGGCAACTGCTAATGGTATAAGAGATAACAACATGCACAGCCTTGCATCTAGATGAGGAATCGGTCCTTCAAGAGGTTCTCTAGCCTAGTTATAACACTTTGCAAGTGAGAAAGCCACATGGATGTAAATACTACAATTCATAATTATATCATGGAAAGGTCTATTTACCCGTTGTACAAGACGAAGGGCGGAAATCCAAAGAGCTTTAAATGTTTCCTGCCAGCTTGCTTCATTAAGCACTTGCATTGTCTTGGTCATTTCTGAATAAAAGGAACACAATATTTCGTAACAACATCATGTCACTCTTGCAAGAACTAAATAATTTGATTGCAAACACGCAGATCATTTTCGTCTACATAGTTGGACCGACATGTAAACTTGCCTTACAGTCATCTAAAATGAGAGTCAGGGAGTACCTTTTATAATCCCGATAGCTGATATAAGACTTAGATGCCTCCCATCAATTGCATTCTCCACATATATATCAAATATTATCCAGCAGGCGGGCCTCCCAGCTCCAGTAAGTTGGCCCAGAAGGGAGCCACCGGATCCCATATTACCAAGAACACCCAGAATGCGTTTGTTATTTGGTTGATAGTCTGTTTTGCAAACTCTCCGGATATTTATTAACAAGTCATTAATTTTGTGTCCAGAAGGCAGTAGAGTCTCCAAGGACACCTTGTGTGCTTCAATAGAACTCAACCTCTGGCGCAGAGAACTGAACTTTTCAGGCCTAACCTAGAAAAAATTCCTCGTTAGCACAATTGTAATGCTGATTATTAGCAACAGAAAAAATACAAAACGAGTAGGGATGTACGTTTTGAAAGTTTTTGTGCAAGGTCATGGCAATAAGGATGGAAGGTTTAGGTAACGAAACCTACTACTATATTATTGACAGCTACCAGAGAAGTTGATTGCTATTCAAGTAACTGTTTGGAAATCGAATATATATATATATATATATATATATATATATATATATATATATATATATGATTAAGTCCACTTTTGGCCCCTCGACTATTGTGTTGGTCTAATTTTAACCCTCAACTACAAAACCGTCTAGTACCGGTACCCCAACTGTCAAAACCGTTCACTTTTGGCGCCTGGGCGGGGGCAAGACCGTTTTGACCGACGTTGAGCGGTTTTGACCACGCCACGCTGGCGTTGACCGCCACGTAGGACGCTGGCCTGCATCTCAACGACATGTGGGGCCCGCGCGTCACCCACTCATTCCCTCCCTCTCCTTCCTCCGGCTCAAGCAGCTCCAGTCGAGCACGGGGGCCTCGCCCTCGCCGCACAGCGGCGTCCTCGGTGCACTACGGCGGCGTGCGCGAGTACGACGCGCACAACCTCTTCGGATTCCTGGAGGAGCGCGCCACGCACGCGCGCTGCTCGCCGATACCTGCCGCCGGCCCTTTGTGCTCAGCCGGTCCACGTTCGTGGGGTCCGGCCGGTACACCGCGCACGGTACCGGCGACAACGCCACCACGTGGGACGACCTCCGCAACTCCATCAACACCATGCTCAGCTTCGGCCTCTTCGGCATCCCCATGGTCGACGCTGACATCTGTGGCTTCAGCGGCAACACCACGGAGGAGCTCTGCAACCGCTGGATCCAGGTACAAAGCTTTGCATCCACTCCAAGCTAAGGCAGCCTATCTCTACCAGCATGCCAAGTCCATTGACACGTATGAGGTGAGCTTTCGTGTTTGCTCGTGAAGCTTGGCGCGTTCTTGAGCTCCTCGTCAACCATTGTCTCGGCATCCGCGAGTAGTGCGGCCTTGTTGTCCTTCCTGACGACACAGAGGTACGGCCTGCCGCTCTCCTCAAGGCCCCGGAGCAGCTCGTCGAGATGCTCCCTCGCCATCGTGGCCAGGCTGCCGAAAGAGACATACACCACGGAATTCGCCGGCTTGGCATCGAGCCACTCCATGTACCTAGCGTCGTCGTCCTGCTCGAAGATGCTGGCGTCGTCATCCCCAGACGGGAGCACCGGGCCGACGGGGAGCACGTCGTGTGCCTGTGTCCCCACGGCGGCGAGCGCGCCCACCTCGAGCTCTTGGCACGTGTTGACGAGGACGGTGGACTTGGGGCTTTCCTTGTCAAGCGTCTCGATCAGGTCGCGGATCGTGGTGAAGATGCTGTGGAAAAAGTCGGAAGGGTCGGTGGAGTCGGTGAGGAAGAACGGCAGGTCTGTGACCGTCTGCAGAGCCAGGCCCGGTAGCTCCACGACGAAGGACGGGTCGTGCCGGTGCTCGGCGACGACGCCCACGTGGCCGTGGAAGTAATGGTGGTAGATGGCGAACACGGCGACCGGCTGGATCCAGTAGAGCGCGGACGGGATCCCGCGCTCCCGCGCGACGTCGGCAGCCCACGGGAGCATGAGCGTGTACATGACGCGGGAGACCGGGCGGCCCCGCGCCGCGAGCTGCCCGAAGCTGCGCGCGCCCGCGGCGTGGAAGGACGCGGCTGTGCGGTGAGGGCGAGGCGCCCGTGCTCGACTGGAGCTGGAGGAAGGAGACGGAGGGAATGAGTGGGTGACACGCGGGCCCCACATGTCGCTGAGATGCAGGCCCGCGTCCTACGTGGCGGTCAACGCTAGCGTGGTGTGGTCAAAACCGCTCAACGTCGGTCAAAACAGCCTTACCCCGCCCAGGTGCTAAAAGTGAACGGTTTTGACAGTTGGGGTACAGGTACTAGACGATTTTGTAGTTAGAGGTTAAAATTAGACCAACACAATAGTTGAGGAGCCAAAAGTGGACTTAATCCATATATATATATATATATATATATATATATATATATATATATATATTAATCTGTTGGGGGAAAAAGTTCTAGAAATCTATCTCTCCTTTGAACAATATATTACTACATAAACTTACGGCTTAAGCCTATTACTATCCCTATATATACTGCAGAAAAGTTGTAAAGAATATTTTTTCATATATGGTACCTAACATTCACGTGCCTAAACATTGATTGCTTCTGTTGGGTTTCAACTCTAGCCTACCCCAACTTGTTTGGGACTTAAAGGCTTTGTTGTTGTTGTTGTGGTACCTAACATGTTTCCGAAGTGCATTGCTTGAGTGCATGACAAGAAGGGAAATACTTAAATCATGGATAATAACATCTTCATGGTCAACATGTTAATAGGGTGGGCACACTTAAAACACCTTGTATCTTGTTGCATGTGAAATGCTGGGCTAACGTTCTGTAACTAATTTCACCCTTAGTTGCAACCAGTCGAAGTTAAACCTATCCAAAGGGTAATACATAGACGATCTCGTGAGAAAGGGTATGAGAAAACATACATGTTCAGGAATATCAAGCGCAGAAATGATTGAATCTTTCTATCAGCAGCCATCATATGCAACACATCCAAAGCCATGAGAGTGTTCTTCCGGCGTAACTGTTCGCGATGCTCATTTTGGTTCTCAGTAGATCCCCTTTTAACATCTAAGTCCATAGGTTGTGGCCCATCAGTGGCATATACACTCTCTTGCCCCTCTGCCATCACAGATGGAAAGCCACAATCCTCGAGTATGCTATCAATCAGTTTATTGACAACAGCCAACACAAACATAATGACAACATGTCCAAACTCCGTTCCAGAAAATCCATAAACCTTTGATAGTTGCAAAGCTTCAGCAATGGACTTCCCTATCCTGGGAAGTACAATAGTTACCTATGAGCAACTTCCAGTAGTGTATAGTACTATAGTGTACCACAGTTTAACGGTGAATAATAGATTCTGAGTATACTGAAAAGATGAAATCAGAAAACTTGAAGAGGAAAAAAAAGGCAACAAAAAAGTTCATGAGGGGGGAAACCCATATCATGACATTACAGAATGTATTAGGTATCCACAGATGAGCATAAATCTTGGCGTAAGTATAAAACAAGAATAAAAAAAGTGTTAACATAGAGCATCACCATTGAACCCCAATCTTAAACATGTAGCTTGACCTCATAAGTCATAAGGCTATGTATTGTAATTTAATTGTACACTCCTGTTCAAAGCTTTAGATGCATATCAATCGAATTGAGAGCATAACAGGAAAATCTAAAAGAAAACTAGAGATACTGTGTATGGAATGTTAGCACTGAGTGGTGCAATTCAAGTTTCAAACATCCAGCTTGCCAGGAACACTTCTACCTTTGATATGTGGCACAAAATCTATAGAATGCTGCACGCAATACATGAGGGATTATATCTAAACAGTAGAAAAATACTGACACAAGACACCAGATGCTATGACTAAATCACACCTAGTGGTAGCACGTTTCCTAGTTGATGAGGTCTTACTTGTCACGATTAGGCCCAGCCTCCATAGACAGCAACGACGACGTGACGTGACACTTGAGGAGTTCCAGGTACAGCCGGTACGCCTCAGGCTGCGCTCGCCGCTGCGGCAACACCCTGTGTGACAAAACCACCGCTGGATGAGTTACTCACACCCACAGGCCACGGAGACTTGACCGGAGAGCACACAGACGAGCACCAATTCCAGCAAGCGCGGGGGCGGCGAAACGCGGAGGACGGGCGCACGCACCTAGGGGTGAGGAGCGCGAGGACGTGCAGCGGGCAGAGGAGGCGGGAGGCCACGGCCTGGCCCAGGAGCTTCCAGAGCGAGGGCGAGTTGTGCGCGAAGCAGAGGTTGGAGACGAGGATCCCGGCCAGGTCGGCGCTGGGGAGGGGCCCCGCGCCCGCGCCCTCCCCGGCGATGACGCGGGACAGCTCCACCGCCCGCAGCAGCGGCGGGTCCCCGCGCGCCTCCGACGCCTTCACCGCCGCCATCACCCGCCGCTCCAGGTCCGCGGGGACCAGCCCCGCCGCCGCCGTCGCCACGGTGGCGTCCTCGCCGAGGGTTTGGGTTTGGATTCGGCGGGCGGGCGGCTCGAATTTTTTTTTCTTCTCTCTCTGTTCCGGTCTCCCCCTCTCTGGACTGCGATTGGACGGACACTGGGTTGGTGTGAAAAGGGCAGGGAGCTGAGAGGCGGAGGGTACAGTGCGGGAGACATCTGGGCCGTTGGATCCTCGCCAGTCGCCTTCGGTCGCGATCGTGGGAGACCAATTGACTTTGCTGCTAACGCGCAGCGCTCACTGAAAGGTGGGGCCGGCATCAAGGACAAGCGTCGGATGACCATGAACTCTCCGCAATGATTCGATGAACTCGCTCCCAGTCCTAGGAATACACTCCTAGCCCTCGTTTAGTTCGGCGCGGAATCGGCGCCGCAGAGCTACTGTAGCCACAGTATCTACGGTACATTTCGTTTGTATCTGGTAATAATTGTCTAGACGTTGACTAATTAGGCTTAAAACGTTCGTCTCGTAAAGTACAATCAAACTGTGCAATTAGTTTTTGATTTCGTCAGCATTTAATACTCCATACATGTACCACAAATTTAATGTGATGGGGAATCTTCTTTTTACGTAGTACCAGATTCTGAAAATTGAGGGAACTAAACACCCCCTAGCCAGTAGTAGTTGTGCTTTGCACCTGCACATCTTCGGGAAACGTGACGCATCCAAATGCGCCGCCGCTATGTCTGTTGGCCTCCAGATGGGTAAACCGGTGATTGGTTGATTGGTTCACTGGTTAAGTGCCTGTTTGGATTGGAGTATTTGTGAAGGAATTTTGAAGGAATGGTAATCCTTTGGTTTGGTGATGTCACACGTCGTTTGGAATGTAGGAATGCTCCTTCCGGTTTCTCAGAAAGGGCTCCCTTTGCTTCACAAAATGCAGGAATTTAAACCTTCACTCTCCATCCATTTTTTTATTGAAGTCCGAGGCGCACGCAACAATATGTGTGAGAGAGAAAACAGCTTTGGGGAAAGGACAAAGACTGCATAGGAGATAACGATGGGAGTAATGATTCAAACAATCCAAACACCTCAAAGTATTAATTCCTATGTTGTAGAATCCCGTAGTTTTTTACTTTTCACTCTACTCTATTCCTACGGTTTTTTTCATTCCTCCGTTTTCTATTCCTTTATTCCAAACAGGTCCTAACTAGCTTCTTTGGCTTGCAACTCTGCACTAAAAACGTCTCAGGCTTAAAGTTAAATTAAACTGATCAAGATGAAAGCGAAACCCATCACGCTGCAGTCGGCAAGGCATGTGATAGTCACGACCGAGTGTACGTGGCGGGAGCTATGGGATTGTTTGAGGTTAGCCATCGTCGTCGTTCTCGTCCATGTATCGTGTTTCGTGCATGAGCAGTTGAGGCTGTTGAGCACGCAACACGCGGTCCATTTGGCGCGTGAGATCGAGACGGGGCCGTCCTTGGCTGGGGCGATTGCCACGTAACTTTACCTGCAGCAGACATCGGCGATGACATACGCGGGCGGTTGTAGACCTACGCCCCGTTGGGTTAAACTTATCAAGCACGGAACATGATTTTTCTCTCACAACAAATCAGTTTCAGCCGATTTATCGGCCGCAGAAACCATCGGCTGAACAGCCCCACGTCTTCACGCCATGTTCGCTTGGAGCAGAAGACGATAGGAGCGTTGACTTATTCGCATGGAAGTTGGAGGAGGTAGAGAAACGGTGATGTTCTGATTCCTCGCAAAAAAACATATGTTCTGGCTATGCCGTTTTGAAAAACAAAATATTTTCATTATGATGATCCAAGCTTCTGCGTTAAATTGTACCAGTTGCTTGGCCAAACGGCCCATGGCCCCATACAAAATGTAGCCCAAGTGCCCAACTGATTGAAGTTCCTAGACCACTTTGGTCCATAAAGCAGAAGGCCCTCCTCTCTCAAAAAAAATGTAAAAGCAGAATGCCCCATCATAGCAATCAGATCCGATCAAGGCAAATCCGCCGGAGCAAACCAAGGCAGAGTTTCAGAAACCCCATAAGAAAGTGTGGCAATGCTTACAAGGAAGAAACGACATCATAGAGCTCCTTTTCAGCCTGTTCGCTTGTTGGTTTCAGCCAGAACTTATCAGTCATGATACAAGTGTTTTTCTCTCACAACAAACCAGCACCAGTCGAACTTATCAGCCCAGAAACCAACCAGCGAACAGACAGTTTATCTCGTGCTAAGAGCTTCCGAGCTGTTCTTAATCTGAATTTTGAGCAAGGTAGCATGGAACCGCAGATATGCAGTAATCACAAATTTCGTCTCACCATCGTCCCGACAGCCCGTGCGATCCCACGTACGCGAAGGAAAGCTGTCGGTCCCGTGCGATCCGTTCTACCGCATTGTTGCCTTATTGGCCTCAAATGCCCATGATAAACGCGTAGGCTGTCCGCTCGTAACGATACCTTGTTGAACTATCGGAGTCAATCACGGCAAAATAGGAAATATTAGAAAACTATTGTGCTATCCATGTACGGATTGCATGATCGCATGCAACACTGGCGTGTCGGGTGGCTAACACGCATGGACACCAAGCGGCATCAGCGGCACCAGCATACATGGCAACGAGCCTCCGGTTACGACACTAATTAACCTAGCCCAACACTACTAACAAAAACATACCGTGAATGTGCGCGCTCCTCCATCGAGCACCAGAACACGCTACTTTGATCATGTTCAAGGCCGACGTGTCTGACCCTGACGGCCGCCTCGTGATGTGGAGCAAGGACGACGAGCGGGCTCGCCTGCGCTTGGGACGGCGTCACCTACGACGCGCGCACCTGCTGCTTCTCTGCACTCTCCCTTGCTGGGACAGGATGCCATGATCGCTCAAGCCTTGCGGCGGGCGGCATGTGGACAAGGGCGGCGTGGTAGGGGCGGGGCTAGACGACGACGTGTTGGGGCTGATCGTGTTCAAGGCCGACATGTCAGGCCCTGACGGCCGCCTCGCAATGTGGAGCGAGGATGACGAGCGGCCCTGCGCCTATGACGACGTCACCTGTGATGCACGCACATGTGTCTCCATGCTCTCCCTCGTCGGGTTGATCGTGCTCCACGTCTAGTGGCTCCTCGCATACTCCTCATCATCGTCGTCGGAACATCCACGCCGTTCACTGACATAGGGCGCGACAGCCCAGGGCATCCGCAAACGTGTCGCCAGCGTCCTCTTCAGCACCTCGCCGGCAAATGTGTCGTCGACGTCCTCTTCCGCACCTCGCCGGCAAGCGCGTCATCGGCGTCCTCCTCGCCACCTCCTCCCGTGGCTCCGTCGACGTCTTCAACTCCTATACGCCGGTAAACCTCCCAACCCCCACCTCTTGTTTCTCTATCCATCACTAGGGTTTGCGTCGCTCAGGGTGCACGGCACGGATCGATCTGCTCTCCCCAATCCTACCGATCCATACATCGATTCGTACACGGGCTCGGTCCGCTCCGGCGGCTGCCCCACCGTCGCCCTTGCATCGCTTGTAGTAAAAATGAATTAAAATTGTATTAATATAAAATTGGTCCGCTCCTGCGGCCGCCATTGATGGTTGCTTAAAATGAATTAGGCAAATATATGTTTTGATTTAGCACAAGTGTCTCGAGTAAAACCACCGTGCATAGCACATAAAAAATAGCCTACATAGGATGCCAGTGTAAGGAAAATGGACCCTAGGCCCATTTACTTTGGATTTTGGTGTTTCATGACCAACACAACCAAATTGGACTGATGAATTTACAAGTGATTGTTTTGTAGTTCAACAGGGTGTAAGACGTGACTTGAACGAAGGCGACGTGATGATCCGATGATCAACACCATAAGCAAGACCTTAGAAGCACAAGAGAAGACCCAAGATATCAAGCAAAGTCCAAGCACGAAGATTGGAACCTAACCAAACGCAAGATCATGAAGAAACGAGCTCACAGAGGTGATCGGACGCTGGCGGATAGCAACTGGACACTCCGATCAAGATGCTCGACAACAGCAGACGTCAACAGCAGTGACCGGATGCTAAATAATAAAGTGATCGAACGCACCGATGGTACTGTTCATCATCACCGATAATACATTCAGTACTAACCGGACGCTGGCGGCAAATCGATCAAACGGAGGACTACAACGTCTGATCGAGTACAGAGAGGTTCCAGAGCGGCGAAATTACGACCGAACGCGTCCGATGGCATGTGACCGGATGTTGGCCACATCCAATCAGTTGATCGCGGCTCTAACAATTGGGACGACCAGACGCGTCCGGTCAGGACGTGATCAGCGTCCGATCAGTAGCAGAAAAGCAAGATTTTGTCCCCAATGACTACTTTCTCAGTGGGGCTTATAAATATACCCCCAACCGGTCAAATGATACGTGTGGAGCTGAGGAAACATATCTAGGGTATTGATACACTATTTTAGTGATCTCCACTTGCATAGTCCTTAGTGATTCATTAGGTGATTAGCATAGGTGCTTTGCAAAGTACTTAGATTGATTAGACCACCGCTTATGCGCTTGCTCTAGGTTTAGGCCTAGTGTTTAGTGAGGTTTGCATACCTCTTACCACTCGGTGCTTGCACGCACCATTGTTGTACATTAGAGGGGCTTGTAGTCTTGAGAGATCATATCAACCGCGTTTGTGGTGTGGCCGCCACCGTGTACCGAAGGGAACAAGGCCTGCGGTGGTTCGGCCGGAAGCTTGATAGTGAAGATGGCGGAGAGTGGTCCAGGAGAGGCATGCCGAAAGGCACACTGGAGACCCACTTACATGTGGGGAAGGCACGGGGCTATCCACGGAGTTATCCGACCGGGAGCTTAGCTCTTACAAGGGATTTCTTACGAGGGGCTCCAACAAGGACTAAGGGAAGCTTGTGCGCTTCTCGATACCTCGGTAAAAATACCGGAGTCATCGATGGGAGTTTGCATATCTCTACTTTACTCTTTAGTTTCCGTATTTATATTGTTTGTATTACTCCTTCTTACGGTTGAAATAGCAACACACTAGCAAAATTATAGTTGCACATTTAGATAGTTTATCATTTTTGCATAGGTTTTGCTAAGGGAAGTAAAAGAGGCCATAGTTTAGAAGTTGAATTTTAAGTTGCCTAATTCACCCCCTCTCTTAGGCGTCACGGTCCACTACAAGTGGTATCGACGCAGGTTGGCTCAATTTGGATATTTGGCTTAACCGCCGTTGAGTCAACGCTATTTAGAGTGGTTGGGATGGATACCTCTAGGCCTTCGCACTTTGACTGCACTAACTTCCCCTATTATAAAGCTAGAATGGCTTGTCACCTTGAGACGGTAGATTTGGGTGTTTGGATAGTCATTCGGGATGGAATGAAACCCATTAAGAATCCCGATAAACCCACAAAGAGTGAAGAAAAAGAAATGCATTTTAATGCTAAAGCTAAAAATTGTTTGTTTGAATCTTTTAGCATGGATGTGTTTAACCAAGTTTTTACTTTAAATACATCACATGAAATTTGGTTAAAACTCCAAGAGCTCTATGACGGCACATCTAATTTTCATGAGCAAAAACATTATCTAGATAAACAAAATTATGATTCCTTTATAATGAATGATGATGAGCTCGTTCGTGATATGTATTCTTGTTTAAATCTAATTATCAATGAGCTCCATTCAATAAGATTAACAAAGCTAGATGATGTAGACGTCATGAGGAAGACCATCTCCGTGCTACCACAAAAGAAATATGCAAACATCATCACCATCCTTCAGAACATGGAGGACTTGAGCACCATGACCCCGGCCATAGTCATTGGCAAGATAGTGGCATTTGAAATGTCACGTAAGATGGGTCAAGAAGAAGCCTCTTCATCAAGCAAAGGCAAAGCTCTCACATGTAGTGAGAAAAAGAAGATGAAGGGCAAGCAAATTGAGACAAGCTCAAGCTCAAACTCCTCAAGTGAAGATGAGGATTATGATGATGATGATGATGAAGATTCAAGTGATGATGATCAATCTTCCTCCTCCACCTCCGACCTTGATAAAGAATCAATCAAACTTATCAACAAGATGAAGAAGATAATCCAAAGGCTCAATATTAAGGGTGTGCCCATCCAAATTCAAGATCTCATTTTTACCAGTCAAAGAAATGAGTAAAGAAAGAGAGGATACTTTGGATGTGGTGAGAGGAGTCACTTTGTGGAAGTTTGTCCAAACAAGCCCACACCTGAGACAAAGAAAAAGGCATGCAAGAACTAAGCCCTCACATCAATAAGGTCATGGGATGATTCTTCAAGTGAAGAAGAAGATCATCACAAGAGTCGAGGGCACAAGCACTCATCATCAAGATCTTCTCGTGTGTGTGTCTTATGGCACGAGGTAACGAAAGCTCATCCTCTAGTGAGAGTGATAGTGATGATGAAATGCCTTCTTTATGATGAAATCGTGTAATAAAATCTTAATTATGCTAAAGTTTGCACTAGTCAACAAAAGAAGCTCGAAAAATTAAAAGAAAAGCTAGATAGTTCACAAGAAGCATATAAAACTTTGCTTGAACAATATGAGACAGTTGCTAATCTCAATATTGAACTATCTACTAAAATTGAGCAACTTGAGGCTAGTGCAACAACAAATGCATGCACAATCAATGATGAGCAACTTGTAAAGAAAAATGAAAAATTAAAAAGCAAAGTTAGCTAGCTCACAAGATGCTTATAAAAGTTTGCTTGCTAAAATAGAAACCAGGTGCAAGCATTGTGATGAGCTAACAAATAAAGTTGTTAATCTTAAAGTCGTTGGTACAACCACAACCAAGGCATCTAAAAAGAAAAGTTCTATATTTAATATGTCTAAAAAGGATGCTACTACTTCTTGTAATGATTTATGTTTAGACTCACCCTTGTGCAACCAAGTTTGTGTTGAGAAAGTTATTGTAGATACATGCACAAAAGAGGTTGCAAAGGAGAATAAGCAACTCAAGCAAGAAGTGGCTCGCCTCACCAAGGACTTAACTTAGGTGAAAGGCAAGACGAAGCAAGCCTAACTTCATCAAGATAACACCGTTAAGAGAGTGAAGAAGCTTGATGAAGGGCAAACCGTGGTTTGCTATGTGTGCCACAAGGAATGCCACAAGTCCTGTGAGTGCAAGGTAGAGAATAGGGGAGGAGCAAAGAAGAAAGAGAAAAGACAAACAAGCAAGCTCTTCAACACCTACACCAATAAGGTGAACAAGAAGGCCTCCACACCTTATCTCTTGAAGAAGAAGAAAAATGATAAGGTGGTGGCCACAAATGTGAACAAGCAAGCCAACAATGGGATCAAACGTTTTTGGGTCCCAAAAGAAATCATTTCCAATATGAAGAGCACCAAGAAGGTTTGGATCCCGAAAAGAAAGTGAGAAGTCCAATGGACTTCGGGGAATTTGGAGACTTGGCAAAGTATGGGTGTATTTTATGGGGTGCATCATTATGAACAAAGTCATTGCCAAGTGGGTTAGTGAATACTATGGACCCAAATTCCCATTTCCATGTTAGGTAACTAGATTTAAATTTCCTACAAATGGTATCTTTAAGCATCTAGTTATTTTTCATGCCTAGGTTTGTATTTGCATGTTTAATCTTTTGTCATGCATACACTAGGTATATCATATGGTAGGCTTGCTCGGTTTCACTTTTAACTCTTGGAGCAAACCTACATGGTTTAAATTGTTTAGGAGCACAGTACATAGCTTGTTTTACAATTGTTCATCTAATATGTGCCAAAGTCCAAATTGTAGATAATTTCTCCCGAATATCACCTTCAAAAATGGTTCTCACATTCATGTGATATCATCTTTCAAGTGGTATTTTTTATTCTAAAATCAATGTGCATGTCTCCTATAAGTATTCCATATTTGTATGCATAAATTTAGGGGGAGGTTACTCTATAAGTTGGATGCTTTGAGACTAACACTTTTTCAAGCTTATCATTTGTGTAGTAGTCTCATTGCAAGGAAAATAGAGTCCCCGGAGTTAAGCATCATACTTCAAATATCCATCACCTATTGCAAGTGGTAGAAATCAAATTGGTTTCCATATGTGGTATTTCTAAACCGATATTATCATGTTGATTTCACTTTGGTATTTATATGCTTTCTCTATGCATTATATAGATTAAACTCCTTTGCGCATTAATTTGCCAAATATGCATAAACTACATCCTGCATCATCTGTATGCATATATTTAGGGGGAGCTTAGTCTATGTAATATGTGAATCAAATTTTATGACATATTCCACTCCACATACAAAGGATCACAAAGTTTGACCCTACCTTGTGCTATTAATGTTTTCCTTTTCGGTGTTTGATTCCAAAGGGGGAGAATTTAGAGGACCAAAAGCAAGCATTAATTTGGAGGACCAAAAGCCTGATCATAATAATTTACAAGTGGTAATAATCCGAGATAGGGAGAATAGTGGATTATGGATTAGTCTATGTAATGGGAAGAATTTGTAGGACCAAAAGCAAGGCTTAAATCCATAATACCACATGGGAACATTTGCAAGGGCAAGATAAGTTTTTCAAGTGGTATCTTTTAGTCTTACAAGTAGTATCTTTTAGCATCACATAACCTTGCCCTTTGCATTGCATCCTAGCAAGTAGATAATTTTTAAATTCTAAATTATTACTATTTGCTTGCTTTGGTCGTGTTGTCATCAATCACCAAAAAGGGGGAGGTTGTAAGGAAAATGGACCCTAGGCCCATTTACTTTGGATTTTGGTGTTTGATGACCAACATAACCAAATTAGACTAATGAATTTTGTAAGTGATTATTTTATAGTTCAATAGAGTGCAAGACGTGACTTGGACGAAGACGACGTGATGATCCGATGATCAACACCATAAGCAAGACCTTAGAAGCACAAGAGAAGACTCAAGATATCAAGCAAAGTCTAAGTGCGAAGATTGGAACCTAGCCGAACGCAAGATCGCGAAGAAACGAGCTCACAGAGGTGACCGGACGCTGGCGGATAGCGATCGAATGCTCCGATCAAGAGGCTCGACAACAACAGGCGTCAGCAGCAGCGACCGAACGCTAAACAGTAAAGTGACCGGACACACCAATGGTACTGTTCATCATCACCGACAATACATTCAGTACTGACCGGACGCTGGCGGTAAATCGATCGGACGTAGGACTGCAGCGTCCGATCGAATACAGAGAGGTTCTAGAGCGGCGAAATTATGATCGGACGCGTCCGGTGGCATGTGACCGGACGCTGGCAGCGTCTGATCAGTTGATCGCGGCTCTAACGGCCGGGACGACCGGACACGTCCGGTTAGGACGTGATCAGCGTCCGGTCAGTAGCAGAAAAGCGGGATTTCGTCCTCAACGGCTACTTTCTCAGTGGGGCTTATAAATACACCCCAACTGGCCAAATGATGCATGTGGAGCTAAGGAAACATATCTAGGGTGTTGATACACCATTTTAGTGATCTCCACTTGCATAGTCTTTAGTGATTCATTAGGTGATTAGCGTATGTGCTTTGCGAAGTGCTTAGGTTGATTAGACCACCGCTTATGCGCTTGATCTAGGTTTAGGCCTAGTGTTTAGTGAGGATTGCATACCTCTTACCACTCGGTGCTTGCGCGCACCATTGTTGTACATCGGAGGGGCTTGTAGTCTTGCGAGATCACACCAACCGCGTTTATGGTGTGGCCGCCACCGTGTACCGAAGGAAACAAGGCCAGCGACAGTTTGGCCGAAAGCTTGATAGTGAAGACGGCGGGGAGCGGTCCGGAAGAGGCTTGCCGGAAGGCATACCAGAGGTCCACTTGCGCATGGGAAAGGCCCGGGACTATCCACGGAGTTACCCGACTGGGAGCTTGGCCCTTGCGAGGAATTCCTTGCGAGGGGCTCCAACGAGGACTAGGGGGAAGCTTGTGCGCTTCTTGATACCTCGGTAAAAATACCAGAGTCATCGACGGGAGTTTGCATATCTCTACCTTACTCTTTAGCTTCCGTATTTACATTGTTTGTATTACTTCTTTTTGCGATAGAGATAGCAACACACTAGCAAAACTATAGTTGCACATTTAGATAGTTTATCTTTTGCATAGATTTTGCTAATTGAAGTAAAAGAGGTAATGGTTTAGAAGTTGAATTTTAAGTTACCTAATTCACCCCACACTCTTAGATGTCACGGTCCACTACAAGTGGTATCGGAGCAGATTGGCTCAATTTGGATCTTTGGCTTAACCGCTGTTGAGCCAACGCTATTTAGAGCAGTTAGGATGGATACCTCTAGGCCTCCGCACTTTGACGGCACTAACTTCCTCTATTATAAAGCTAGAATGGCTTGTCACCTTGAGCCAGTAGATTTAGGTGTTTAGAGAGTCACTCGAGACGGGATGAAACCCATTAAGAATCACAATAAACCCACAAAGAGTAAAGAAAAAGAAATGCATTTCAATGCTAAAGCTAAAAATTGCTTGTTTGAATCTTTTAGCATGGATGTGTTTAACCAAGTGTTCACTTTAAATACGGCACATGAAATTTGTTTAAAATTTTAAGAGCTCCATGACGGCACATCTAATATTCGTGAGCAAAAATATTATGTAGCTAAACAAAATTATGATTTCTTTACAATGAATGATGATGAACTCGTTCATGATATGTATTCTTGTTTAAATCTAATTAGCAATGAGCTCTATTCAATAAGATTAGAACCCAGATGAACTTAGGCTCTAGATACCATTTGTTAGAACGAAATCATAGGTTTGGAGCTAGAATTTTAGTTTCATTAGCCTTACCATAACTATGGCAGGTTGGGAATATATATAGGGTAACTTGCTTACAACTTAAGAAAGCTACGACATATTCTAGATATGCTAAAATAGATGCTAAAGCAAGATAAGGGCTGACACAGCCACCAACTACTCTAGATAAGTATCCTAGTTAGATAAGGACAAGACTTATAGCTGTTACGGTATACATTTGAAGTCGACTGTGTTGAACAACCTCATCGGCCACTCGGACTTGGTGACCTCCTACCTCCCTAATTTTTTACTATTTAACCCTTTTTTTGAATAAAATTTACATTTGGTTTCCTGAGAGACTTAAACTCATCTTTGGACCCTAGAGGTCGGCGTCATGAGTCCTGGCGCCGAGGTAACACGTCTTGGCGCCGAGGTACCTAACCGTGCACAGAAGAAAATCCTACGTGACCGGTACCACGTGGCGCTGACCTCGACGCTAAGATCTATGGCATCGACCTCGACGCTGCGAACTCTGGCGGCGAGCATGGACGTCTGTGGCGCAGAGGCTACGTGCCAGGCAGTGCCCTGCGCTGCCCCTCTAGGGCTTTGTCTCGAGAATCGCAGAAGAGAGAGACAAGGAAGAGGACACAGAAGAGGTAGGCACCGCCGTTCCATCCACCGGTGCTACGGCTGCAGCGTGTACTGCTAGGCGTGTGAACTGTGGTATGTGGGTGAGGACTGTGGACTGCCATGGCCATACCTACTCCTGCTCCATGTGGCAGAACCTCCTAAATTATAGGACCCACATGCACCTGTCACTGTCCAACGACCTCTGACGACTATGCATATGTTCCTAGTAACTTAAGAAGACTGTCGGGTGTCCCCGGGGAACCCCGAATCATCCACGATTTCCGAGCAGGATCACGTTACAGAGTCATTGCAGTATTACAACATTTATTCAAATATCAAAACCAGAGTAAAAACAGCGGAAGTCTTACAATAACATAATTTACAAAACAGTAGTTTCAAACCTTACAAACTAAGTTTGATAGTTATTACAAACCATAGTAGTAGTGGAGTGGCATAATTAATATAGACATATCACACAAAATAAACATCCTGCCCAAGGATCACACATTTACTTCTCATCGTCAGAACGAACGATAGTCATGCAGCACGATCCAAAACAGATCTGCTCATGAGGCTCACCTGCAACAAGGGTCAACGAACCCTGAGTACAAAAGTACTCAACAAGACTTAACCGAAATAAAAATTGATAGAACTCAGGAATGCAGGCTCAGGGATTCAAGGTATGGTTTTAGCAATAATTAAAGTTATTTTGCGTAAAAGCTCTTTCAACAAAGTTCTTTATTTCAACAATTTAAACTTCATAAAATCATATACAAAGATGACATGATCCGTAATGAGATCATGAAACTTCATATCCAACACCTTCATCAACCATTCTCAAGTTCTAGTTATTAATTCTACGATGATGAACAGTGAGTTGAGTCTCCATAACCGAGGAGCAACGACGATTCGAACCGATTAAACCCAGCTGGGGATTCCAGACCACACGACATATGCAGGTCCCCGACTCACATATATCAACCTACCCTCGGATCCTCTAAAGCAAGAACGGGTCCGCGCCACCCGAGAATACAGCACACCTCAAATCCGGCCACATTCCAGCCACGAGGGTACACGCTATTCCCGCCATCTCTCCACTCCCAGTGCGCGAGTAGCCATTCTCGTAATAGAATTACCAAGTTAAGGCTTACCAGAGTATGTGGTTAGTACTACAAATTCTCACCTCATGCAATTCAACAACGGACGTGCCTTAATCGACACAGGCGGAAAGAACCCGCTCACAAGACCTCCATGTCTTGTGGCTCACACACCCCGAGTCCGCCTGGTCTAGATTTATTACTCCACATTCCCATATCACATGCTAACATAATTAACCAATGTTCCATTTAAAACTTGCAGGTGGCAGGTAATCACCCGACTTTCATCGTTCTACGCATAGCTAAGCAAAACTAGGCATATACGAGTTTAAAAACTGGTAATATGGTAAATATGGAATAACAAGGATGGTAATGCACCAATTAGGCTCTTACTTAACTCCTAATCACTTAATGCAGTAACGAAAAGCAAAAGCAAAATTAATTTGTAAAACACAAGGTAGGGTTGTATGCATCCGGGGCTTGCCTTCGTTGACGGAAAAGTCCGGCTCCTGCGTCGTTTCACAAGTATTCGATCCGACCTCAACAGACGGATTAACCTCCTCAACAACTTGATTAACTACCACGTGTTCACCTTCGTTCACTACACGTAATAACAATGCCATGTTTAACATGATGCGGAATACGAAATATGATGCTCGATGATGGATACAAAAATTAAGACTTTGAATACAACTTTCCTTCGCGGTACAGTTGCAAGTCAAACAAACTAAATCTTTTTCGTAACACATACATCAACTGCCAAGGATCATTATCAACTAATGACCCAAGGTCATCACTCAATCCAAAATTTCAAACAAAACCTAAATCATTAAAGGTTACTATTTGCTTTTATGAATTAATTATTTAATTCAAAATTATGAAATAAATCAATTTATTCTAATTGAGCTCAAAATTTTAGTAAATGTTCATTACATGATAACTAAGTGGCAAAACAATTTTCATAATTTTTGGACAAGTAAATAAGCCTAGAAAAATCATGGAAAGTCATTTATTAATTAATTGAGCAATTTTTATCATACCCCAAAAATACTGGAAATCAATATTTCAAATTTTTGTCATATAATATACATCATAGAGAATTCACACAAAAATTTTCATAATTTTTGGAGCTCTAAATAATTCTACACAAAAATAACAAATTATAGCACTATTCATTTAATTCTGAAAAATAGAAAATCCACTTAGAACGCTGAGTCACTGACAACCGGGTCCCACATGTCATCTCCAACCTCGCGCTTGGACCACGGCGACACGCGCGCTGACCGGCGAAAACTCGCCGACGGCGAGCTCAACGGCGACGACCAAGGTACTGAAATGACCCCTACACCTCTATGCGTCGATTGGTGGCACAATCGGGACCAATTACAACAGCGCATGAGCATGACGACGGCCATGGCGGACACGGCAGCGCGGCTGCACTACGCCGGCGATAGGAGCTCGGTAACGATGAAACAAACAACTTGGGTAGAACCAGAAGCTCACCCCGAACACACTGGAGTCGCTGGCCGAGCCTGAGAAGCAACGGAGACACGGTTCGACGGTCACAGCGGTCACGGCGGAGCAAATTCCGACGACGACGATGCTCCGACGACTGCGGTGGAGAAAATGGTCAATCAACCGGGCACAAAGCACCACGGCATCGAGACGAAGCTGAAGCAAGAGTCAGAAATAGCAGAGGCTCACCGTAATGTGCTGGCCACGGCGACGCGCACACCACGGTGGTGCTGCCGGCCGCGAGGAAGAAAACGATGAACGGTGAGTTCACGGCGAAATCAAGCGACTAGAGCTAGCTGGCTGGGTGCGCAAGGAACTAGCGGAGCTGGGACACACTTTGCTGCGATGGCGTGGGCGCTGGTTCGACGACGAGGGCTCGACGGAGAATGACGGTGGCGGCGGGAGAAAACAGAGGAGAGGAAAGAACGACGACGACGGCGCCTCGGTTCAAATAACACGGCTCAGAAGCTCAAGGAAGCTGCGCTGTGGCCTTCACCGCGCCAGCGCGACGCCAAAGACGGCCACGACCGCGCCTGGAAGCAAACCGAAGATCGCCGGCCATGTAGCTTCGGCGGTGGACACTGTTCATCCAAATTACAGAATTGCCATTCGCCAAAATTCACAATTTACTCTCAAATTTTTATAACAACTCAAAAATCTCCAAAAACAAAAGTTGTTCAAAATCAAAAGTTCTACAACTTTGCTTTTATAACCATCTTCTAATTCGGTCTAGATTTTGAAATGATCTTTTAAATTCAAATAGGGGATATTCAACGAATTACGCCTTTTTGAATTACTCAAAATTTTTCTAAACAACTTGAAAAACTCCAAAAATAAACTTTGCTTAACTTGCCAAGCTCTACACTTTTGCTTTTGGGATCAACCCCAAAATATGCTTAGATTTTGAAATGGATTTTCAGGGTAGGATTTAAATGCTGAAAATCAGGGTTTTCTCGAAAAATTCAAAAATCCAAACAAACTTTCAATTTAAGTCAAACAATACAATTCAACACATACCACATGAATATAAACTTGTTTTAGTGTATGCATCTCAAAGTTTTCACCAAATGCCAAATGCTTTGCAATGCATATGATGATATGACAGTTTTAGTATTTTAAACACCCGAGGTGTTACAATCCTTCCCCCTAAAAGAAATCTCGCCCCGAGATTCAAAGCCATAGAGTAAGTAATGGAAAAGGAAATGTGTCGTGAGAACACATACCAAATATGTCCATAAAACAGCTGAGGTTCTTTTACAAAATGCAATTTGTAGTAACCGAGCTCAACTATCATTATTCTATTCTATATTGACGCTAGAAACTCTGGAAACTTTTCTAATAAGTAATCTTCTGATTCCCATGTAGCTTCCTCTTCTGAATGTTGATTCCATTGTATTTTATAGAACTTGATTGTCCGTCTTCGAGTAACACGATCTTTCTGATCTAACACTCGGATAGGATATTCAGAGTAAGTTAAATCTGGTTCTAGTTCCACTCCTTCAACTTCAACATTCTGTTCAGGCACTCGGAGACACTTCTTTAATTGAGAAACATGGAACACATTATGCACAGCTGTGAGATGTTCAGGTAATTTCAAGCGATATGCCACTTTTCCATATCTCTCCAAAATTTGATATGGTCCAATGTATCGGGGTGCCAACTTTCCTTTAACACCAAAACGGTTAACTCCCTTCATTGGTGATACTTTCAGATATACAAAATCTCCTTTGTTGAATACCAATGGTCTCCGTCGTCTATCCGCATAACTCTTTTGGCGGGACTGAGCTATCTTCAGATTATTCTGTATTTGCCTAACCTTGTCTTCTGTTTCTTTCACAAGGTCAACTCCAAAGAATCTTCTCTCTCCTGGCTCAGACCAACTCAATGATGTTCTGCATCTACGACCATAGAGTGCTTCAAATGGAGCCATTCTAATGCTTTCTTGATAACTATTGTTGTATGAGAACTCAGCCAAAGGTAAGCAATCATCCCACTTATTAGAATAGTTAAGGACACAACATCTTAACATGTCTTCAAGTACTTGATTGACTCTTTCAGTCTGCCCATCCGTCTGCGGATGATAAGCTGTACTATACAGAAGTTTGGTACCTAACGAAGCATGTAAGTGTTTCCAAAAGCTAGAGACAAATTGTGTACCCCTATCTGACACTATAGTCTTGGGTACTCCATGGAGACTCATGATTCTTGCCAAATACATCTTAGCATATTGGATCGTAGGATATATGGTCTTGACTGGAAGAAAATGTGCTGACTTAGTGAGTCGATCTATAATAACCCATACTGAGTCAAATCCCTTTGATGTCTTGGGTAGACCAACAATAAAATCCATACTGATGTCCTCCCACTTCCAAGATGGAATAGGTAATGGTTGTAATTCACCAGCAGACCTCAAATGTATAGCTTTCACCTTTTGACAGGTATCACACTTCGCTATATATCTAGCAATCTCTATTTTCATTTTAGTCCACCAGAATCTTTGCTTCAAATCATGGTACATCTTGTTGCTTCCCGGATGGATAGATAACCTAGTAGCATGTGCCTCATCTAGAATTGACTGCCGCAACTCAGGAACTTTTGGTACCTACCAGGCGATCCTTGAACCATAACACATCTTCATCATCTATACTAAAACATTCTGCTTTTCCATCCCTGACTCTTTCCTTGATATGAGATATACCCTTGTTTTCCTTTTGAGCAGCAATAACTTGATCTCGAATAGTAACTTCAACAATTATGTTGGTCAAACTTCCTTGTTGAATTACTTCTACATTCAACTTCTCCATTTCTTGGCATAAATTCAAACCCATTGTTCTCACTGTCAGACAATTGCAATAACTTTTGCGACTAAGGGCATCTGCAACCACATTTGCTTTACCCGGATGATAATGTACTTCCAAATCATAATCCTTAATCAGTTCTAACCATCTTCTTTGTCGCATGTTTAACTTCTGACTGAGTGAAGATATACTTTAAGCTTTTATGATCGGTGTATAATATGGCACATATTACCAAGCAGGTAATGTCGCCAAATCTTTAGAGCATGAACCACAGCTGCTAACTCCAAATCATGAGTAGGATAGTGTTCTTCATGTTGCTTAAGTTGCCTGGACGCATAGGCAATGACTCGGCCTTCTTGCATCAACACACATCCAATACCAATACCTAAAGCATCACAATAAACATCAAATGGCTTCTCGATGTCAGGTTGGGCTAACACTGGTGCAGTAGTCAACAGCCTTTTCAAAGTCTGGAAAGCCTCTTCACAATCTGATGACCAGACAAACTTGACTTGGTTCTTCAACAATTCAGTGATAGGTTTTGATACTTTAGAGAATTCTGGAATAAACCGACGGTAATACCCCGCCAATCCAAGAAAACTCCGAACTTGATGAACTGTGGTTGGCGGTTTCCAATCAAGCACGTCCTTCACTTTGCTAGGATCAACTGCAACTCCTTCGGCTGATAAGACATGTCCAAGAAATTGCACTTCCTTAAGCCAAAAATCACACTTGCTGAACTTGGCATATAGTTGATGTTCTCTCAAACGAGTCAGAACAATTCTGAGGTGTTCTGCATGTTCTGTCTTATTCTTGGAATATACTAGTATATCATCTATAAATACCACTACAAACTTGTCTAGCTCAGGCATGAATACTGAGTTCATCAGATACATGAAATGAGCGGGAGCATTTGTCAAACCAAAAGACATTACTAAGTATTCATATAACCCATATCTTGTGGTAAATGCCGTTTTGGGAATATCTTCAGGCTTTATCTTAATTTGGTGATACCCTGATCTCAAATCTATCTTGGAGAAAACTTTGGCTCCGGCCAACTGATCAAAAAGCAAATCTATCCGAGGTAATGGATACTTATTTTGATGGTCACTTCATTCAACGGACGATAGTCAACACATAACCTCAGGGTCTCATCTTTCTTTTTCACAAAAATTGCCGGACATCCCCAAGGTGAAGAACTAGGTTGGATAAACCCTTTCTCAATCAATTCTTGTAACTGAGTCTTCAACTCGGCCAATTCCTTAGGTGGCATCCTATAAGCTCTCCGAGAAATCGGAGCTGTTCCAGGTTGTAACTCTATATTGAACTGTACATCCCTATCGGGTGGTAGACCGGGTAAATCTTCAGGAAACACATCCGGAAATTCACACACTACCGAAATATCTCTAATCTCTTTGACAGCAGTTGCACAAATCTTGCTCACTGATCTTCTTAGGGTTGGAAGTTGGATGAGAAGTTGAGAATTACTATCAGGCAAACTCACTCTTAAGGTCCTATTCAAAGCATCTATAACAGCCTTATGCTGATACATCCAATTCATTCCCAAAATTACATCTATATCCTGATCCTTAAGGATAATCATGGTAGTGGGAAAAATATGCCCACCCAGGTTTACGGGTACCTGGTATACCATTTCCTTAGTACACAGACGTCCCCCGGGCGACTGTATAAAGAAACTTTCCTTTGTTGCCCCAATTGAAATTTCATACTTCATAACAAATGTTCTATTGATGAATGAATGCGATGCGCCAGAATCAAAAAGTATAACTGCAGGGTGATTGGCGACAGGAAACATACCCATCATCACTGGCTCCCCTTCAGGAATTTCCCCGGCTTGAATATAGAAAACCCTTCCTGTCTTCCTCTCATCTTTGCCCTTCTGAGCAATCTGATTGTGGTTCTTGTTTGGTGCTTGACCCTGTTGTTGATTGGCAGGGGCCTTCTGATAATTTTGATTAGCCTGCCTAGGATATGGACATTCCCTGGAGAAATGACCAGTCCTTCCACAATTGTAACACGGATAGTTGTGACCCTGGGATGTTGGAGCATTGCCACCAGAAGCATTGGTTGACTGTGAGTTCGGATAGGTTATAGCAGGACGGACATTTGACTGTTGCCCGGCTTGGAACTGTGGCGGACGATAAGGAGGACGATAATGGTTTACTGGATGATAAATCACTCTCTGCCTCTTTTGGTTTCCACCAAAAGGTCCAGACGGCACATTCTTTTTCTTCTTGAGCTCCTTATGCTGCCGATACTTTGCCTCTGAAGCAATTGCAATATTTACTGCCTCATGATAAGTGATATTGGTACAGGCTATCATCATTGTCTACAGTTTGGTATTCAGACCTCTCATGAACCATTTCTTTTTCTTGGCATCCGTATTGACATGTTCAGATGCATACTGCGACAGATGATTAAATCTTCCCACATACTGCATTACGGTTTGATCTCCTTGCTTCAAAGCAAGGAATTCATCCAGCTTCATAGCCATCACTCCTTCTGGGATATAATGGGCTCTGAAAGCAGTGCGAAATTCTATCCAAGTTAACGGAATGCCTGCGGGCTGCATGGCCATCAGATTTGCATACCAAGCACCAGCTGCACCTCTAAGTTGCTGGGCAGCAAACACCGGTTTCTGAAACTCTGTGCAGTGAATAAGATCAAATTTCTGCTCCATGGTCCTAAGCCAGTCATCAGCCTCCAGTGGTTCATCTGCCTTGGTGAACACCGGGGGTTTTGTATCCGTGAAATCCACATAGGTAGCCTCATGCCTGTTATGATTGCGGCCACGGTTTCCATGCATCTGATTCTGATTACTTTGAGCCATCTCATGAAGCAAACGAGAATTTTCCACAGTCACATTGACTAATGCAGCGATAGCATCAGCCAGATTGGTCGGCATCGGTGGTGGGTTGGGGATATCATCATCATCTTGTGAAGTACCAGGAATATGCGATCCCCGCGTACGACGCATCTGTTCATAACAAACCAAACTTTATTCACAAGTCTTTATTCAAAGATCAAAGAGCTTACTACCCGCATTACATCGATGCCACTTATTTAAACACAAGAACACATCTAAACAAGACTACTAGCTTAACTAGATCTTCTATTACACAACTCTACTCCTTTCCGTGATTACTTCAAACTTCAGGCTCGGTATCCATTCCGGAATTGTTACCGCCTTCATCATCACTTTCATCTATCATTACTAATTCTTCAGGATCTTCTTCTTCTTCCTCTTCTGATTCACTTTCATCAGCAAGGATGACACCTGGGTCCATGGCATCAGCTTGAGGCTCATGATTCGGGTTTAGTAGATTGCTAAGCCTATGAACTTCCTCATGTAGATAGGTATTATGTTCTTCTAAATCTTCTACATAGAATTCTAGCTCATGAGTTCTAGCTCTAGCTACATCTTCCCTATGCCAAGCCTCATTTCGTCCCTCCACCGTACGAACTAGCATGCTTTCGCAGTTCCTATGTGCGGTGGTGAGACGCCTCAATTGATCCTGTAATTCTCCTAACTGTATAGCATCCAAAGCCCTATCTCTAGTAGCTTGTGCTAATTCTGCAGAAATCCTCTGTATCTCTGCTTGGGGATCAGGCCTAGAACTGCTACTGCTAGCACCATCATTTCTAGGGGCAAGTTGGTGACGAGGAACTCCTTTGGGTCCAGTGGACTTACGGGGCGTCATCTTGGCACGAGCCATACTGTAGGAAACCAATTTAATCCAAGTAAGACCATTTGATCAAAGTCTAAAGAGCAGCTATGATGGATTACATTACTCAAACCAGTCTCACTACTCAACTCCAGACTAATAGGTGAAGGAAGTAACGAGTGAATTAATAATGATGCATGAATCGTTCTTACGAACAAAAACATCAAAGTTTATAATGCACATAAACAACATTTATTTTTATATAGGGCATAGTAAGATTACTACTCCACCACACAAGACCCTTTTAATCAAATAAGGAATGGTGAGAAAGAAATAAGATAAGTCAGAAGCAATTTGGACCAAATTATCAAGTTAAATTTAGTCATCCAAATCCTTTTGAAGTTTTTGTAAAACAATACAACAAAAACCTTGTAACGATGGCGCTTGATACCATTCTGTGGCAGAACCTCCTAAATTATAGGACCCACATGCACCTGTCACTGTCCAACGACCTCTGACGACTATGCATATGTTCCTAGTAACTTAAGAAGACTGTCGGGTGTCCCCGGGGAACCCCGAATCATCCACGATTTCCGAGCAGGATCACGTTACAGAGTCATTGCAGTATTACAACATTTATTCAAATATCAAAACCAGAGTAAAAACAAGCGGAAGTCTTACAATAACATAATTTACAAAATAGTAGTTTCAAACCTTACAAACTAAGTTTGATAGTTATTACAAACCATAGTAGTAGTGGAGTGGCATAATTAATATAGACATATCACACAAAATAAACATCCTGCCCAAGGATCACACATTTACTTCTCATCGTCAGAACGAACGATAGTCATGCAGCACGATCCAAAACAGATCTGCTCATGAGGCTCACCTGCAACAAGGGTCAACGAACCCTGAGTACAAAAGTACTCAACAAGACTTAACCGAAATAAAAATTGATAGAACTCAGGAATGCAGGCTCAGGGATTCAAGGTATGGTTTTAGCAATAATCAAAGTTATTTTGCGTAAAAGCTCTTTCAACAAAGTTCTTTATTTCAACAATTTAAACTTCATAAAATCATATACAAAGATGACATGATCCGTAATGAGATCATGAAACTTCATATCCAACACCTTCATCAACCATTCTCAAGTTCTAGTTATTAATTCTACGATGATGAACAGTGAGTTGAGTCTCCATAACCGAGGAGCAACGACGATTCGAACCGATTAAACCCAGTTGGGGATTCCAGACCACACGACATATGCAGGTCCCCGACCTACATATATCAACCTACCCTCGGATCCTCTAAAAGCAAGAACGGGTCCGCGCCACCCGAGAATACAGCACACCTCAAATCCGGCCACATTCCAGCCACGAGGGTACACGCTATTCCCGCCATCTCTCCACTCCCAGTGCGCGAGTAGCCATTCTCGTAATAGAATTACCAAGTTAAGGCTTACCAGAGTATGTGGTTAGTACTACAAATTCTCACCTCATGCAATTCAACAACGGACGTGCCTTAATCGACACAGGCGGAAAGAACCCGCTCACAAGACCTCCATGTCTTGTGGCTCACACACCCCGAGTCCGCCCTGGTCTAGATTTATTACTCCACATTCCCATATCACATGCTAACATAATTAACCAATGTTCCATTTAAAACTTGCAGGTGGCAGGTAATCACCCGACTTTCATCGTTCTACGCATAGCTAAGCAAAACTAGGCATATACGAGTTTAAAAACTGGTAATATGGTAAATATGGAATAACAAGGGATGGTAATGCACCAATTAGGCTCTTACTTAACTCCTAATCACTTAATGCAGTAACGAAAGCAAAAGCGAAATTAATTTGTAAAACACAAGGTAGGGTTGTATGCATCCGGGGCTTGCCTTCGTTGACGGAAAAGTCCGGCTCCTGCGTACGTTTCACAAGTATTCGATCCGACCTCAACAGACGGATTAACCTCCTCAACAACTTGATTAACTACCACGTGTTCACCTTCGTTCACTACACGTAATAACAATGCCATGTTTAACATGATGCGGAATACGAAATATGATGCTCGATGATGGATACAAAAATTAAGAATTTGAATACAACTTTCCTTCGCGGTACAGTTGCAAGTCAAACAAACTAAATCTTTTCGTAACACATACATCAACTGCCAAGGATCATTATCAACTAATGACCCAAGGTCATCACTCAATCCAAAATTTCAAACAAAACCTAAATCATTAAAGGTTACTATTTGCTTTTATGAATTAATTATTTAATTCAAAATTATGAAATAAATCAACTTATTCTAATTGAGCTCAAAATTTTAGTAAATGTTCATTACATGATAACTAAGTGGCAAAACAAATTTCATAATTTTTGGACAAGTAAATAAGCCTAGAAAAATCATGGAAAGTCATTTATTAATTAATTGAGCAATTTTTATCATACCCCAAAAATACTGGAAATCAATATTTCAAATTTTTGTCATATAATATACATCATAGAGAATTCACACAAAAATTTTCATAATTTTTGGAGCTCTAAATAATTCTACACAAAAATAACAAATTATAGCACTATTCATTTAATTCTGAAAAATAGAAAATCCACTTAGAACGCTGAGTCACTGACAACCGGGTCCCACATGTCATCTTCCTAACCTCGCGCTTGGACCACGGCGACACGCGCGCTGACCGGCGAAAACTCGCCGACGGCGAGCTCAACGGCGACGACCAAGGTACTGAAATGACCCCTACACCTCTACGCGTCGATTGGTGGCACAATCGGGACCAATTACAACAGCGCATGAGCATGACGACGGCCATGGCGGACACGGCAGCGCGGCTGCACTACGCCGGCGATAGGAGCTCGGTAACGATGAAACAAACAACTTGGGTAGAACCAGGAAGCTCACCCCGAACACACTGGAGTCGCTGGCCGAGCCTGAGAAGCAACGGAGACACGGTTCGACGGTCACAGCGGTCACGGCGGAGCAAATTTCCGACGACGACGATGCTCCGACGACTGCGGTGGAGAAAATGGTCAATCAACCGGGCACAAAGCACCACGGCATCGAGGACGAAGCTGAAGCAAGAGTCAGAAATAGCAGAGGCTCACCGTAACGTGCTGGCCACGGCGACGCGCACACCACGGTGGTGCTGCCGGCCGCGAGGAAGAAAACGATGAACGGTGAGTTCACGGCGAAATCAAGCGACTAGAGCTAGCTGGCTGGGTGCGCAAGGAACTAGCGGAGCTGGGACACACTTTGCTGCGATGGCGTGGGCGCTGGTTCGACGACGAGGGCTCGACGGAGAATGAGCGGTGGCGGACTGGAGAAAACAGAGGAGAGGAAAGAACGACGACGACGGCGCCTCGGTTCAAATAACACGGCTCAGAAGCTCAAGGAAGCTGCGCTGTGGCCTTCACCGCGCCAGCGCGACGCCAAAGACGGCCACGACCGCGCCTGGAAGCAAACCGAAGATCGCCGGCCATGTAGCTTCGGCGGTGGACACTGTTCATCCAAATTACAGAATTGCCATTCGCCAAAATTCACAATTACTCTCAAATTTTCATAACAACTCAAAAATCTCCAAAAACAAAAGTTGTTCAAAATCAAAAGTTCTACAACTTTGCTTTTATAACCATCTTCTAATTCGGTCTAGATTTTGAAATGATCTTTTAAATTCAAATAGGGGATATTTCAACGAATTACGCCTTTTTGAATTACTCAAAATTTTTCTAAACAACTTGAAAAACTCCAAAAATAAACTTTGCTTAACTTGCCAAGCTCTACACTTTTGCTTTTGGGATCAACCCCAAAATATGCTTAGATTTTGAAATGGATTTTCAGGGTAGGATTTAAATGCTGAAAATCAGGGGTTTTCTCGAAAAATTCAAAAATCCAAACAAACTTTCAATTTAAGTCAAACAATACAATTCAACACATACCACATGAATATAAACTTGTTTTAGTGTATGCATCTCAAAGTTTTCACCAAATGCCAAATGCTTTGCAATGCATATGATGATATGACAGTTTTAGTATTTTAAACACCCGAGGTGTTACACTCCACGCCCAGAAAAAAGCCATGGTTTCCGTCTAGCAGGTGTTGCTGCGCCCAGTCCGCAGCCCCTGACACGACGCGCGGGTGGTCGTCTGTCCCTGTGATAGGAGCCATAGTACTTGGAGCAGTAGTGGTCCGAGGCAGTGCCAGGCGCTCGGGAACTGTTTTCAACAATTAAAAAATTGTGGTGATGATGAGTTCCAAGAAATGAAAAAGGCAGTTTTATCATCAGAAAGAGGAGCATACATGCAAAAGGGACACAAAAACCAATGGATCAGTTGCAGTTGATGGCAATAAATACTGAAATTGTTCAGTTGTTTTCAATCAACAGAGAAGCACAAACCGATCAGAACAGAAAGAGGACCATATTCAGAAAGTGTTGCACGTTTTCCTAAAGTTGAGCCTGACAAAACCAATATGAAAAATCTAACTAATGAAAGACCACAGCATGTGAATACTAATGCGCTAGTACAAGGGCACTGTATATGTACTAGTATAAGCTAACGAAAGACCACAGACTGAAAAGCACCAAGGTTGATATGTTGATTACTTAGATAATTAAAGCAAATCAGTCGGAGGACTGGGCACAGCAACACCAGTGAGCCGGAACCACGCAGCATAGGTTTGACGTCCACCACCTCTCCATCCTCTGAAACAGCGCGGGTGCGACACTCGAGGCGGCAAAAGGGCCCGGCATGTTACCTGCCCACTGTGGCCTATGGGTGTGGACTGTGGACTGCCATGCCCACTGTGAAGGCTATTCAAGATGACTGGCACCGGTTAGCAGCTAGGCCTTTTGGCTCTCTGCTCATTTCCGCCCTTCCCATCTGTGTCCCTTTTCGCAGAAAAGATGGACACGGCAGCAGCAGCTGCTAGTGGCATAGTACACTGCTGTGCCTGCCTCCTATTAGCGGCTCGTATCAGCGGCACTGCCCTGGACCACTACTGCTCCAAGTACTGTGGCTCCTATCACAGGGACAGACGACCACCCGCGCGTCGTGTCAGGGGCTGCGGACTGGGCGCAGCAACACCAGCTAGGCGGAACCCGTGGCTTTTTTCTGGGTGTGGAGCAGGAGTAGGTGGTATGGGCATGGCAGTCCACTCGTAGATGGAACGGCGGTGCCTGCTTCTTCTATGTCCTCTTTCTTATCTCTCTCTCTCCCGCGATTCTCGAGACAAAGGCACAGAGGAGCAGGGCTGGGCACTGCCTGGCACGCAGCCTCTGCGCCGTAGACGTTCATGCTCGGTGCCAGAGTTCGTGGTGCTGAGGTCGGCGTCAGGATCTGTGGTACATGGCGCCGAGATACTGTCCACGTAGGATTTTCTTCTGTGCACGGTCAGGTACCTCGGCGCCAAGATCTGTGGCGCCAGGACGTGTTACTTCGGTGCCAGGACTCATGGCGCCGACCAAGGTCTAAAGATGAGTTTAAGTCTCTCAGGAGGCCAAATATAATTTTATTCAAAAAAGAGTTAAATAGTAAAAAATTAGGTCCTACCTCCTAGCCTAGAAGCTCAGTTCCCTCGCCTCCTTTTTTGGTATACTGGTACCTATGTTTATTTACTGGGTTTGGATGATGATAAGTTATTTGATGAATTGTAGATTGTTCAAATAACTGTATGGAGCCTGCGGCGCTGGTAACAGCAAGTTAAGGCACAGGCACTCAGGTAAGTAATTACCGATCTGTTTGTGAAAGTCTATCAGTAACCATATGCCACTTAATAGACACTCTGCCTTTATGCCAAGCAAAGTGCATCGCTCTGGCGTGCTGCTGATTGTTCGAATTGGACACCGACTGTAAGGAGCTACAACATCAACATATCATTATTGTGATTCCAAAGGTGATTCATGGTTTCAAATTCACATATATGATCATTAATATGGCTTCTATTCTTTGGCAGAACATAATTTTACATACAAGTTTTGTTTTCCTGAACTACAGAACCAACTATAAAAATGAATTAGCGGTTGGACTAATGCTATGATTTGTATATGATTCTTTAGACACATGACAAGAATAGAGATAAATGTATATGACTGAGGTGCCATTGGTGCATTGACAGGATCAAAGTGGTGAACAAGGACGTGTTTACTGCAATTTTGAACCATGTTGCCTAAATCAGGTGGGACTATGCATAGGGATGCTGTCACACTCGTCAGAGACGATCCAGGTGAGGGGAAAAATTACATCTTGCAAAGCTGTTCCACATCAGGTCCAGTTTAGTTCCTCTCAAAATGCCAAATTTTTCAAGATTTCCCGTCACATCGAATCTTTGGACGCATATATGAAGTATTAAATATAAATAAAAAATAAAACTAATTACACAGTTTAGACGAAATCCACGAGACGAATCTTTTAAGCCTAATTAGACTATGATTGGACACTAATTGCCAAATAACAACGAAACTGATACAGTGTCATTTTGCCAAAAATTTCGGCATCTAAACAGGCCCTCAGACTGAGCGGAGGTATTTGATGTGAAGCTAAAACTGTGCTGCAGGTTGCGTGTGGAGGCAGAGTATTTGAAAGAGCAATGACATTCATGTGGTCATGTTTCTGAAATCCAAGTCTGCACTGGAGGGGATCTCAACACCAGAATTGTTCATGCCCTGATGTTGTTTCCTACTTATTCCTATCTATCTCTGCTTTTCTTATATTGTGATGTGCTGGCTATTTGTGACACAGCTAATGTTTCTCAGTGATCCATTATTTTAGAAAATGAAATCATTGTACATAAATCTCAAAACATCTTGCATGTGCATCAGTATCACTAATCCATTTTTTTTATTTTGCATCAATCAATATAAATTTTAAAGTATGTACAGACTATAGAGAGTACAAGCTGCTAATTAATGAATAATCTGACATCTTTTGCAAATTGCATTTTTCTGATATCAATACAAAACTTGTTTCCACTTGTATTTTGCCATTTGAACACTTTATTAATGGAAGCGTAAATTTCTCTTTTTAGCTTTTATCACCAAATCAATTGTATGTATTGTCTCCCGTTAGCACGGGCAGTATACTATTTATTATAACAGGTTAGACTTGATCAAATCAAGTGTGTTAATCACTCAGGCACTCCAGCATGGCAAATTGGCAACACTAACCTGAATCTGATGTGTTGTGTTTCAGCTAATCATCGATGACAAGGATGAGAAGCTGGTGGGCTTAAAGGAACAACTTGGCGAGGCGAGGTGTACAAGGCCATGACTAATGCTTGAGATCAATGAGTACAATGCTAGCGACAGCTACGTGGTATCTGAGCTCTAGAACAATAGAGAGAACCGAAAGTCCAGCATAGAGGAAGCCATACATCAATGCCGGAAGCAATGGAAGGACATGAATCACTAGAACAAGCTAAGGTCTGTATAAGCCTCTGAAAATTTGGTTTGTAGATGCAGTGAGCTGGTTTCATTCTAACCAATACTGTTTTGTTAAGGTCCTTACTTGTTCATCGTCATGATTATAGTGCAGTATGCTAATTGAATGTGTGTAAAAGGTGAATTTGAATTTAGTTAGGTTCTAAGCTACTAGACTAATGAAAGTTAGGTTTCATTGCATCCTTGCTGGCTTTGCTGCTGTTGGCAGTAGCAGGGTTGCCAGTAGGGGATGAAAACGGTACGGATATTTTCCGACCGTATTCGAAGCCGAATCCGTTTAGAGGGGTTGATATCTGTCCGTATCCGAGTCCGGATATCCAACATCCGATACCGTATCCGTATCCGAATACTCAAATCGCATATTTATGATGTCGATATCCAATCGTATCCTATCCGACACAGTTGACACTATCCGTATTCGAATCCGAATCCGGACAGAAATATGAAAACAAATGTAATATCGGTGATATCCGTCCATATCCGATCCGTTTTCATCCCGCCCAGACTACAAAGCAAGATGAAACAAATCTGCCCTCTCGGCTCCTCCAATCTTGCCCACACTGCAGCCGAGGTGGGGCGATCATGGATAGCGACTTTTGCCACGCCCACAAATTCAGGTCAACATATAGCTCGTGCACCATCTGCATTCAGTACTCACTACTCAGACACCTGACCAAATTAAAAAAAATAAAACTTTGGCAGGTTCTTGGACAAGGCGTGGACCACGAAAATGTCTCAGTTCATCCTTAAATTGGCTTCTTTCCTTAGTCCTTCATCAATTTATTTTTTATCATGATTTTTGCTACCATGTAAGAAATTGTGTCCCTCTGGGACAACTTCCTCATCTTTTTTTATACTTCTTTTTATTTGTATTTTTTAGTGTACTTTGTTTTATACAGTATTTTAGTATTATATGCTAAGTTATTGACTAACCACTGTAATATTTTTATTTAGGCTCTTATGATGATGGAATAGTTGCCACGAAATAATATGCTTTTGCAGAAAAGAAGTATAAGCAGCACTTTAGAGAGGTCTGCAGAAATATTGAGAATTCCTGTACGAGCTCCACTAGGAATTCCATTTTGTTCATTAAGTGTGGGTGGTGCAAGGAAATTTCCACCTCCACCAATTGTTGCAGGTGAGGATCACATTAACAACTGTTTTGAGCATGGTGGGATGTTCAACACTGAGCTGCTGCTTAGACGGATGGAGGAAACAGCAAAAACGCTGGGTTTAGCTGGTGTCACAACGGATAATGCTGAGCTTATGTATATTGCTCTGGATTAGTACATGAAAATACGTCAGGTCATCTGTTGAGTTAGTAGGTCTCATTGATTAGGGTATCGTATCACTCCCCTCTAATGAAGGGTAATGCCTGTACCTTTTCTTTGTTTTGGGAATTTAAGGGTGCCACTATTCTATATTTGTGTCAACTTCCTTTAAACTGTGACAATAATGCAGGATGTGTTGGTTGGTCAGAACTTAGAGGTGACAAATTAGTGGCTCAAATTTTCATCCGGTTGCTTTAGTCAGTTTGCCTGTTGTTGTACGTGGATATTTAAATTAGACAAACTAAGGGATATTTGCTAATATGGTTAGACGTAAAAACGGTGATCACCATCTCTTTTTGTTTTCTGATCGCTCAAATGTCTATTTTTATTTATACACTAAGTTTCACGTGGTTCTATCATTGAATTTATGATTTTACTGTTTTTTAATGCAGTACATACATATTTCTGGATGGAATGAGGATATGTTCAAATGAAAATTCATCCGTGAAAAAAACCATTGCAGATGACATAGATGAGTAACTAACATAGAATCACCGTCGCTTGCAATAATAATACATATAATTTAACTATTTCTATATATTACTGATGGTGAATCTTGCCACAGACACTTAAGTTGATACCTTATTCTACAGTATATGTCTACGTGGAATAGATCTAAAGCCATACATATTTATATGGTGAGTATAACATACTTTGTTTTAAGGTTTTGTGAGTGGTTTTTCAAGACACATAGTATTACCCATGTGACATGCACTAATATTTATATATATACTCGAACGTGTGTACAGGATGGTATGGAGATGCGACGGAACTTATTCGTGTATTTATTGGTGCACGAAAGAAATGGATATCGGAGATTTCTTCCCGTCGATATAAAATATTATCTTAGCCCGCAATATGGAAATGTTTACACAGTAGAGTTTGTGAGCCTGTGACACTACGCTCTCTGTAATTATGTTAATTTCACGAACTTTGCTTTTTGGATTAAATATCACTTTAACGTTGATATTTAATTTTATAGTATTGTTATCTTATTACGTGATCCGTGTGTTTTTAGTATAAAAGTTTAGCTGTCCCGGGCATGAACCTATTACATACACTAATTAAAAAACAGAGCATGCATGAACCTCGGGAGCTGATTAGGCATTTAGCCCAATCACATCGCGGAATAACTGACACGAGTATCAACCCAAGACACTAATCAGAATAACCGCGTTTGATAAGTACATTTTCATCCACTGGCAAAGGCCTAATTTTCAGCAATGCCATGCCATGCCATGGTTATGTGACAGTCAGAAACACAGGAGAGGGCATTCTCACCGCCACTAGACCAGTGAAGGACAACAAGATTAAAACACCAGCACGCACAACAACTAGACAATTAGAGACGCATCAAGGCCACAAGACAAGGATGAGGCCAACTACTAAGACAAGAATAAGGTCGCGGTCGCAGCACTGTCTCGGCGAAACACGGAGTCTGGAAGAACAATTAATTAGGAAATTAACCTACTACCCATATTGCCATCTCGATCTTCACCATGTCCGATCCGTTTTCAGGAGCTTGGGTTAATTTGCCCTGCCTTGACACACTTAGATGGATGCTCAGGCGCCCCAGACGGTGATCCCCTGCATCATGCACTTGAACTCGCCGAAGTCGACGCGGCCGTCGCTGTCGCGGTCGACGTTGCAGATCATCTCCCGGACGTTGGCCATGCTGCTGGCCTCGGGGAGTCCCAGCTTCTTGAGCACCTCCTGCAGCTCGGCGGCGGAGATGAAGCCGTCGCCGTCGACGTCGAAGACCTTGAACGCCTCCCGCATCTCCTGCTCGTCCTCCTCGCCGCCCTTGCCGCCGTCCGCACCGGCGCCGGCGGCGTCGTCCTGCTGGTCCGCGAGAGCGCCAAAGAAAGCGTCCCCGAGCGCGCGGTGGAGCTTGTCGAAGTCCTCGAAGTGGAGGCCCGCGGCGCCGTCGGGCACGTAGGCGCCCACGGTGTCGGCCAGGCCGGCGCGGTCGGCGTCCAGGCCCAGCGCGTCCAGCGCCTGCGCCAGCTCGTCCACCGTGATCTCGCCGTCCCCGTTGCGGTCGAACAGGTCGAACACGCGGCGGAGACGCACCGCGTTCAGGCTCCCGTTGCGGAGCCGGAACGACGCCGACGGCGTCCCCTTCGCCAGCGCCGGCTTCACCACCGCCACCACGCCCTGGTTCGTGTCCATCCTTCAAGCTTGTGCTTCAGCGGAGCCGCGCTCTGGCTGGTGGCTGCCCTGCGTTGCCTTCTCTCCTTTAATTTGTGTGGTGTCAAAATCGCTTCTTTTATTTCGGGAGCAGCGCGAGGACAGCGCTGGCTGTTTATAGCAGGGACCAGGGGAGGGAGGAGCGCGTCCCGGGGACGCGGACCGAATTGCCCGTGTGCTTCGTCGTCCCTCTCTACCCTGCCGGGAAATTGATCGCCTACCAAACCAAACATATAGTACCGTTAAAACTTCCATGCATGATGCATTATTGCATGCAGACGAACGCGCGAATCAAATCGAAGCACTGTTCAGCTTGTTTGTACTGCGTTTCGTCGCAGCTAGGCCCGGTCCAGCAAGCATCTACCACAAGCTCGCCGGGGTTAGGTGAGGAGGCATCTTTGTCTCGCCGAGAGACCAGATCAAAGCGTCTTTCCAATCCATGGCCACGCCCACGCTGACTGCCATCGCTGCGAATACTTCTTGTTCCGGAATCAGGCAGCTGGCCACACAGGCGTACGTAATTGGTACTACTACAGCAGATGGATCGACAGTTTTTTTCACGTGATGTGCTGCCGCCGATACGATGGCCGATGGTCCAGCAACATATGGAAGGCAATTTCGTCGCATTTCCGCCCGTGCTTGGGCTGCTGAGGAAGCGAGTGAATTACTAAGAAGCTAGAGCACAGGGCGGCCACATGCGAGGACGCTCCGGAAAACGTGTGTCCATAACTCCATATATCTCTGTCCTCGTCTTTGTAAGACTGGTGGTGACCACGACAGCTACGCGCTGGGATGCGGGATGTGTCTGAATCGCGTGCAAAAGCAAATATGTTCTTTCTTCTTAAACGAATCTTTACCGGCCATCGGGCAACTGGGTAGAGTTCATAATTGTTGACTGACGCCCTTTTCTTGAGGTCGTCCGTCCGGTCATTTTTCAGTATGGTTATGGTCTCCTTTCTTTATAAGCTCTCCGGCAACTGGTTGGCATTTTATACTATGAAAATGATTTCAAATGGGACATGTGTATCAACTTGGATAGCTAAATTTAGTCCAAGATGCTTTCATCTTTATATCTTCTTAGTTCAGTTGGTTAGTGTATGGTAAATGCTGAAATGCTCATCACCAAAACCACCAAGGTGATGTTTGCTAAGAATGTGCAAGGTTAGAAACGAGGAGTGAAGTCACCGAATTCAGAACAAAGAGTAATGACGAATTGGAATTTCCCCGTGAATTTTAATGTCATAAAATGGGATGGATATATGTATATAGTCATGTAGAGATCTTCACGATCTTTTTATATCATCAAAATCAAAAGTCAAAGGTCAAAATTTACACCCAAAACGCAAAGTGATGGTTTGTTGAAAATAAACATACTAGACCAACCAAAATTTTAAAAAAATGAACATGTTGGATAATCCGGCATTCACAAGTTTTTTTTTAAAGGGCATTCACAAGTTTCTTTTTTTAAAAAAAGGGCATTCACAAGTTTTTCATCGGATAAAAGATCATTCATCAATCATCGTTCATTTTAAAAACGCACTGGTCACGAAAAAGATTGTCATATCTTCTCATTTCCACTTGTTCAGTGATGAATGGGTTTGGAGTTTGGACATCGTTGGATGTACTACTGCACCCTAAGGATATCTCTCACTTCCATGGAGAGACCAAAACTTTTTTTTCTCTCGCCATAGTGCCGTCGTTGTCCAGAATCTAGAACCGGCGCAGGCTTCTTGTTTCGTTTAGCTCTGGTAGCACATCAGGCATGATTGATACAGCGAATTGCCAGATTTTCACGTGAAACGCTCAGTTTGGGCAATCTCATACTCATCAGTGTGGACATATTTCAGTCGCTATCCAATCGATCGTCTCAGACTACTGATCAACGATCACGACAACTACGCGCTGAGATCGATGTCTCTCAATTATGAGTTTCTTTCTAACTTCTGTCCACGCAAAAATTGTTGTTTTTCTTAACGAATCTCTGCCGAACACCAGGAAACCTGATCGAGTTTGTAATTGTTAGTTTACCTTTTCCTGAAGGTCGTCCAGTATTTGTTCAGTTTGGCCTCTCCAAGCTCCCATCTTTAAGCAACAAACTGGTGAACCTTTTTCAGCTCTGAAAGTGCTTTGAGATGAATGGGGGCATCTATCGCCATAGTAGACTCTATTCGTACCCAACGTGATTAGGCGACGACATGGCCATAACTGACAACCTTCAGCATGGAGTTCATGTAGCTACTATGTCAGGTAGTCAGGTATCGGCAGGTTGGGATCAGCAAAGCATTTTTCTTCAGAATTTCAAGGACTGGATCTGTGGAAGCATACATATACAGTCTTTGACGCCAACTTTATGCGTTGCTTGGATATAGACTGGCGACGAATCTTGGGTCTTTGGAAAATCCGAGTTGTCCCAGTTCCGACTCTGAATAATGTAAGAAAGCTGTGTCCTGAAATGGAAGAAGTCTGTGGTGGAACCGTGGAAGTCTGATCAGTTTGGGCAGAAGCTTATTAGCGTGTTTCCTTGTTCAATCAAATGTTCCAAAAAGCTTTTGCAACACTGGCTCGTCAGGAAGCCCGTGGAGGATCGAGGATCTGAACGTTTACTGAAGTTTCATGTTTCACCGATACTGCAAACAGGATTTGCAGAGTCATTTATCAGAAACGAATAGGAAAACCCTTCTGGCCTTGGTTGTCTAGCTCAGAAGTCGCTATCATTTCCCCATGAATTAGGAACGTTGTTTTTGTACTGTATGCTATCCAGAGTCCAGATCATGCCATTATGACCACACGGTCTTCACCTAAACTTGGCTCTCAGCTGCAACATTTATTCTTATCATCCCTGATTACAGGTACTTTAAGCAGACAGAAGAAAGTGCTGATCCAGAGAAGCCATAATATGCTATGCTAGTATGCTAAGTATCATGGAAGTGCCTTACTTAGCTGATGCTTGCAAATTGCAAACTGCAGCAAGGGCTTGCATGCGTGCGCCACGCTGAGTGTATTTTAAAACACAATCCGAATGACAGAATGCGACACCGCCTGAATATCCCCATACATCTAGAGGCTGTTCGGTTGATGGTTTATGCGGCTGATAAGCCGACTATTTTGTTATGAGAGAAAAACACTGTACCATGGATGATAAGCCGGGCTAATAAGTTATCCTCCTGTCCAATCTGTACAATGCAATCGCCGTGACCGGCGCGTAACCCAGTAGATTATTGACTATTGGGCCGAAATTTTCGTTTCAGTGGGGAGGCCCAGCGTGGAAGAAACGAACGACCAGCACCCACAGAACGACCAGCGGCATGAGGCCCAGCCAGCTAGCAACTGGGCTCCACGTTCTTGAGCACGAGCCGCACGCCATGCTCGGGCTCCACGATGAGCCTGAGCGCCGGCGAGTGCACGTAAGCCGGCGACAGGGTGAGCTGGAACCTGGACAGCACGAGCGCCAGCAGGACTTTGAGCTCGGCCATGGCGAAGGCCTGGCCGAGGCAGGTGCGCGCGCCGGCGCCGAAGGGGAGGTACGCGTGCGGCTGCCGCTGGTGGTGCGCCCGCGCGTCGTCCGCGAACCGGCCCGGGTCGAACTCCCCCGCGTCGGCGCCCCACAGCTCCTGGTCCAGATGCACCGTCGAGACGGGAACATAGATGTTGACGCCCGCCGGCACGCGCACGCCGCCGAGGGTGACGTCGCGGAGCGTCTGCCTCGACACCACCGCGCCGGCAGGGTACAGCCGCAGCGTCTCCTGGATCACCATCGTCAGCTGCAACAGCAATAGCACGATCCGCCCGTACGGTCGTCAGGTGATGAGATTGAGATCGAGAGCAGGTCGCAGCTGCGTGCTAGGGTACTGTGAGTCGTGCGTGCGTGCATGCTACTGTGAGTGAGTGCTGGCGTATATATAGTACGTCGTATGAATTGACCTGCTTCATCTTGTGCAGGGACGCGAAGTCCGGCGCGGCGCCGGCGCACGCCTGCCGCGCCTCGTCGCGCACCAGGTCCTGCCACTCCGGGTGCAGCGCCAGGAGCATCATGCACCAGGCAGCGGTCACCGCCGTCGTCTCGTACCCGGCGAAGTAGATGTTCTTGCAGTTGTCCACGACGAATTCCTCCACCGCAGCCGCGGCCACGCGGTCGCCGCCGCCGGACGCCGCGGCGCTGCGGAGCATCGCGTTCAGCAGGTTCCTGTCGTCGTCCCCGCTCTCCCTGACGACGTCCAGCACCAGGTCCCTTACGACCCTGTTGAGCCTCCACGCCTCCCTGTTGGTCCTCGTTGGGAGGAAGCTGAGGCCGGTCATCTCGGCCAGCAGGTTGGGCTTGGACACCGCCTTCTGCAGATCCCTGATCACCGCGAAGATCCTCTTGCCCTTGACGTAGCTGCTGCCGAAGCATGTCCTGGAGATGACGTCGGCGGAGTAGGCCCTGATGTCGTCGTCGATCTTGAGCTCCAGCTCCGCGCCACCGCCGCGGCCGCCGATCATGCTAATCCTGTCCTCCCACGCCGCCACCAACGCCGTGGCCGAGCCGACCATGAGGTCCACCATGCCCTTGACCTTGTCCGGGAAGAACTCGGGCGCGATGAGCCTCCGCTGGTGCGCCCAGGCCTCGCCGCTGGACTTGAGGATGCCGTCGCCGAAGAGCGGCCGGTGCGTGACCTTCATGTAGGAGCTCTTGCCGAGGTCCAGCGACGACACGCAGAGGCCGAGGTCCCGGACCACGTCCGCCCGGCTGGCGTGCAGGAACACCATGCTGCCGATCGAGTAGGTGAAGATCGGGCCTGCACGCACACGATCAAGCGCGTAGCTTGAGGCGTTATTAGCATGCAATCACCATCATTTCAGACCGTCCCTAACAAGCACCCCATATGGAATCTAAACCCAAAATGAATAGTAAGTGATATAAAATCAGCCTCCAACAGAGTATCTTTATAAAAAATCTATTTTGGATTGTCTGAGAGGCACAACTCAAATATAGGCATCATCACTCCTGAAAATCCATTTGCAGAAATGATTCTCTTTTGGGTCCTGTTGTTGGAGAAGATGTCGAATACGTATTGAACCATTTGCCTATAACGCTACCTAGAGGATGAATAAGTCTTGTATTTTGGGTGTTGTTGTTGGAGATAGCCTCACTTATTAATGGGTTGCTAATGCATGCTTGGAAACACAAGACGATACATGATCATGGATAGGTCGATGGTGCTTGATGTGACAGTTGACAGGCAGACATGGCCGGAATTTGGTTTCGTGGCAGACTGAACACCGAAAAAGGCAGAGCTGAGCTGACAGCTGAGCCGGCCGGGCCGGCCAAACGATACTCTCCACTCCAGTACTCCACTCAGGCATGAGGCATGGACGCGTGATGCGTGCGGGAATCGGCAAGTAGGAGTACGTGCTGCTTTTTGGCAGTGCGACAAAGTAGAGGAGAGGACATCAGATCAGTCCAAAGGCGCAGCAAGGACTCACTTTGCGCGGCTGGGCCGGCGCGAGACGTCGAGTCGTCGACGACGAGGACGGAGGAGGAGGAGGACCATCCAGAGCCAGTGGCGCCGAGGAAAGGCAGCACCTTGTCGCTTGTGGTGGGCGTCGGAAGGGCTGATCGGATCGCCGGATGGATCAGATCAAATCTCTGTACCATCTCAGGTGAACCGCTCCGGGAAGATTCAGGTTCACGCAGAGGCAAGCACGCCAACCGCCATGACCATGACGGCTACTCCAGTGCATGCAAGATGCAACCCACCGAGCTGCTGGCCGGCCAACCTGCAGTCAGTCTTCGGGTCCTGGCAGAAACACTGTCAGCTAAACATTGGGCAGACCGTCAGCCATGGAACACCGGGCCAAGTTGTGAGGGCACCCTCTCAGTTTCAACTTTTTGTCTATATAAATCTGGTCAAAATTAGAAGAAAATTCATTTAGAACGGAGTTAGAACCATTTATAATTTGGCGGCCGGGTAGGTCCATTTGGACAACGTAGTTTCAACTTTCAGGGAGTCTGAAGCCCTGGTTGCATCAACTGAAATAAGTTGCTAGATTGCTTAAAAAAAGCACTACCTGATCCAAACAATCCAACTTACAGTCTATTTTGAACTATTCGACCACCCGGTTTATGAAAATCTATTAGCTGATTCTCACTAGCGATTGGAGTTTGTAAAAGGGTTTAGCTGATCCAAACGGGACCATCGTCAATGCTCGATGATGATCTCTATCTATCAGATGACAGGCATTGACTAATAATAATCATTTCAATGGAATCCTCAAAAGTGCCCCACTCGCTTGGTGATAAAGATAAACTGACACTACCGGAAACCGGCACTTTGCCGAGTGTATTTTATCGGACCCTTTGCCGAGTGCGGCACTCGGCAAAGCCTTTGTCGAGTGTATTTCGGGCTTTGCCGAGTGCCGCAGCCACTCGGTAAAGTGCCGGTTTCCAGTAGTGTGAGTTCTATTTATCCGGCAAATCTGTGGGTTGTGTCCTGTCCTGTGTGCTTCTGTCCGGTCACGGAGGGAATGAACAGACAGAACAGCTAGCTACCAACACATTATCATATCATTTGCTCCATAACATTGCGCGCACTGTGGAATCATTTTATTTGCATTTGTCTCGCTCAAAAAGAGACGGCCAAAAAGATGGGATTCTGATTGAAAAGAAAGCCAAGCGTTGGCTACCATTCAACTGTTTCCTTACTGTCTTTTTTAAAAATATATATATATTTCTCTCTCTTTTTGTAGGCACCATTCAATGGTTTTCAGAAGAAAAAAAAGCTCACCTTGAGTATATGACACTACTCCGGTCTGGTCAAAGAGATAAAAGGGACACATATGCACGAAATAAACTAGTTTATTAACTGATCGGCCTGGCGATATTGTTCGCGCATTAGCATTTGAAGATTTTGTTTTAGGGGAAAGCGCATGCTAGCAGCTCAATTATTGTTGTCACTTGTTTTGGACCAGATTGTCATTTCGCTTGAAGCATATACCTATCTATCTCTAGATGGTATAGCCACAGAATAGTTCGCACCGCGCACTGTTCAATTATTGTTTCTTCATTCATGCTGCTACTGCAGATCAGGTTGCTATACATTCCTGTTTTGATGAGTCAAAACTTTTAACTGGATGTATACAGATCATTGTCAATATTTTGCATCTCCTGGTATGTTTATTATAAAATATATTCCAATATTAATCTAAGGGTCTGTTTGGATTCTCAGTTCTAAAGTTTAGTTGAGAACTAAAACTTTAGACCACCTTTGTTGTCTAAAATTTTGTGAGATGATCTAAACTTTAGATCTCCTGTTTGGAGCTTGAAAAGCTAGAGTGGTCTAGAGTTTAGTGGATAAACTTTAGACTATAGATCCAAAAAGGGCCTAATAGTACTTATCAAACAACATAAAATATTACTATATTATTATATATATTTGGTTAAACTTAAAAAGATTTTTGACATCTGAAAGCAAGACGTGCAATTGTTTTAATTAGAACGAAAAGAGTAGTTTATTTGGATCGATAATGGCACCATCCTAGTTATTACTTTGTTGCCTCCACACTCAAAATCCTCTTGTAAACAAATCATTAAAACAAATCTACTTTAAGACAATTGATCGCAATTTGTAAACAAATCATTAAAAGTTTACGCTTGCTACTTCTCTAGGCTCTAGCTCCATCCTAAAGTGCTCCTTGACTGATTAGGCCCGTTTGATATGGCTTTGGCTCGCCACAGTGCGTGGAGGAGCCATAGCTGGTGAATCAAAAACAGTGGCTTCACACGAAGCGGAGGAGAAAGAAAAACATCTTTGCTATAGTGCAGCATAGAAGAACCGGAGCCAAAGCTAGGGCCGAGCCATGTGAAGTTGTACCAAACTGGACTTTAGCTTTGCCCAAAGTCCGATATCGAACAAAATTTGCAGCACCAGCATAGTTTCGTCGTTCATGTGCTATGAAAGTTTTATCCAAATATTTTTTTTGTTGAAGTTGGGGAAAGTTCATGACCTATGATAATTTGCATGAATGGAAGGGATCGATCGAGTAGTAATTTGCACCGAACCGTGGTGAGTTGAAAGTAACCGCTCGATCGCGAGCATTAACCGCCTAGAGGGATAATAACAACCAACACATATGCACGGATCACGAGCGAGCGAGCGTTATGCATGCGCCTGCGATCGTAACGTACCGTACTCCTCCCTCCACCTCTCGTAGTGCGGGAACAGCGCCTGGCGGTAGTCGTGCACGACGCCGCCGCTCTGAGCCGCCGCCGCCGCCGCCGTCGTCATGGCCCGCCTCATGTCGGCGAGGTTGCCGTAGGGGAAGGAGGGGCGCGGCCCCGCGACGCCCTGCGCCCGCAGCGCGGCGCGCACCCTCTCGGGCGCCACCCACAGCGCGTGGTACAAGTAGAGCGCCAGCGCGCAGCACAGGGCCGCCGCCGCCGCCTCCATCTCCATCTCCATCTCGCTCGGGTATATATGTATGCGTGCGCGCTGGGGCGGTGTTGGGTTGGCAGCGGCACTTGACAGACACCGATCGATGGATATATGTGCGCGCACGAGTGGGGCGCTGTGGCCTGTGGGCGAGAGAGAAGGAAACCAAGGATTGGGCAGCGGAACTGCGGGAGCACCGAGCGACGGAGCGAGGCTGGAACTGGAATGAAAAATTGGCTTGAGCCCCGGCACCCGGAACGGACGTCGCGCTCACCAGTCACCACCACATATTCCCCTGTAAGTAGCATGTGACGGATAGTTACGTGCACGTAAGCATGTCTCGTTCCCAGCTCGCTACCCGACAAAGTTATCGTCCTACCGGAACCCTACAGTACGTACTCCTCGGCCACACACACACAAAAGGAACACACGTCCCTCGCATTTTTCTTTTTGCGAAGCACATTTTTTTTAGTCGCTGTTCATCGGATGTATTAAATATAGATTATTTACGAAACTAAATGCACAGATTGGGACTGTTTTGCGAGACGAATTTTTTAAGCCTAAGTAGTCCATGATTTGACAACGTGGTGCTACAGTAAACATATGCTAATGACGGATTAATTAGGCTTAATAAATTCGTCCCATGGATTACTAACGGGTTCTATAATTTATTTTTTTATTAGTATCCGAACACTCTATGTGACATAGTCCCTCCTACTAAGTAGTAAGTACAGTAGAGTACATGGCGCAGGCGGGGGCACGCACGGCACCGGGTGGTGATATGCATGACATGGAAGATCATGGGACGAAGTACATGGGGTTGGGCATCTTGAAGACGCGGTCCCCTGCGCAGTCGCCCTGCAGGTCGCTCCACTGGTCGCCCACGTTGCCGCGGATCCGGTACCCCTGCTCCTCCACCAGCTGCCTCCGCACCGCCGACTTGAACGCCACCGAGCTCTGCCCACGGTACAAAGCGCCTCTGCAAAAACGGTCAAGTTACTAGGCCCTATGTATGTATATATAGGTGTGTTGGGCCGGCCCAGCTATGTGTAATTGCGTCGCCAATGCCCACGGTACGCCGCGCCTCTGCAAACGATGAAGAATTGAAGAGACGAGAGACGAGAGACAGTAGCGTGCGTACCTCATGATGAGACGGTCGTACCCCGAGAAGCCGGCGGCGGCGAGATTGGCGGCGGTGCAGGAGCCCAGGGTCTCTTCGTCCCTCCCAGTCACCAGGAACACCCTGAACCCTCGGCTTCTCAGCGTCTGGAACAGCCATTGCATCGCAGGTATCCCCGGGCAGATCGCCCTGCTCGCCCACGCCCTGAAAGCCACCGGATCATACGCCCTGCATGCATGCGTATATATATACATATACTGTATTATAAGCTAGCTCCGTCAGCACTCAGCACGACGACAACTAGCTTGCTTGCTCTTGCTTTAATTTCATAGATCGATGCATGCAGTGCACGTCCTCGATCGATCGTACGTACCCGAACTGCTTCACTTGGTAGTAGGGCTGGTTGGACAGGCAGGTGTCGTCGACGTCGAGCACCCAGGCGTCGCGGCCGTCGTCGCCACCGGCGGGCGGCGCGACCTGGGCGGCGTAGGCGGCCGCCTCCTCCGCGACGGCGCCCACGTCCCGGTAGTACTGGCCCCAGGCCATGTACCCGCGGACGTAGCCCACGCACTGCGCCGGCACCGTGCGCCACCCCTTGGCGTTGTTCGCCTCCACCATCACGCGCCATGTGAGACAGTACGGGTCGTCGCCGCTGATCGGGGGCCAGAACCACGGCGCCCCCGCGGCGGCCTCCAGCCACGGCAGGACCAAGGCGACGGCCAGCGTCGCGAGGCGAGCGGTTGTCGTCATCATCGAGTGCGCCGCCATTATTGGATTGGAATTGGATCGTCTCGAGCGCCGGACCTTAGCGACTGCCGCCTGCTGCTCCTATAATTCAGTGTCCGGCCGCCAAAGACGACAGACCTCAGCAAAACTAAAGCAAGCAGTGTACGTGCGCCTAGCTTAGCTAGCTAGCCGAGATCGATGATATAGCAGAGCTGGTGATGCATGGGTTTTATAGAATAGGGTGGTGCACACTAAAGCTTGTTGCTCGACAAGGCTGCAGCATTGGGTCGGCGACTTTGCCCGGTGCATTTGAAAGCCAGCAAAAGCAGGGGCTACGGCGTACCGCGTACGTGCGCGCGTACGACGACAGCTACTCTAGCAACACGTGGGTACGAGTACGATGCCTTTTGGATTAGGTCCAGTGTGTGAATCCACCACTCGCGGCGCCGGTCGTCCGTGACGCCATTGGTGCCGCGCGCGCGCCATTTGCAAGCACCGCCGGCGCAACACGTGGGCACGGCCAGTGCCCTGCTACGTGCTACATCTTGACCTTCTTTCCTCTGCGAACAGTAGTAAGATATATACGAGTACTGTGCTGTAATTGGAGTACGTATCACATCGTGACGCACGCGCAATGGAAGCGAGCGAGCGAGAGGAGAGTATATACCTCGTAGTACTACTAAACATAGTAATTTGACCACCGAAAGATGGGTCGATACGACGACACCAAGGTAGTGGCATGCATTGGCGAATATAGTGGCATGCTGGCTTAACTGTGTGTTTTCAGATTAAAATTAAACAATGGTGTCAGTGGACAGTGTCTATATGGTGCTCGACCGCATGAATATGTATAACCTGCCAGTAGCTAGCTACGTGACTACTGTCTTCCGCCTAAGTGCAAGTACAATAATAGTTTCCCGTGGAGGGAGAGAAGATTAAAAAAAATAAAAAAAAGCCTAGCACGGCAATGGGTGACTCTCGTAAGCTGGCTCTAAGCATTTTTTTTATATTTTAATAGAAGATAGAGAAAAACTAGCTCTTGGTTAAGAACTAGGCTCATACACATATTTCAAAAATACGTGAATGTCATGTGGACCTAATCATACTATATGCCATTGCTGAAAGCTAATACTATTGGAGATATTGACTTAGAGGTAGTATATGACTCTTAGTTTGACGGGTGCCCTTAGGATGCACATGTTTCATAAAAGAATGTGGGGGACAAGTAGGTCAGACCCTGTTAATTCCTTGTACAGCATGCGAGCTAATTGATTTATCCGTTGCTAGCGTGTTAGTTTTACATGCTCTCTCTCCTCCGCATCTGACGTCAGCTACCTATTTGGAGACCCACCGAAGGCGTCCTTTCAGCCAAACAAATGCTGACGTGGGGAAGAGAGGAGAGAGGAGTTTAGCTCTCATGCAAGCAACAAGCTGGACACGGGAGCCTATACAATTCTGATGCTCTCTCTCCTCCACGTCTGACGTCAGCTAGCTATTTGGACACCCACCGGAGGCGTCCTTTCAGCCAAACAAATGCTGATGTGGAGAAGATAAGAGAGAGGAGTTTAGCTCTCATGCAAGCAACAAGCTGGACACGGGAGCCTATACAATTCTCTGGGCCTAGACATAAGTGAATGTGAGGAGGATTGGGAAACAGAAGGTAAAATATGAGTAAAAGTAACAATAAAAAGTTTCTTGTAGATAAATAAGAGACTGCGAATATATAGCTTAGATTTTATAACTTAACTAATAGCTAAATACTTGGTTGTATTATTGACTTGCTCAGGCCGAAAAGAAGTCAAGCCAGTAGTAGTCGCCATGAAATATTTGCAAGTTGACGGTTGAGTGCCGGGCGACGAAGCAGCATGCAAAAGCTAGCTAGCCGCAGGGCAAGTGACCAGCTAACAGTCGTCCCTGATCTCGTTGCTGGGAACCAGTACAACACCACTGGCATCAAGTGGCGACGATGTTTCCATGAAATGTCTTCTGCATGCATGTCCATATATCATGTATATATATGCATGATCGAGTCCGATACCAGGACGACAAGGCACATGCATGGTCGTGTGCGATAATATTGATCGACGACATCTTGCCCGCGTCGGCGCGCACAACCGGAGATCGATATGATATTTGATACGTGGAGCTGCTTTAGGCATGTTTGGTTCTGCAGTGCCTCCTAAAATTCCTATAACATTGAATGTTTGGACATATGCATGAAGTATTAAATATAGACTAATTATAAAACTAATTACACAACTTGTGACTAATTTATGAGACGGATCTTTTAAGTCTAATTAGTCCATAATTTGACAACATGGTGCTACAGTAAACATGTGCTAATGACATGTTAATTAGGCTTAAAAAATTGTCTCGCAAATTAGCCTCCCTTTATATAATTGGTTTTGTAATTAATCTATATTTAATGCTCCTTATTAGCATCTAAACATTTAATGTGACATAAATTTTAGGAGCGACCAAAGAAACAAACACCCTTTTGTCTGCGCTGCGTGCGCCGCCGCGTGCCCGGGGCCGGCCGTGGCGTCGCAGAGGTCAAAACGTCGTACGGGATCCGCGATCTTTCCCACGTCGGCATGCACAAACCTGCAGAGAGCGATATGCATGTGGAGCTGCTTTAGTTCGCCTGCGTGCGTGCGTGCACCGCCGGCCGGCCGTCGGCGGCGTCGCAGAGGTCAAAACGCTGTATGCGCGGATCGGAGTTTAGTACGTAATATATGCCCCGGCTGGAAACGCAGAGATTCGTTCGGTACGGTGCTTATTGGATGTGTTGCCACTTGCTTGCTGAGCGAAAGGTCGTCGCTGCTTCATCGATGAGAGACCACGCACTGAGCAAAAGGGAGCTTGCATGCATTGCATTTCTATGAATACACTATAGAAATTAGGACAACAATGTTTGTTTGGTCGAAGTTGATGGACCCAGCTAGATGGCAACTCCTTAAAAGTTATTGGTCCTCTAATGGACCAGCATCATCGTCGTTTAATCGAATCGCAAATTAAAAGGCCACACCTACTCTGTATAAGCAAACGCAATGAATACGGGACCGATCATCATGTGCTGCCGGACTAGGAGTGTCGTGAGCCAGCAGATGATGGTGCACGCACTGCTGTCGCCGTGATATGGACGCAACGAAACGCCGCACGTGTACAGTTAAAGGCGGCCGCCGCCGGGGTCATGGAAAAGGAGCGAATAATAGGGCCGTGTTTAGTTCGGCCCCGGATTCGGCGCCGCCGGATTCCGGGGGTACTGTAGCTACACTGTTGAACACCGTAGCGTTTTGTTTTTATTTGGTAATAATTGTCCCATCGTTGACTAATTAGACTCAAAACGTTCGTCTCGCAAAGTACAACCAAACTGTGTAATTAGTTTTTGATTTCGTCAACATTTAGTACTCCATGCATGTACCGTAAATTTGATGTGATGGGGAATCTTCTTTTTGCATAGTGTTAAATTCTGGAAAACGGATGAACTAAACATGGCCTAGGTAGGATGGCACGACACATCATAGCGCTATGACTGCTGCCCAGGCAAGGCATCCGAGCAACGGCTTGGCATTTGGCACGGAGTGCCGCGCACACGATGGGAGGGAGACAAGGGAGAGCGAGAGCGAAAAAGAGGCTACGGAGCATTTGCTTCCTGCTCCCCAACGAGCCGAGGACGTTTCTGCTGTCAGGCTTGGGCCGTCCGCACAAGGAAACGGAGGAAGGATTCCTGTAGCCCAACTCGATCTCTCCTCCACAAGCTGATGGGTGGTCCGCCGATGCCAACAGTCTATGCAGGCCGTGGCCCGTGGTGTCAATGCATTCATTCCACATAGTACTGGTTTCCTTTCGGCCCGCTACTATTTCCTTTCTAAATTTTAATCTGGGGCTTACACACACACAGAGAGAGAGAGAGAGAGAGAGAGAGAGAGAGAGGAGAGAGAGAGAGAGAGCGCACAAGAGAGAGATGCGTTGGCCTGCCTGACCGCGCGTGTCATGGTGTGCTAGCTTGTCACCGACACAAGGTCTCGCTCGGTCCCAGCTGGTGTTCCCTTGCCGTGCGTGGCAGCGGACGGCGACGGCGCACCCTGCCAGAGTGCCAGATACAGCCATGTACGTGCATGCAACGGCAGGCGGACATGTCTGGGGGTTGCTTGTCCGCTGCCACCTGCACGCGCTCGCGCTCGCGCTCGGCGCTCGGCGCTCAACGCTCACGAGTGCGCTGCCTGCCCCATGCCCAAAGCCCTGCTTTTGCTTAACGTTGGTGTGCAGTGCGGTGCAGGGAGCCAGGCACGCGTGGGCAGGGACGACTTCTCCACAGTGCCGCTCTCAGCTTTTGCTTTTACCATACCACTTTGGATGCATAGCAAATACGTAGTACCGTGGATAACAATATTCGGTTTTAGAAGTGGTCCACGCGGAGAGTGCCATGCATCATGCATGGCTTGGCTGTCGGACACAAATGTCAAGTACTCAGCACACAGCCCGTCATCGGTGAGCTCGCTCTGCACCCATGTCATGCACCTTCCTGTCAAACACAAACTTTTTGGAGCTACCGCGAGAGCTAGACCATGGAGGTACACCGTACACACACACACACACACGATCTGTGTTGGTTCATCTGTTTTCTTACTCGATCGACGCAAGGGGAAAAAAGATCTCTATAGGTATGTATACAAAATTATATAAAAAATTCACTGGAATGCGACAGGTCTCTGTTCTAATAATAAGAGATGGTCAAGTTCTGCAGGAATCACCGGTGTCCGGTGGCACCACGTCCTGCAGGCAACAACGAGTGCCACTTTTCAGCTGAAAAATGCAGCACTTAAATGCTACTAGGTGCATTATCTTCCCAGTGCGACCATTTGCCGCTCAACGACTCGACAGTCGACAGATTCAAAGCGGCCTGGGTCATATAGCCGGTTAATTGGGTCCTGATTCGCGGTTTGATCGAGGGCGCCCAACTATTTTTCTGGTTAATGGGCTCCCGTCGCGCATCGCTATAAAGAGGAAGGTGGGACCGGGGCATAAGGTACGAGGTTCACCGCGGACACCAGTTCCCACCAACATCCTAGCCCTAGTTCGATCTAGAAGGGCGCGCTATAAGCGACGAGAAGCGCCATCGCCTTCGCCGCCGCCGTCACCAGACAGGGCCCGCTCTGCTGCTACTTCGTCGCCGGCACCATGGCCGCGACTGGAGACTCGAGATAAGGTACATCATCATTATGTTCTATATCTAAGTTAAATCTTACTCATTGATCTACGCCTAGATGATCCCATAAATCCTATCAATGGTACTAGAGCCAGGTTTTCTAGTGTATAGATCTAGATCAGGGTAGAAAAGTGAACAGAAAGTAGAAGGAGGGGATTCATTTTCCCAATCGGATCGAAACCCTAACCCTAGAAGAAATGTCAGTGAGGGGAGGGACCTACCTGGGTTTTCCTCACCGCCGATGGTACCGTCGTCGTGCGGGAAGAAGTCCCGCCACCGCCGACCGCCTGATGGCGCCGCGTGGGAAGTCGTGCCAAGACGACGCACGGGCCGAAGCTCAGGGCACCGCCATGCGACCGCTCGATGGCGGTGCGCCCACCCTCGGGGGAGCGCGCGCACTAGCTAGAGGCCTCACAGCGGCGCCGTCATCTGCCAGCCGTCGCCACCGCCGGCCGTCGTCTGGACGTCGTGCAGGAAGGGGAAGTGTGGTCTTGCCGCATGCGCTTTTTCCACCTCGGACCATAGGGCACCACAGGGGAGCCGCTCGACGGCGCCGCGCGCGGCTCTGGCCGCACGCGTGCGCCGGCGAGTGGTACCACGGCGTCGTCGCCGTTGCGAGTTTCCCAGGTGCGAGCGGCTGCAGTGGGCGGCGAAGAGAAAGAAAGAGGTAGAGGGTGGATAGCCGGATCTGCTCCAGCGGATTTCTTTCCCTCATTAGTGCCGACGGCCACCGTGGCCGCCGCCGCTATGGCCTCTGCGGCGAAGAGGAGAGGAGAGGGAGGGAGAACGAATGAACTAGGGTTCAACGGAGCGGCCGCCACCAGGGGATTTTGTTCTGTCGAGATCACCGCCTGGCCGTTGGATCACGATCGACGACCGACGTTGATCGGGTCGGCTTTCAGCCCAGGCGGGGCAGCGGATTCCCGGCCTAGGCCCAGGTTGCAGCCTGGGCGCGGGGGAGCGGGCGCACGCTCGCGAAGCAGGCCGCTGGGCCGCGAGCACAAGCGCTGATGGGCCGCGCACTGCCGCTGCATTATGGCCCGCGCGCGAGAGCGTGATGGGTCGGGCCGAATGCACAGTAAAGGGGGCGTACCCAGTGCAGAGAGCTCCCGCTCTGTGCGGGGTCTGGGAAAGGGTGTCAGTGGCAAGCCTTACCCTCGCCTGTGCAATGCGAGGAGACCGCGACTCGAACCCGGGACCTTCCGGTCACAGGCGGTAAGACTCTACCGCTTGCACCAGGCCCGCCCTTCCGAATGCACAGTAAAGGTTATAAATTTATTTATTTATTTTTAGAAGCGAATTTTGATTAGTTTTTCATCTCTATTCACTTTTGAACCAACAGGATAAATTGTTCAGAGAGTAGATGAGTATAATGAGATACTTCTGAAAAGTTGATAAAGAATTTTTGCATGTTTCCACTGCAAAGTTTAATGTTTATTATCTTCTAATTAAATTCGAACCAACGGGAGAATTTAATTTGAAGAGTAGTTGACTACTCCTCCAATTTAAATTAGAGGATAAACATAATCATAATTTGCTGAACCAACGTTGATGATGACAATATTATAATGAGTTTAAGTTTGAGGTTTAAATCTTTGATAAATTTTACACCAACGTGGTTAATTTTTCAGAGGGTAGATAAAGACCAAGAAATGCTCCTGAACTAATACAACAATAAAAATAACATAGCCTTTTAGTCACAAGCAAGTTATGGTAAGCTAGAGTTGAAACCCTCCAAGAGCCTCAAGTCATGGTTCAGGCACTTCAATAGCTGCTTTCCAAGCACTCCTATTCAAACATAGATCTCTAGGTGTATCCCAAGCTTTCAATCTCTTTTTATTGCTCCTACCATGTCAATTTCGGTCTTCCTCTATCTCTCCTTATATTATTAGCTTGGCTTAGGACTCCACAATACACTGGTGCCTCTGGAGGTCTTCTTTGGATATGACCAAACTACCTCAACTGATGTTGGACAAGCTTTTCTTCAATTGGTGCTACCTATAGGCGATCACGTATATCATCGTTCCGAACTCGGTCCATTCTTGTGTGACCGCAAATCCATCGCAACATATGCATTTCTACAACACTCAGTTGTTGAACAAGTTGAATCTTTGTAGGCCAATATTCTGCTCCATACAACATAGCCGGTCTAATTGTCGTTCTATAGAACTTGTCTTTTAGCTTTTGTGGTACCCTCTTGTCATAGAGAATGCCAGAAGCTTATTGCCACTTGATCCACCCTGCTTTGATTCTATGGCTAATATCTGCATCAATATCTCCATCCCTCTATAGCATCGATCCCAGATACCGAAAGGTATCCCTCTTAGGCACTACTTGACCTTCTAAACTCACATCTCCCTCCTTCTGTACAACTCTATCAAAGTCACATCTCATGCATTCGATTTTAGTTCTGCTCAATCTAAATCCTTTAGACTCAAGGGTCTACCACTATAACTCTAGTTTCCTATTTACTCCCGCCTGGCTTTCGTCCACTAACACTACATCATCATCGAACAACATACACCAAGGGATATCCCCTTGTATTTTCCTTGTAACCTCATCCTTTACCAAGACAAAGAGATATGGGCTTAAGGCTGACCCTTGATGAAGTCCAATTTTAATTGGGAAGTAATCTGTGTTACCATCGTTTGTTCGAACACTAGTCACAACATTGTTGTACATGTCCTTGATGAGGATCACGTACTTTGATGGGACTTTATGTTTGTCCAAAGACCACCAGATAATATTTCTTGGTATCTTGTCATAAGCATTCTCCAAGTCAATAAAAACCAAGTGGAGGTCCTTCTTCTACTCTTTAAACCGCTCCATAACCAGTCTTATTAAGAGGATTGCTTCTGTGGTTGACCTTCCGAGCATGAAACCAAATTGGTTTGTTGATATCTGCGTCATTCCTCGCAGGCGCTGCTCGATGACTCTCTCCCATAACTTCATAATGTGTCTCATCAACTTAATTCCCTGATAATTAGTACAAATTTGGATATCTCCCGTGTGTCTTGTAGATTGGTACCAATATGCTTCTTCTCCACTCCTCAGGCATCTTGTTCGATCAAAAGATATTGTTGAATATCTTGGTTAGCCATACTATAGCTATATCCCCAAGATATCACCACACCTTGATTAGGATACATTCGGGCCCATCCTTTGCCCCCTTTCATACTTTTAAAGGCTTCTTTGACCTCTGATTCTTGAATCCTCCGCATAAAGCGCATCTTAGTGTCATCAAACAAGTCGTCCAGCTAAACAGTGGTGTTCTCGTTCTCACCATGGAACAATTTATCAAAATACTCTTGCCATCTATGTCTGATCTCATCCTCCTTCACCAAGAGCTACTCCCTCTCATCCTTTATGCACTTGACTTGGTTGAAGTCCCTTGACTTCCTATCACGAGCCCTAGCCATCCTATAAATGTCTTTCTCTCCTTCCTTCATACTCAAACATCGGTAAAGGTCCTCATAGGCCCACCCCTTTGTCTCACTCACCTCTCATTTTGTAGTCTTCTTTGCCACCTTCTACTTCTCTACGTTGTTCGCACACTTGTCATGCTACAAGCGCTTATAGCACTCATTTTCCTTAATAGCCTTTTGCACATCTTCATTCCACCACCAAGTGTCTTTCGAGTCGCATCTGCTCCCTTTGGTCACTCCAAGCACCTTTGAAGCAACCTTCTGAACGCATGTTGTCATCTTCTCCCACATGCTATTTGCATCGCCTTCATCATTCCAAGGGCCCTCTTAAATGACATTTTCCATAAAGACCTTTGATGCCTCCCCTTCTAATTTCCACCACTTCATTCTAGCAACCCTAACTTGTTTGTTCCCACAAGCTTGCACCAGAAAGCGGAAGTCAGCCACCACCAACTTGTGTTGAGCGACCACACATTCTCCAGGTATCACCTTACAGTCCACGCATGTTCGTTTATCCTCCTTCTTGTAAGGACAAAGTTAATTTGACTAGAGTATTGGTTGCTACTAAAGGTCACTAAATGGGAATGTCTCTTACGGAAGAAAGTGTTAGCTATCATCAGATCAAAATCTATGGCGAAGTCTAAGACTTCCTCTCCCTCCTGGTTCCTACTACCATATATGAAACCCCCATGAACCACCTCGAATCCTACACTTAATTTACCTACATGGCCATTAAGATCACCTCCTATAAAGAGCTTCTCGCTACTAGGGACGGCTCTAACCAAGCTGTCGGGTACCATAAAACAGGGTACCCCGAGCGTACACAAAAAAAAGTCACTTAAATCCCATCAACAATGAAGCCAGAAGGTAAGCCATGGGTTCATCACCGGCCCCGTCCAAACCCACCGGCTCTTCGCCTCACCTTAGGCCTCGCACGGGAGGTCTCGACGCCCTGACAAAATCTCCGCCTCGCGCGAGGCCCCTCGTGGGAGGCCTCGGCAAGGAGCCCAATCTCCGTCTCGCCCGAGGCCCCGTGCGTACGGCCTCGAATGAGACAGCTATTCTCCGTGTCGCTCGAGGCTGGCTCGTCAATAACCCGTCGCTCCTGCCTCGACCAGTCTTCCCGACAGCATGTCACGTCCCTATTAATGCGTCAACCACTCCTGCAATCTTAGCCGGACGACGGCTCGACACCACGGAGTGGCCGACGGGACGAAAAGTCGCATCAACGCCATACCGGCTAAGACAGGGCACGGCGAGGATTACCGGCCACTGTGTTCTGGCGCTGTACCCATGATCAGCGCCTGCACTACACTGTGCCCCGTAATCCCCGCCCCGAAGACAACGCAGCATGGGAAGTCTGGCCCGGGTCATCATCGTCTCCGAACCAACGTACCAGATCGACTGCTCCCTTCGAGCCTCAGCACTCTACGTTGGGGCCTTGGCTATCTCGAGATTCACATCTGCCGAGACCCCCACCATGGTTCGGCCTCAGCGCCAACCGACCCTCGGCCTCGCGCGCAGTCAACCCACAGCGACCCGCACGCTGACCGCCATGCCCGCTTTGAGGCAGCCCTGGAGCTCCCATGATGCACAGGATCGGATGTGACCAGCACGTCGCCCCAGCACTTCAAGGATAGACCACTCCGACGACCACGCCGCCATAGGAATAGGCTACAGGGCTCAGACACGCCGCCTCCGCTCGCACGACGCCGTATAGTTAGCACACGTACCACCCTTGTCCTCCCTTCAACTATAAAATGAAAGGACTTGGGCCATTTCTAGAGAGGACATACGCATCCACAAAAACAACACCCTGTAACACGCATACTCTTGGGCCGCCTGAGAGCAACGTCTCAAGCAGCCCGCATCACTCCACGCCGAGACCTGGGACCAGCTCCCTCTCTCACCTAGCTTGTAACCCCCTACTACAAGCACTTCGGTGCAAGGAATACAAGATCGATCTCTCAGACTGGATGTAGGGCATCGATTGCCTAAACCAGTATAAGCCTTGTGTCTCTTTGCATCACCATCCAGGATCGGGAACACGTAGTACAAATTTACTAGTTGGTTGAGGACCCCCGGTCCGAAACACCAACAGTTGGCGTGCCAGGTAGGGGACTCTGCGTGTCAGCTTCGTCATCCCAACAAGTTCTAGATGGCAGACCCCGTACGACCACTCCGTCTCGGCACGGTGGTCTGGTTTGGGAGCCTAGAGTTCATGTCTCTAGGGCACGAGTACGACATGGTACTCCTTACACCCTGAGCCCTGCCTGCCGCCGATGACGTCACGCACCCGCAGCCCAGGCGGAAGTGGCGCCCGGGTGGCCGCTCTCGTCGCACCCGCTAGGCGCGACGCGAGTGGGGCCATGCCGACACCGCACAAACCCAGGACGACACGCCGCGCTCCACCGGTATCCTGTGCCCAGCTGTTGGCATAGGGCCCCTAGTTGGGGACCTGTCTGGCCTGAGCCTAGACAAGGGAGAGACGCCGGTGGCATGCGGCAGCACCCCGTCATCGAGCTCTGCTCCGCCACCCCCTGAGGCGTCGGTTCCGGCAAAGCGGAATCCGGCGACAGCACTATCTCCGTACCCCTTCAGGTTGAGAAATGCCACCGCCTCCTACGCTTATGCCTAAGCTTCCATTCACACGGAGCCCTCAGGTCACCACCAACGCTTTGCTCTTGACTTCGACACTACCGCATCGACTCACACCCACGCTGACTCCTCGGAGGAGGACGAGGCATGGGCCAGAGCGGATTTCTCCGACCTCCACAACTGTGAAACCATGCGCCGCTTCTTGGCCACGAGTGACTATTGCTTTGGCTACTATGACTCTGACGACGAGGGTACTTATGATCCCGCTCATGAGTGCTTCCATGTTGGACTCGGGATGCCAAGCATGGGCGATGAGGACGAGGGGGCAGGCAACCGTACTCCGCTTCATCAGGGAATGGGTGATGCCATGCCCTCGCGCATTATCCCACCGGCAGCAAGGAGCGAGAACCTTGCCCTCGGACAAATCCGATGCCCGGACCTAGAGCAGCTCCGAGAGCTTCAAGCCAAGGTCGAGCAAGATCGACTCCTTCTGCAACAGCTCTAAAACACTCTCAAGCAGGAGCAGCAGGGCCGTGGTGATGGTGGAAGAGCCCGGCGACGAGCTCACGACGTACACCACCGCATCAACAACGACGAAGGGGACGATCGTCCCCCAATCTTCAATCGCGCTAGCCAGAATGTCGTGGCTGCGATGATGCTAGTGTGCGCGATGCCCAAGCCCTCTACCACGGAAGGGCGATGGGTTCGCGGTGAGCTCTGGGATCTCCTCGAGACCACCGTGGTGCAGTAGGCCGAGAGTTCCGCCTCCCGGCGGCGTGGAGCCGTCTTGGACCTCCCCTCAGCACCACATCGGCAGGATAGGGAGGCCTCGGTTCATCCCGAGCCCGCTCAGGCGCTGACAATCAACAGGGTCCCCTCGGCCCACGACTGCCTCGACGACCGACGCGAGGCGCACGGCGACCAAGAGGTGGTCGGCCGCCAATGATGCCACGACAGTGAGGGGCCCGCCCGAGGCTACCATCCGCATCGGGGTGGCCGTTATGACAGTGAGGAAGACCGCAGTCCTTCTCCTGAACCACCTGGCCCTCGGGTCTTCAGCAGAGCCATCCGTAATGCTCAGTTTCTAGCCCGGTTTCGCCAGCCAGCCAACCTCACAAAGTATTGCGGCAAGACTAACCCCGAGCTCTGGCTTGCCGATTACCGCCTGGCTTGTTAGCTAGGCGGCGCAGACGATGACCTGCTCATCATCCGCAACCTCCCCTTGCTCTTATCGGACTCCGTGTGAGCCTGGCTCGAACACCTCCCTCCCTCATAGATCCACGACTGGCGCGACTTGGTTAGGGTCTTCGTCGAGAACTTCCAGGGCACATACGTGTGCCCTGGAAACTCCTAGGACCTTAAGAGCTGTCGCCAGAAACCGGACGAGTCTCTCCGAGACTTCATCTGGCGCTTCTCTAAATAGTGCACCGAGTTGCCCAGCGTCGGCGACTCAGAGATCGTCCAGGCTTTCCTCTCTGGCACCACCTGCCGAGACTTGGTCCGAGAGTTAGGCTGGAACATGCCACGCTCGGCTGCCGTGCTCCTCGACATCGCCACCAACTTCGCCTCGGGCGAAGAGGCTGTAGGGGCCATCTTCCCCGAGAACGACGCCAAGGGGAAGCGGAGGGATGAGGCCCCCGAGGCCTCAGTTCCCCACCTCCCCAAAAGAAAGAAAAAGGGTCGCCAGGGGAAGCAGGCCATCCTCGAGGCCGATCTGGTCGTGGTCGCAGAACGCAAGAATCCCCGAGGTCCCAGGGGCCCCAGGCCCTTCGACGACATGCTTAAGAAACCCTACCCTTACCACCAGGGCCTGGTAAAGCACACCCTTGAGGATTGCTCCATGCTGCGGCGTTACTACGCCAGGCTTGGACTCCCTGACGACGACGCCAAGCAGAAAGGTGCCGGCGACCGGGACGATGACAAGGACGACGGGTTCCCCGAGGTGCACAACGCCTTCATGATCTTTGGCGGACCCTCGGCGTGCCTTACGGCACGGCAGCGGAAGAGGGAACGCTGAGAGGTCTTCTCGGTCAAGGTGGTCACTCCCTGGTACCTCGACTAGTCTCAGGAGGTGATCACCTTTGATCGAGATGACCACCCCAACCATGTCCTGAATCCCGGGCAGTACCCGCTCGTAGTCCACCCGATCGTGGGCAACACCTGGCTCACTAAGGTGTTGATGGACGGAGGCAACGGCCTCAACATCCTCTACGCCAGCACCCTAGAACTCTTGGAGATCGACCGGTCGAGGCTTCGAGGCGACGCCACACCTTTCCACGGCATCATGCCAGGGAAACGCACGTGACCCCTCGGGCGCATCGACCTTCCCGTTTGCTTCGGCACCCCCTCCAACTACCGCAAGGAGGTCCTTACCTTCGAGGTGGTCGAGTTCAGGGGAACCTACCACGCCATCCTGGGGTGGCCATGCTACGCTAAGTTCATGGCAGTCCCCAACTATACCTACCTCAAGCTCAAGATGTCGGGTCCCAACGTTGTCAACACAATTGAGTCCACGTACGAACATGCATATGACTGCGACGTCGAGTGCATCGAGTACGCCGAGGCTCTCGTGGAGGCCGAGACCCTCATCGCCAACCTCGACCAACTCGGTGGCAAGGCGCCTGACTCCAAGTGTCGAGCAGGGGCGTTCGAGCCCACGGTGGCCATCAAGCTCGTCCCAGTCGACCCACCTGCCCCGACGACCGGGCGCTGAGGATCAGCGCCACCCTCGACATCAAATAGGAGGCCATGCTCATCGACTTCCTCCGTGCGAATGCCGATATGTTCGCATGGAGTCCCTCGGACATGCTGGGCATATCGAGGGAGGTCGCCGAGCACGCCTTGGACATCCGGGCTGGCTCTAGACTGGTGAAGCAACGCCTACACCGATTCGATGAGGAAAGGTGTAGGGTCATCGGCGAGGAGGTGCAGAAACTCTTGGCAGCCAGGTTCATCAAGGAAGTGTCCCACCCAGAGTGGTTGGCTAACCCCGTGTTAGTTAAGAAGAAAAATGGGAAATGGAGGATGTGTGTAGACTACACCGGTTTGAATAAAGCCTATCCAAAAGTCCCCTTCCTATTACCTCGAATCGATCAGATCGTTGACTCCACTACGGGGTGCGAGACCCTGTCTTTCCTTGATGCGTATTTTGGTTACCATCAAATCAAGATGAAAGAGTCTGACCAGCTTGTGACTTCGTTCATCACCCCATTCGGCATGTACTGCTACGTGACTATGCCTTTCGGCCTCAGAAACGCAGGAGCCATGTACCAGCGGTGCATGACCCGGGTCTTTGGTGACCACATTGGGGGAACCGTTGAGGCCTATGTGGACGACATCGTGGTCAAGACCAGAAAGGCCGAGGATCTCGTCGACGACTCGAAGATAGCCTTCAAATGCCTTAGAGAGAAGGGCATCAAGCTCAATCCCGAGAAGTGTGTGTTCGGGGTCCCCCGAGGCATGCTCTTGGGATTCATAGTCTCAGAACGCGGCATCGAAGCCAACCCAGAGAAGGTCTTAGCCGTAACCAGCATGGGACCAATCAGAGACCTCAAGGGAGTGCAGAGGGTCATGGGATGTCTTGCGGCCCTGAGCCGCTTCATCTCGCGCCTCGGTGAAAAAGGCTTGCCTCTGTACCGCCTCTTGAGAAAATCTGAACGCTTTTCCTGGACCCCCAAGGCCGAAGAAGCCCTCGCCAAACTCAAAGCACTGCTCACCAATCCTCCTGTCCTGGTACCACCGGCCAGAGACAAGGCCCTCTTACTCTATGTCGCCGCAACGACCCAAGTGGCCAGCGCTGCTGTAGTAGTAGAGAGGCAGGAAGAGGGGCATGCTCTACCCATCCAACGACCTGTCTACTTCATCAGCGAAGTACTCTCTGAGACCAAAACACGATACCCCCACATCCAGAAGTTGATCTACGCTGTAGTCTTGGCTCGACGCAAGCTACATCACTACTTTGAGTCTCACCCAGTAACCGTGGTGTCATCTTTCCCCTTGGGAGAGATAATCCATAATTGGGAGGCTTCGGGTAGGATAGCCAAGTGGGCCGTCGAACTCATGGGGGAAGCCCTGACCTTTGCGCCTTGGAAAGCAATAAAGTCTCAGGTCTTGGCCGATTTTGTGGCCGAGTGGACCGACACCCAATTACCACCTGCTCAAGTCCAGACAGAATGCTGGACCATGTACTTCGATAGGTCTCTGACAAAGACCGGGGTAGGCGTGGGTCTGCTCTTCATCTCGCCCCTTGGAGTACACATGCGCTACATGGTTCGGCTCCATTTTGCCGCCTCCAACAACGCAGCTGAATATGAGGCCCTCGTCAACGGCCTGCTGATCGCCATCGAACTTGGAGTATGGCATCTTGACATCCGAGGCGGCTCGCAGCTCATCGTCGATCAAGTCATGAAGGAGTCAAACTGCCTCGACCCCAAAATGGAGGCGTACTGCAAGCTGGTACGCCACCTAGAAGACAAGTTCGACGGTCTCGAGCTCAACCATATCACGTGGAAATACAACGAGGCCACGGACAAACTGGCAAAGATGGCCTCGGCATGGGCTCCGGTCCCCCCGAACATCTTTGCCAGGGACCTCCTCAAGCCTTCCATCGACTACGCCTCGGCAGCGGAAGAGGGCCCACCGGCCGAAACCACCACAGGGCTCGACGCCTCCTCTGCTGCTGAGACTCTCTCGAACAAGCCCGAGGTCATGGAAGTCAACACCGAGCCTCCCCAGACCGACCAGGACGTGTATTGGCGAACCCCGTTCCTCGATTGGCTTGCTCGGGGAGAGCTTCCTAGTGACAGGACCGAAGCCCGACAGCTTGCGCGGCGAGCCAAGACTTATGTCCTCTACCATGGCGAATTGTACAGGCGAAGTTTCTCTAGTGTCCTCCAATGATGCATCACCGCCGAGGCAAGCCGAGCCCTGCTTTGGGACTTGCACGCAGGGGCCTGTGGGCACCATGCGGCGCCTCGGACGCTCGTCGGAAACGCCTTCCGCCAAGGGTTCTACTGGCCGACGGCGGTTGCCGTCGCCACCAAGCTTGTACGCTCCTACGAAGGATGCCAGTACTATGCTCGGTAGACGCACCTCCTGGCCCTGGCCCTCCAAACCATCCCCATTACATGGCCGTTCACCGTGTGGGGGCTCGACATGGTCAGGCCTCTGCAAAAGGCTCGGGGGCTACACCCGCCGGGTGTGGCGGCCGCCCACAGCAGCAGCAGCAGCACGCACTCCCCCTAAGGCTCGGGGGCTACTATCGGGTACCATAAAATGGGGTATCCCGAGCGTACACCAAAAAAAAGTCACTTAAATCCCATCAACAACGAAGCTAGAAGGTAAGCCATGGGTTCATCACTGGCCCCGTCCGAGCCCACCGGCTCTCCGCCTCGCCTTAGGCCTCGCACGGGAGGTCTCGACGCCCTGATGAAATCTCCGCCTCGCGCGAGGCCCCTCGCAGGAGGCCTCGGCAAGGAGCCCAATCTCCATCTCGCCCGAGGCCCCGTGCGTACGACCTCGAATGAGACAGCTATTCTCTGTGTCACTCGAGGCTGGCTCATCAATAACCCGTCGCTCCCGCCTCGACCGGTCTTCCCGATAGCATGTCACGTCCTATTAATACATCAACCACTCCCACAATCTCAGCCGAACGACGGCTCGACACCACGGAGTAGCCGACGGGACGAAAAGTCGCATCAACGCCATACCGGCTAAGACAGGGCGCGGCGGGGATTACCGGCCACTGTGTTCTAGCGCTGTACCCACGATCAGCGCCTACACTACACTATGCCCCGCAATCCCCGCCCCGAAGACAACGTGGCATGGGAAGTCTGGCCCGGGTCATCATCATCTCCGAACCAACATACCAGATCAACCGCTCCCTCCGAGCCTCGGCACTCTACGTCGGGGCCTCGGCTATCTCGAGATTCACATCTGCCGAGACCCCCACCATGGTTCGGCCTCAGCGCCAACCGAGCCTTGGCCTCGCGCGCAGTCAACCCATAGCGACCCGCACGCTGACCGCCGCGGTCGCTTCGAGGCAGCCCTGGAGCTCCCATGATGCACAGGATCGGATGTGACCAGCACATCGCCCCAGCGCTTCAAGGACAGACCACTCCGACGACCACGCCACCACAGGAACAGGCTACAGGGCTCAGACACGCCGCCTCCGCTCGCACGATGCCGTATAGTTAGCACACATACCACCCTTGTCCTCCCTTCAACTATAAAAGGAAAGGACTTGGGCCATTTCTAGAGAGGACATACGCATCCACAAAAACAACACCCTGTAACACGCATACTCCCGGGCCGCCTGAGAGCAACGTCTCAAGCAGCCCGCATCACTCCACGCCGAGACCTGGGACCAGCTCCCTCTCTCACCTAGCTTGTAACCCCCTACTACAAGCACTTCGGTGCAAGGAATACAAGATCGATCTCTCAGACTGGATGTAGGGCACCGATTGCCTGAACCAGTATAAGCCTTGTGTCTCTTTGCATCACCATCCGGGATCGGGAACACGTAATACAAATTTACTAGTTGGTTGAGGACCCCCGGTCCAAAACACCGACACAAGCGATCTAAGTCTTCCCAGAAAAGCCACTTAGCACTCTCATCATGGCCTACTTGGGGGCATACGCACTAATTACATTTAAGACCATATCACTAATGACAAGTTTAACTAAGATGATCCTATCCCCTTGCCTTCTCACCTCCACCACACCATCCTTGAGGCTCTTATCAATCAAAACTCCTACTCCATTTTATTTGAAGTTGTCCCTGTGTACCAGAGCTTGAAGCTGGTATTGTCCACCTCCTTCGCCTTCTGCCCCTTCTATTTAGTCTCTTGGACGCATAAGATATTTACACGCCTTCTAACAGCTGTGTCCACAAACTCTCTTAACTTACCTATAAGGGACCCTACATTCTAGCTACCTAAATGGATCCTAGTTGGCTAGACTAGCTTTCTTACGCTTTGCACCTGCCGAGGTAGATGTGAAGACCCTTGCTCATTTTGCACCACACCCGGGCGCCGATGTGGCGCGCCACTACGGATGCAATGGCGCGTCACGGGGGTGACAACCTGGCCGTTGCTCATTTAACACCATACCCGGGTTCCGACATGGCACGTCGCTAAGAGGGTTATGCCCCAACAGGATTCTCTTGGGTTTCATCTCTATTAAAGTGGCTAAGTTTTTACATTGGCTCACCACGCCTAACACAACTCTCCTCCTTTACCAGAGACACTAAAGGCGCCCCACCATAGGCGGAGTTGCTCCTGAACTAATAGAATGTATTTTATTATCAAGTGTCGCTGCAATGAAGTTGATTATCTTCCAATTAAATTCGAACCAACGAAAGAATTTAATTTTGAAGAGTAGTTATATGTCTTCCAAGTTAATTTATGAGTTTTATGCATTAATTCTATTTTCTGTCCAACAGTGATGTAGAATTGATGCAGAAGCATCTCATATGTTTTATTTTTAACCGACAAAATAACTTGGTTGCATGCCAACAGGCTGCAATGCTGGGCTATGTGAAAGAAAAAGGCTTGAGTCAAGCCAGATCAGGACTATTTTTTGTTAGTTTACTAATTTTATGATTAAATTGGAACCAACGGGAAGATTTAATTAGAAAATAAAGTATAAGTGAATGTTTTATGTTAAGAGTTGCAATAAGTAACATGGATGTCTAATTTGACCAACGTTGGATTAAGCATGCATGTTTGTATATAGATTTATCCCGCATGGGGAGAAGTTTAGCATAGTACTTATGCTAGTTCATCCTGTATGGTGGGAGAAGTTTTGTGATGACTCATATGTTTTTGTATCCCGCATAGCGAGAGAAGTTTGTGTAGCTCTTATGCTATCCTAGTATTGACCATGGCATAATAGAAATGCACCGTCATGGTCAATACTAATCAGACAAGAAAAAGATGTAAGCGTGACTTGCAAAAGTATAGTTAATAAAAGACCTCGATGAGTTCTTGAAGTGGAATGAAGAAAGTGTACTCCTATACGGATCAAGAAATAACTTTGTTTGCATGACGTAATCATGTGAATGAAGTAAGTAATAAGTGTCTCCTCGGTCACAGTTTTCCTGAACAGTTCTTGAAATTATGGTAGTAAAGTTTATACCATATTTTGAGGGGGGAATAGTAAGATCAATTAAGAAAGATACTCTTCATTAAGAGTGAGATGAAGATCAATTAAGAAAGATACTATTCATTAAGAGTGAGTTAAAAATTAATTAAGATGAATGTGACCGTCGGAGGAGTACAATGGTCATAATAACGATACCCCTAATCAGAGAAATAGCTAAATTCCTAGACTTTTAAAGTTCCGATAGGAAGATAGCGTAGTCATCCTCAAAGATATAAAGACAGTGCTTAAAGCGCCATATGAGGTTTTAACAGATTAAACCTAAACAATAAATTTGAAGGTACACTATCTTTTTTAGAAGATGGGATGATCTGGGAGAGCATGATATGTAGAGATCTATGACTTAAAGAGAAGCGGGACTGCGTGCCCACTTCAGTGATTCAAAAACAATGAATTTCTCAATACCTGTTGATGTTGTATAACTTATACAACACCTGTTGTTGGCTCTTTGAAGAAGATGACTAATGCAAACAAGGATCTTGTAATACAGGAGCCGGTAGAATCAATTGCCTCTTGGCAATGAAGAGCAACAACAGCCCCATATGAAAGTGCTAGTAGCTGAGGTCCCACAAGGTCTTAAAGAATTAGTAAACCAATTTTTTCTGATGACTATGAAGTCTATGTTAGTGAAGAAGTTCAAATGGAGGGTGATCCCAGCTCATTTGAAAAAGCCATGAGAAGCGTTTACTCGTCTAAATGGTAAGAAGCTATGGAAGTTAAAATGAATTCGATGAATACCAACGTTGTTTGGGACTTAGAAGAAATTCCTAATAGAGACAAAACAGTAGGCTGTAAATGGGTCTATAAGACAAAATGTGACTCCAAAGGGAATGTAGAAAGATATAAAGCATGACTTGTAGCAAAAGGTTTTACGTAAATAGGATGAATAGATTACGATGAGAGTTTTCTCTCTAGTCTCATGCAAGGATTCTTTAGAATCAAAATGGTGTTATTGGCACATTACGATTTAGAGTTACATCAGATGGATGTACATACGCCATTCCTCAATGGGGATTTGTATGAAAACGTTTACATTGCACAACCCAAAGATTTTGTCGTGGAAGAAAAAGAACGTATGGGATGCCGCCTGTAGAAATCCATTTATGGGTTAAAACAAGTCACAAGACAGTAGTATTTGAAGTTGATGAAACGATAAGAAAGTTTGGATTTAAAGAAAATAAGAAGGACAATAGCGTTTATGCGAAGTTCAAGAATGGAAAATTCTTTTTCCACATCCTGTGTATAGATGACATCCTACTCACTAGTAGTAATGTTAATCTGCCATTGGAGAAGAAGAAGTATTTGTCCTCAAATTTCAATGTGAATGATCTTGGTGAGGCCTTATTGGTTCTAGGAATTAAAATTCACCAAGATAGAAGAAAATAGGGTATTAGGACTATCGTAAAGGCATACTTAGAAAAGATTCTAAAGAAATAAAGTATGCATGCGAGTAAACCTACGCATGCTCCTGTAGTCAAGGGTAATAGATTTGTGAACTTTCAGTGTTCCAGGAACCGATATGAGATCGATCAAATGAATATGGTTCCATATGCTTCAGCTGTTGGAAGCTTAATGAATGTACAAGTAAGAACTTACCTTAACATAGCTTACGTATCCGAAATATTTTGGCAGAAGTCCAGTCCAGATATAGATCACTGGAATAGAGTTAAGAATGTCTTGTAATTTTTGCAAAGTATCATAGGCCTCATGCTGAGTAAGAAAGAATAAGTACTCTCAAATAGTTGTGGGTACAAATGTTAAGTTTTGATGAGATGTGTAGTGAAATCAACAGTAGTTGCTAACACTCGCAGTTGGAGTATTATTGTGGAAAAGCTCCAATAAAACAGTTGTGGTGTCATCAATGATGTATACCATAGTATAGCTTATCATGAGGCCTCAGGAATAGACAAAAGTGGTTAAAGGAATATGTACCCGGATTTAACAATGCTAGTCAACAGCAATAACTATTTAAAGTAGTTAACTCCTAAGACAATAGGTCAAGTGTGCTGCCAAACACATTGACATTAAGTTATATGTTGTAAAGGAGAAAATCCAAAATCATTTTGAAAGCATTGAGCATATAAGTACCAAGCAAGTACTCGCGAATCCGCTTACCAAAGGCTAACCACCCAGTGCGTTCAGAGAACACACAGTCGGCATGGGTTTATGGGAAATCCTATGATTTCTAGATACTAAGGGCCTAGTTAAGAATCTGTTTCAAAATAGAGAGGTGTATTGTAGCTGTTTAATCTAATGGCAACTGACCGTGACGATGAGGCACGCTCTATGCATTGATCTACGATGGAATAGGAAAAAGATAAAGTAAGTTAAGTTTAAGTTATAAGATGAGATCAAGGGGGAGAATGTTAGATTGATGTCCACCAGTTGGCCCAACGCCAAATTGGGCTCTTGATCCGCGCCCTGATCGAGGGTGCCCAGCCGTTCTCCTGGCTAATGGGCCCCCGTCGCGCAGCGCTATAAAGAGGAAGGTGGGGTTGGGGCATAAGGTACGGGTTCACCGCGGCCGCCAGTTTCCACCGACATCTTAGCCCTAGTCCGATCTAGAAGGGCTCGTTGTAAGCGACGGAAAGCGCCATCGCCTTCGCCACCGCCGTCACCACACCGGGCCCGCTCTGCTACTACTTCATCGCCGACGCCATGGCCACGACTGGAGACTCGAGATGAGGTACATCATCATCAAGTTCTATATCTTGACTAAGTCAAGTCTTATCATTGATCTACGCCTAGATGATCCCATAAATCCTATCAATACCATCATTTTCATAGCCTGTTTGTTTCCAGGGTTTTCACTTTAGCCTATTTTTTACCTTTGGGGAACCAAATAGAAAGGACTATTTTTAGCCTCTATTAGTCCATTAGCCCTGTAATGTGGGCTACAAGGACCTAAAATTATTTTTACTCTCTTTCTCTCTCTTCTTTCTTTCGCATTTTACTCACCTTTTAGCACCAGATCCAAACAGTCCTCTCGGTCTAAACTTTAGCACCTTTGTCCCAAGGACTAATCTTTAGTCCAAAGACTTAAGAACCAAAGAGGCCCATACTCATACTACTACAATTACATCGCTAACGACGCAGAGAAAAAATGATTAAGACAGCAGAGACAAAAAAAAAAGGGATGATGAGTCACACCGGCACGCACGTACAGACGAAATAACATACATACAGTAGGTATGTAGTGTGCATATCACTTTTTTTTTTTGAACCGGAGGAGATTCTCTATTTTTTCATTAAAGACATAACGGAAATACATCGTTTCAAGAGTTTAATCTGAAAGAAAAGAAACAAAGACTTGCAGAAGAAAAAGATATTGGCCCGTTCGGCTGGTTGAAACTTGACTGAAACTGACTAAAAAATACTATTTTAATTGAATTGTTATGAGAGAAAAATATTATTCCATCTGAAAAAAAAAACCGAATGAGCTGGGCTTCTGGTAAACCGAACGAGACCACTGTCCATACGACTAAGCTACCCAGGCCTAGCAAACCAAGCGTCTAGCACAGAGCATTAGGCATCACAGAACGTATCACATGACAGAGAATCATAATGGATCTCTGTACTATATGTACAACAGCACCTACGATACGTGGTCGCATCATCATTGAACAAATACGTCATCAATCGCCGATGCTAGCTATATGTATACGACCGGCCTGTTTGGATTTTTTTTAATTTTAACCCTTTTTTTAATATAATTTTAAATCTAACACTGTCAGTTTTTTTTAAACTAACACTTTTGGCCGCGCCTATTGTCATGGCGCGGCCAAATACCTGTGCCGCGCCATGTATGGCGGCGCGGCAAAGGTCTTACGTGGCGGCGACCATCACCGCTGACCGTTGACGTGGCAAGGCTCTGCCGCGCCACCGATCTTGGCGCGGCAGTGCCGCGCCCTGATCCATGGCGCGACAGAGCCCGATATAAACGCTGTCACTGCCTCTTGCCCGAGCAGTCGGCGTTCCGCGAGAAACAGAGCAAGGCAGTGCCGCCGCGCCTGCCTTCGCCCGCGCCTGCCCGCGGCCGAGGACGCCGCCACCGCGCCCGCACGCAGGCGCGCCTCCCCCTCCTGCCGCCTCCATCCCTCCTCGTTCTCGTTTAAGGTTCTGATACATATTTTATTTTCGTTTGAATAATGGATATGATATTATGAATGGAGTTAAGGTTAGGAGAAAAATTTTGTTTGAGAACTATGGTGAAGATATAAGTTTGAGTTTGTCAATGTTAAGATTAATTATTTAGTTAGAAGTATGTTTGCCATGTATTTTTTGTTGCTATAATTGTTGTTTATAATATTTTAGTTCCATTGCAAATGATTACATTTTTTATTAATTTGCGTTGTTTTGATTGATGTTTAATTTGAACCGTTTTATTAGATGGAAGACATGTTTCGGGAGCAGTTATGGCGAAAACGGGGTCGTCCTAGAGAAATGTACCCCGACGATTCTAGCAAAGATGCCCCAGTCCCTCCTGAACCCCCTGTCCCTAATTGTGACTGTGGTCGTCCGACCGACGTGTTTCAATCGAGACATCCGGACACAGCGGCTCGTTGCTTCTACACGTGCAGTCGTTTTAATGTAAGTAATTATTGCCGTATATTTTTCTTTTCATTTGTATTACTAGGACTAATATTTTGTTGAATTTTTGTTGTGTAGGATCATGAGAGGTGTTTTTTCTTTCAGTGGATCGACGATGCAGACAAGTTTGACCCCTAGGTACCTCCTTTTCGACGATTGGTGGAGAGGGCGACATCCACGAGAGCACTTCGAGCGATGGGTTCCACCTCCCCCTAACCCCCCTCCAATGATGGCTAAGGAGAAGCACTTAGCCGCAGTTAGACGACTCGAGGAACCTCCTCTGTGCCATTGCGGAGACCGAGCCGTGATAAACCCTGACAATACGTTGGAGTTTGTGTGTCCAAATAAGCACGAAGTAAGTGCAAAGTGTATTTGTTCAAAAGTTGAGGTATATGTGTCATGTACTAATGGCATGTTATTTAGGTGTATTCAATGGCGAAGTGTCATTTTAAGGAGTGGTTGTATGGTCCTAAGAATAAATGGCCCGAAGAACCTCCAAAAGCAAAACAAAAGAAGCTAGATGAGCACAGAAAGCAAGCTGGTCGCACCGTTGAATCACCGATTGTGGTGTCTGATGAGGGGGATGAGGAGGAGGACGACACTGCAAGACTGAGCGAGCTCATCGCTCTAGCAGAGATGGGCTTGCCGGCGGAGGAGGCTGAGGACGACACTGCCAGACTGAGCGAGCTCATCGCTCTAGCAGAGGCAGGCTTGCCGGCGGAGGAGGCTGAGGATGACACTTCTAGACTGAGCGAGCTCATCGCTCTAGCAGAGGTGGGCTTGCAGGCGGAGGAGGATGACGACGTGTTCTTCACTCAGGCCGCAGAGGCCGCAGATGAAGCGGATGCCGCTTACTACGGTGAAAGGCAGATCAGCGCAATGCAGGTGACCCTAGCCACAACAACAGGGTTGTGGTTGAGGATTGGTACTTGGACGATGAGTTGCTGACTCAATATGTTTCTGACTGAAAGTTTTTGATTGTATCTTAAGTGATCGATCTTAAGTGATCACAACTGTTTGTATCATGCATTCAAAATTTATAAAACGAACATAATCATTTGCCGCGCCGTAGCCCGGGTTCAGTTGCCACATAGGATGGTTCTACCACGCCATAGGCCACGGCGGTCTGTGCCACGCCATAGTACATGGCGCGTCAGTCACTGACGCGCCATCGCACATGGCGCGTCAGTGAGGCGGTCAGCCAATGGCCAGCCAGCAACAATTTAGTTGTTGTCGGTGTTGTGCTAAACTACAAGTGCTGTACAAAACGAATATTAAGCTAATAAATGGACGACAAGTTGGCACATAATATTTTCATTTGTTTATGAGTACAAGTTTTCAATGATAATATTCGTTCGACATAAGTTCGACGTAATGAACTAAGTCCCACGAATGTAAGGATCCCTTGAACGCCTCTTGGAAACCTCCTTGTCCAGTAGAAGGGGGTCATCGTACTCCACATCAAAAAGGGGGTACAACTGGTGCGGCGTGGGAGGGGCCATCCTGTTACAAAATGATAAACAAAGGGTTAGAGTATTCAAATTAATATTTTTCAGATAAACATTATGTACCATAGCATAATTTGAACTACTGTCACGTTATGTAATACGAACACAATATAAAATCACCTGTTGTCTTCTATGCCAGCTAGCCTTGTGGCCAGATTGCTTGCAAACAGAGCAAAGATTCCTGCCACGGGTCTCGTTGAAGTCTCCCCTGCCGTACATGTCTTCGCCGTACCCTCTCATAGCGTCCATGTCCTCCTTCAGTCGCTTCTTCTTCCTTCTACCCTTCCCTACCTTCATTAGATCCGGATACGGCACGTAGTCATTACCATTATAAGGTGGCCACTGTGTTGGGTCTAGGTATGGCTCGAAGCTCATCTCCCAAATACTAACGGTGTTCGAACGGAGATACAAGGTTGACATATATGGTAGATCCTTATAGTTGTACCCGCGAACCCTGCAGGCCGTGATCATATGAGAGCAAGGGGCATGCATGATCTGAGGGACGTTGCAACTGCACTCTACCTTCTCAAGATCAACTCGGTAGTTTCATCAACCATAACGTTAGCCACCCAAGCTTGTGCCACCCTTGCCCCATACACTAAAGATATGGCGGCGGGGTCCATACGGCTCGGCGGTGTGCTGCTTGGCCAATTCCTTGGCCTCCTTCAAATGTTCAGCTCTGGCCTTTCCAAAACACCCCTGCTCAGCTATATTCCTCTGTGCAAGTTCCCACCTCTTCACAAAATATTCATTGCACTTATGAAAGGAGAACTCAACAATTCCAGACACAGGCAACAATCAAACTTCGCTGAATACACGGTTGAAGGACTCCGAGGAGTTAGTAGTCATGATGCCATACCTGAAACCCCCCTCGTCATATGCTAACGCCCACTGAGCCTTCTGTTCCATCTGCGCCTCTAACCAGACCTTTCCCGCTGCATTTACCATCTTGTCTACTTCTCTCTTTGTCTCCTTGAACTCGTGCTCTATACGTACACAACATAGAGCCTTTACTTTGTCACATACCTCCTTCTTCCGCTGACGTCGCTAGAAATTTGCGGCAAAGTGTCTCATGCACCATCTATGTACTAGAGGTGGGAACCCATCTATTTGCTCACCTGCAACATTAAGAAGCCCTGCGTGATGGTCGGAGATCAAATATATAGTGCGAGTTGGGCCAAGCACTTGGACACGTAGTAGTCGCATGAACCAAGACCACGATTCATTGTTCTCTCCCTCTACCAAAGCAAAAGCCATAGGTACTATCTGGTCCTCAGGATCAACAGCAGCAGCCATCATCAAGGTGCCCCTGTACTTTCCTGTCAGGAAAGTGCCATCAACAAGTACGACTGGCCGACAAAACTGGAATGCATGTTCTGTTTGCGCGAACGACCAGAACACACGATAGAGGACATGCCTCAATGGGTCCCGAAAAAACATCCCTCCGGTGTCCACAAACTATTTCAAGCCAGGGTTGTAATAATACATTGCACATAAGATGCGGGGCACCCTGTTGTATGCTTCCTCCCAAGTACCCCATCGAATTGCGAGAGCGATTTGCTTAGCACGCCAAGCCTTTCTGTATGACACATCGTACCTAATGAATCCAGATATGGACTGTTGTAAAGAAGACACCGAGATGTCGTTATTGTCATCAACGAGGCCCAATATACGATGGGTAAGGTAACGTGCAGTAAGCTGCTGATGATTTTCCTTCCCCCTATTGTCTAGGCAAGTGTGGGGTTCAACAACTTTAGTTATCCTCCACTTGCCATCACTCTGTCTCCTTCGTGCATTTAACCTCCACAGACAACCATTTTTGCATATTAAGTGGTACCTCAACTCCTAGTCCGAATGAGTTATGGTGTACGGTCTATGGTGGTACACAGCATAGTCCTGAAGGAAGAGTTTTATCTCTGACATTGTGTTGAATATCATCCCCTTCCTAAGGGGTTCTTTCTCATGGTTATACAATGAATTCCTATACAGCTGGAGACCGGTATCACAAACTGTCATATCCGTCATGCTGACATCCCTATAGTTCGAAATGCCCCTGAAAGATATGTTCTTGGACCTTAGTTGCTCAAGCTCAGTCGCTATGTAAGGTGGTGGTGGAACATACTGTTGCGCTTCGCTAATTCTGGCCCATGAATCATAGGGGTTATCATCTGCAGCCAAATCTGTGACTAGTCTACCCTGAACATGGACACCATGTAAAACCTCGGTTCGTACTGGTAATGGCATAGTATGAACCGGTACTGGCATGGCATCAGCCGGTGTTGCCACAGCATCTGTACCTCCTTGGTCATCATCAGAATCGTCTGAATCACTGCTAACTACATCACCGATCATGTCCTCCTCCTCCTGCTCCTCCTCTTCCTGTTCGAACTCATTCACATCGAAGTCATTGCTTATATAGCCTACTGCAGTTGAATGAAACTGCTCCTACATCAACTGACCATTCAAATCCATGTTATCTTGACTTGCTTCCCCTTCGACACCTAATTCTTGTTCATTATCTCCAAAACCATCAATGGACGGGTCGTCCTGCACACCATGCATCCTGTACCCATTCTCCACCACCACCTCAGCCATGGACACATTGGAACCTTGGAGAACCCTTGTGTAGCAGGACTAGTGAGCAGGGTCGCGCAAGGGCATGAGGACATAGTGTGCCCTAGTCTTTCCAGTATCAAACCTCCCCTTGAGTGTGAAATCACCCCTAAACTTTATATTCAAACAGACACAAAGGTCGTTGAAGCTAGGAGGTTCATCAAACCATTCCAATTCTTCTTTCATATCCTCAAACATACCATCTTCTCTCCTAACACTTCCTCTGAACAAAACTCTAACACAACAATCCATCTGCAAAAGCATTTCAAGAAACTTCATGAAGTCATCGAAATCATCGTACGTAATGTCCATACTAACATTATTACATTTTCTAACTATAATTATACTAACTAATCAAATATTAACATATATACAAGGCTAACTACAACAACTTATTAAACTAAATCCAATGTACAACTAGAGTAAATAACTGTACTAACTAAACTACCTTACTTTACTACCTATACTAACTTATTATATTACGTATACTAACTAAACTAACTAACTTTACTAACTATATTAGCTATACTTTGATAATTTTACTAACTTTATTAACTGTGCTAACTATATTAGTGGAGTACCTCGCTGCAGCACCTAGGCGGGCAGCCGCCCTGCGTGACCGGAGGTTCTGGCCGGAGGGAGAGGCGCGCCTGCGTGCAGGCGCGGTGGCTGCACCGGGCGGCCGGCGGCCTGGCAGGCGCGGCTCGCTTACTGCCTCGGCTGGCTTACTGGCACGGGCGGGATAACTGGCATGGGCGGACGGCGTCCTCGACCGCGGCGGCACTGCCTTGCTCTATTTCTCGCGGAACGCCGACTACTCGGGCAAGAGGAAGCGGCGGCGTTTATACCGGGCTCTGCCGCGCCAAGATCGGTGGCGCGGTAGAGCCTTGCCACGTCAGCGGTCAGCGGTGATGGTCGCCGCCACGTAACGCGTCTGCCGCGCCGCCATGCATGACGCGGTACAGGCATTTGGCCGCGCCATGACAATAGGCACGGCCAAAATTGTTAGTTTAAAAAAAACTGACAGTGTTAGATTTAAAATTATATTAAAAAATGGTTAAAATTAAAAAAAATTCTCTGTTTGCTAGTTGGTTTTCGGGTTCATAAGTCCGGTTTGTGTTAATTTGTTGGAAGAGAAAAACACTGTTGTTTGGCTGATAAGTTCTGGCTAAAACCAACAGGTGAACATGCTAGGGGACTGGCTGGGGGACTGGTACAAGCAAGTTGACAAACAGCGTGCGTATACATGCATGCATGATGCAGCATGCGTATTACACTTGCAGAGATATTCTCGTTGAGAGTGAAGTGTCTGTCAAGATATAGCTACAGCCCCAGTCCGGCATGCTGTTTCTTGCAAGCATTCTCTTGGCGGCATTTGCCATGCATGATTAGATCGACTGAGAATAAGCTAAAACTGTATATATATGTCTGATTTGGAAGAAACTTGTGGCCTTTATTGACCATATATATGTTTCCAAGTTCCAATACCTACCTGCAGGATCTTCTTGTCTTATTATGGAGTATATATATATGCTAAAAAATTGGCTTGTAGCCTTGTAGTGTGTCTTTTCCTCAAAAGAAAAAAAATTGTCTTTGCATGCTTTGTTTTCTTCTGAGAACCTGGTGGTTAGAGCCCCCAGACTGACCCAGAGCTACCCTACATTGGGAAGCAAGTTGGGAACGATAAACAAGTGTAAACGCACCTGCTAATAAACCACTAGCCAACAGCCACATAGTCCGCGAAAAGTTAAGAAATTCGGCTACTGTAACACTTTTGTTTTTATTTAGCAATTAGTGTTCAATTATAGATTAATTAGACTCAAAACGTTCGTCTCGCAATTTTCAACCAAACTGTGTAATTAGTTTTTTCATCTATATTTAATGCTCCATACACGTATCGCAAGATTCGATGCGATGAATACTGTAGTATTTTTTGGGAAAACTTTTCGCGAACAACAAGGGCGGTCTGTGGATTAGACCATGAGATGCCAAGAGCATGTGCACACTGCATCGGATGCATCATCATCATCAGCTGTAAGCCGTTGTTCGTTGCATTCAAACGGTTAGCTCGTAGTAGGAGCTACTGAGCTAGCTAGTACTGTTCAGTTCTCTTTCAGTGAGGTACCCCTGTAATTATATATAAAAAAGTTGATGGAATGCCTTTTAGGAGAGAAAGAAAAAGAAGGCTGGATGGAAGCCTGCATTACTCCTGGCTCCTGGGTCAAATGCACGGCTCAAGGCTATACATGCACACCATCTGACCATAAGTCTCCATGTGTGTAGGGTTTGACGCGGCTTTGAAAATTAAATATGGATATGCACATAGCGTCACAGTCACAGCGATGCATGATGCCTCCACAAAACCAAATTGACATCCGCCCTGTTTGCTAAACTTAGGGGGTATTTGGTTCGAGCTACTAAACTTTAGTAGCTACTAAACGGTTTAGTCACTTTTAGTAACTTCAGAGTTACTAGAGATGACTAAAGTCCTTTTAGTAACTTTTAGTCATAGTGTTTGGTTGAAAAGTTACTAAAGTAACTAAAAGCTATTAAATTTAGTAGCTACTAGGCGAACCAAACATGCCCTTATTCAGAACTACTTTTCAGCTATGAAATAATATTTTCCTCTCACAACATTTCAGCATAAACATCAACATAAGCTATGCTAAATTTCAGCATAAACGAACAGGTGATTCGTCTGGCATCGAATATATTGAATAGGATTAGCTTTCATCAAGCTGCTCCTAGCCTTAGCCTCACCGCTGGGCCGCCTGGGCAGTGGCAAGCCACGGCAGACGACGACGACAGGCCATGGCAATTAGCTGAAGAGAGTAGCTTTCGTCAGAGCAGGATTTTTCTTAACCAAGTCACATGGATATAATCTTATGCCAGCTGCGACCGGACTCCAATCGATTGCTCTTTCAGAGCCGGATGTATCTGCTTTGCGCATTGACGTCGCTGCCTCTCATCTGACTGGGGGGAAAAGGGTAGTTTTTATATAACTGGGAGACTCCGGCTCCGAAAGATGCTGACAAATCCGCAACACGTGTGCCGCTGTCAATTTTGACCGCCAACCATGCAGCTGGAAGTCACACAAGTAATTTTTTTCCACTACAAATAACAAAAGAAATAAAGTAGCAACTGTTTTCAGACATGCTAGCAATTTGTCAAAGAAAGAGTTTACAGGCAGCAGAGTGTTAGGTCTGTGCTTGTGCTTATATCTGAATATCACACAACTCTGAAAATCTGAATGGTAGACGATGGGCAACAGTTTTTAAATAATTAAACAGGAGGTTCTCGTTAAGGATTCCATGAGCAAACTGGCAAAACAACAGCCAGTTGACTTCTACTCGTAAGTTACCTCGAAGGGAGGGGATTGTAGCCTTGGAGGAAACGATTATATCCATAGCAATCTGCCTCTTCATTCCCTGTTCATCAGCTGCTGTAAAACTGCTACGACCGTACCCTGCTTAGTGCTTACGTACAAACGAACTCAAAGTTCGGCACTGTCACTTGATAGGAACGGTAGGATCAGTATAGATCTGACGGGTACAACCTCTTCTACGTATGATAAAAGATATAGTTCATTCTAGTATATGAAAAAAATAGAGTAATAGAGAGGAGAGGAGTTGTGGAGGTGCAAACCATCGGCCGCCTTCGTAGAAGACGAGCTTACCATAGCGTCCTTGTCAGTGATGCGGTGAAGTCCGGCGGTGAAGTAGCGGATGCAGTGGCGGCGGTGCAGAGGCGGCGGTGGCCGGTGGCGGTCTTTTCGTCGCTGGCAACGCCCCCTCACTAGATCGGTTTAGGGTTTAGGGACTGTAGGTGGGGCGTCTAGCGGCTCAGGTGATTCTCGTGCCTTGTGTCCCAGCCTCCACCTTTCTTTTTATGGCGCTGTGCGACGGGGGCCCACCAATCATGGAGCGGTTGGGCGTCCCGATCAGGGCGCGGATTCAAGGGCCCAATTGACCGTTGGGCCAATTGAAAGAGATCAATCTAACATTCTCCCCCTTGATCTCACATTATGACTTAAACTTAACTTACTTACTTTATCCTATTCCTATTTCATCATAGATCAGTGCATAGAGCGTGTCTCATCGTCACGGTCAGTTGCCATTAGATTAAACAGCTATAATGTACCTCTCTATTTTAAAACAGATTCTCAACTAGGCCCTTATTGTCCAGGAATCATAGGCTTTTCCTTAAACCCATGTCGGCTAAGTGTTCTCCGAACACGCTGGATGGTAAGCCTTTTATAAGCGGATCCACAAGCATCTTTTCTATTCTTATATGCTTAAGACTAATTATATAATCTTGGACTTTGTCTTTCATAACATAATACTTTTATGTCAATGTGTTTGGCAGCACCACTTGACTTATTATTGTGAGCATAATATACTGCTGGATTATTATCGCAGTATAACTTGAGTGGTTTATGTATGTCGTCTACCACTTTCAACCCGGGCATGAATTTCTTCGGCCAATTCACCTGCCCTGTGGTCTCATAACATGCTACAAACTTGGCATACATTATGGACGATGTAGTGATAGTTTGCTTTGAGCTTTTCCACGATATAGCTCCTCCTGCGAGAGTGAATATGTATCCTGACGTGGATTTTCTATCATCTCCCGCATAATCAGAATCTGTATACCCCTCTATGTGTAGGAAATCAGATCTTCTGTACATTAGCATAAGACCCTTCGTACCTTGCAGGTAACGTAAAACTTTCTTTACTAAATCTCTAGTGTTCTATTCCTGAGTTACTCTGATATTTGCCAAGTAACCCGGTAACAAATGCTAAGTCAGGGCGAGTACACACTTGAGCATACTGTAAACTTCCGACAGCTGAACTATATGGAACCGCTTTCATTTGATCGATCTCATATTGGTTCCTAGGACATTGAAATTCCCCATATCTATCGCCCTTGACTATGGGAGCAGGTGAAGACTTACAATTTTGCATACTATATTTTTTTAGAACTTTTTCTAAGTATATCTTTGGTGATAATCCTAAAACCTCATTTTCTCTATCTCGGTGAATCTCTATTCCTAGGACGAATAAAGCTTCACCGAGATTCTTCATATCAAACTTCAAGGACAAGAACTTCTTTGTTTCTAGTAGTAGATTAACATCACTGCTAGCGAGCAAGATGTCATCCACATACAAGACTAGGAAAATGTATTTCCCATTCTTAAACTTTGCATAAACGCAATTGTCCTCTATATTTTTTTGAAACCCAAACTTTCTTATTGTACTATCAAACTTCAAATACCACTGTCTTGAAGCTTATTTTAATCCGTAAATGGATTTCTTTAGGCGGCATCCCATACGTTCTTTTCCTTCCACAACAAAACCTTACGGTTGTGCCATGTAAACATTTTCCTCTAGAGCCCCGTTTAGGAACACCGTCTTTACATCCATCTGATGTAATTCTAAATCATAATGTGCTACAAGCGTCATTATGATTATAAAGGAATCCTTACATGAGACTGGAGAAAATGTCTCATTATAATCTATACCTTCTCTTTGCGTGAAACCTTTCACCATAAGTCATGCTTTAAACATTTCTATATTTCCTTTGGAGTCATGTTTAGTTTTGTAGACCTATTTACAGCCTACTGTCTTGGCTCCTTTAGGAATTATTTCTAAGTTCCAAATACCGTTGGTTTTCATTGATTTTATTTTATCTTCCATGGCTTCAAGCCACTTGGATGAGTGAGCGCTTCTCATGGCTTCTTCAAATGAGGTGGGATCACCCTCTATTTGAAATTTCTCACATTCATAAACTTCGTAGTCACCAGGAATGGTGATCTTCTGACTCTTTGAGACCTTCCAGGGGCCTCGTTAGATGACGTTGGTTCTATATGAGGCTGTTGTTGCTCTCCCTTATGTGTGACAATAGGTTCTAGGGGATCCTGAAGGATAGGTTCCTCATGTTCATTCATTGTTGCCAGAGGAGAACTAACAACAGGTGTTGTTACTATATTGCCTTGTACTGTTGGTATAACAACAACAACATGTAGCATGAAGAATAGCTTCTGAACCATAGGAGTGGGTATGTATACCCGCTTCTCTTCAAAACTAATTTCTCGCGCTACCATGCTCTCCCTGATCATATCATCCTCTAAGAAGACATCATGTCTTGTTTCTACAAACTTCGTTTGTCTATCGGGATAATAGAAGCAATAACCTTTTGACTTTTCTGGATAGCCAATGAAATGATAACTGACTGTCTTGGAGCCTAGCTTCCCTATGTTTGGGTTAAAGACTTTTTCCTCAGCTGGATAACCCCACACATGTAAATAGTTAAGTGAGGGTTCCTTTCCTGTCCACAACTCATATGGTGTTTTGGACACCGACTTGCTTGGCACTCGATTAAGAATATGAATGGCGGTTTTTAACGCCTCCATCCATAAACTTATCAGTAGGGTAGAGTAACTTATCATGCTTCTCACCATATCCATTAAGGTACGGTTGCGTCTTTCAGCTACTCCATTCTACTGAGGCTCGCCCGATGTAGAATACTGGGCAACTATGCCATTTTCCTATAAGAACCTTGCAAATGGTCTAGAAACTTGGCCATATGGGGTGTGTCGACCGTAGTACTCTCCTCCACGATCGGACCTTACTACCTTAATCTTTAAGTTGTGCTGATTTTCTACTTCAGCCTAATATCTACAATTTATCTAATGCTTCCGATCTTTCCTTAATTGGATAAATATAGCCAAAACGAGAATAGTCATCTGTGAATGTTATAAATGAATCATAACCATCCACACTCGTCATAGAAAAAGGACCACAGATGTATGTGTGAACTATTTCTAAAATTTATGCGCTTCATTTGACATCATTCTTTATTTTCTTAACGTACTTTTCTTTTATGCAATCAATGCATTGCTCTAAATCTAAAAATTCTAAAGGTGGAAGAATTGATTTCTTAATCAATCGCTCTATTCTCCCCCTTGAAATATGGCCTAAACGATAGTGTCATAATTTCGAAGATATATCATGCACTCTCTTCTGTTTATTTGTTGCATTCATAGATGAGGAAGCATTCTCATTTTCAGTGCTCACATCATTCACATTCTTAGAAAGTGATAATATATAAAGCTTATCTCGTTGGAAGGCAAGACCAATATACTTATTATTAATCACAATCTGGCATTTGCCATTACTAAAATGACACTCATACCCATCATCATATAGTCGTGAGACACTTATTAAGTTTCTACGCAAAGAGGGTACATAAAGAATATCTGAAAGCTGTAGTATAAAACCATCATCTAATTCTAGAGAGAGATCTCCAATGGCTTCAACTTTAGCTTCAACTCTATTTGCAACTTTAATCCTTCTTTCTCCTCTTTGCAGGGTTCTCCTCGTACGGAATCCCTGTAATAAATTTGCAACATGAACAGTTGCACCTAAATCAATCCACCGAGTAGATTTTGCATAACTTAAATACAAGGATTCATCTATGAATGTAATAAAATCCTCACCTCTCTTCAGAAGGCTTTTCAAGAAGTCTAGACAATTTCTCTGGTAATGTCCATGCTTCTTGCACCATTTACACTGATCCTTTTTAACTTGAGCATTGTTGTTCTTCTGATGATGGTCATTCTGAGGGGCTTTCCCTTGAGGTTTGACATTCTTATTGAAATTCTTCTTTTTGTTGTCCTTCACAAGGTTAGCAGAGTCACCCTGTGAGCTTTTCAGCCTCTCCTCTTCTTGAACACACATTGCAATAAGCTTCTCTATATCCAACTTATCGGGCTGCATGTTGTAATTTACAACAAAAGTTTCATATTCCTTAGGCAAGGAAGCAAAAACCAAATGAATAAGAAACTCATCCTTGAGCCCCAAATCCATTGGCTTCAGCTTCGAAGCCGTGTTGCTCATCTTCAGTATGTGCTCTCTGATACCGACACCAGTGTATTTCTCATTGAATAATTTTTTGATCAGAGTATTGGCATAAACCTTTGAAGAGCCAGTGAACTGACTCTCCACTTTCTTAAGGTACTATGTGGAGGTATCACAATCTAGGATGGACCCCCTTATAGCATCTGAAATTGTGGACTTAGCCACCATCAAGCACTTGCGGTTTGAAATGTCCCATTTCTTGCGTTTGAGATCATATTTCATCCACACTTCTGCATGATCTCGCTGTCGAGCAGTGAAATCAACATAGTCTCATTATCTTCCCTCACCAGGTCCACTGGCTCAGTCGGACACTGAGAGCTAAACGCTAGGTCATTTTCAGATAGCGCAAGTGCTAGTTCGTACTTCTCTCACCATACCCTGTAGTTACCCCCTTCAAGAGGCGGTATGTGCGAGATAAAAGCCATTGGGTTGAGTTCTGAAAACACCATCAGAGATAGTGAGAAAACATTAACATACTAATTGCATGCCTTAATTTACCGCTGGTCAAAATTAAAATATACAACATTCTTCTACATTAATTCTACATCATCGTTGGGCAAAAATAGAACTAATGCATGGAAAACTCATAAATAAATATTATAATATTGCTATTATCAACGTTGGTCAGAAAAATAACAATATCATAATTTACTAAAAATTATAACTGTTCCTCAAAATTAAATCATCCCGTTGGTTCGAATTTAATTAGAAGATCATAAACATCATCATTTACAGCGGAAACATGAAAGATAAATTTACCTACTTTTTAGAAGCATTTTACTGTATTTTTTTACTCTCTGAAAAAATTATTCCGTTGGTTTAAATTTTGACAGAGATTGATCATCAAAACAAGGCGAAAATCATCAAATTGCTTCTGAAAATTAAATAAAAAACTTACAACAGCGAATGTTGTGTAGCACGACCCAGTGTGGCAACCGTAGCCCAATAGTGCACGCACGGCCCAGCACAGCTCCAGCGCAGTCCAGGCCCAACTCACGCGCGTGCGCTCCCTGCGCCCAGGCCGCAACCAAGGCCTAGGCCGGGAATTTACTTTCCCGCCTAGGCTCAATCCGGCCCGAGATGCTGCCGGCCATCGGATCGTGATCGACGGCCGTCCGCGCGAATCGGCGGCACAAAACCTGCCCCGGCCACGCCTCTCCTTTAACCCTAGTCATTTTCTTCCCTCTCCCTCTCTTAGCGCGAAGCAAAGCAACAACGATAGCCACCCGCAGCGCAGCCGGAGGAAGGAGGTCGGCGCCACCGCCGCAGGTTCCTTCGTTGGCGCGCGCGTTCACCTAAACGCGCTACCATCGAGATGTCTTGCTATGGTGCCCTGAGCCCAATCCCAGTAGGGTACACGTGGCGGTGAGGCCGCGCCCTCTGGCGGCTCCCTTCCTGCACCCTGGCGAAGCGGCGGCGTGGTCTTCCTCCCGCGCAAACGGTGGTGTCGACAGAGGCAAGAAAACCTAGGTAGGTTCCTCCCCTTCTCCGTCCTTTCCCCTTTAGGGTTAGGGTTTCATCCAGATGAAAATTGAATCACCTCCTTCTGATTTCTTCTTCTTTTCTACCCCAAAGCCTAGATCTACGCCAAGATTAGGCACGACTGATACCATTGATTGGAACGGTAGGATCAAGTAGGCAGAGACGGTTTGTGTTCCATCAATGGGCGTGCATGCTGAAGTGACGGTGGCGAAGGAGAACAAGTACCACCAGCAGCTGTTGTAGCAGGCAGCCAGACACGATTAGGTTGTTATGGTTGTTAGCAATTATGTTGGGGTTTTAGAGACTTTTTTTTGAGATGTCATAATTACCGGTTAGAGAGGGCAAATTCAGGAATACCAGATACACGTTTTGTGAAAAAAAATCACTTTACCTTTATCACAAGCCAAATCATTTAAAGTTTGACCAACTTTATAGTTATTAAGTGTTAATAATATTTATGACATTAAATAGGTAATACTATGAAAATATTTTTCATAAAAATGTAATGCATGCTACTTAGTACTTATTTGGTAATCTAAATTTTGGTAGTGTTTGTTTTTTATATAAACTTGACCGAACTTAATAAGTTAGATTGACTATGAACAAAACCAGAGTGACATGCTCTTGGGACCAAGGGAGTAGCTGTCACTAATGGCTGCAGACTACTTAGCATGGTGACTATGGACTTAATTGGATTGGTATATAGTACACATGTTTAGGGCATCCTTGATATATAGTATGAGATAGTTACAAGCTCTAAGACAACTTTTGTAATAGTATCAACTTAGAGTATATGCATGAGATTAGCTCTTGATCAAGATATAACTTTTCTTACTCTTTGATTAAATATGCAATAGTATGCTTAGAGCTAGCTCATAAGTCATCATTAGAGGTGCCCTTAGAATAGAGAGAAGGGCAAGGGAAGAAAGTATGCTAGCCTCTATCTCTTATTTCGTCTATCTCTCTTGCATTTTTCAAGATTGCAACCCATCTATCAAGGTCCAACCCATGGAGAGAAAAAATGGTATAGGACTAGCTTTGTCGGTGCAGAAAGTGACCAACAAGTAAATATTTGTAGTTTTGCCGCACGTTGTGATCGGAGATGGCCTAGCACTCAATGACATAGAGTTTATACTGGTTCAGGCAACGTGCCCAATGTCTAGTTTGAGTCGGTCGGTGACTTTATTCCTAAGCCCAAGTGCTCGAAGTTTGTAGTGGGGTTACAAACGAGAAGGAGAAAGATGGGGTGCGCGAGTGGTCCGATCGGCTCCGGTCGGAAGGGCCGAGAGCGACAGGAGCTCCTCTATGAGCTAAGTGTTCAAGCGTGTGCTTGAGGTCCAAACCTGGCGGTTCTGTGGTTGTGAGCTAGTGAACTTGATCGATCTGGATTAGCTTGTATGAACTTGAATGAGCTGAGTCTCTTGGGAGAGAGCGCATCCCCTTTTATAGATGAAGGGGATGGCCTTACAAGTGAGAGGGAGAGAGTTCGTATGCTTCTAAGTCTTGTTGCCCACGCCGGCGGGTACAGGAGGATGGTAGGCGCCCACAACACTATTGGATGTCGGTTGTATGTGGGAGGTTACGTCGTCTTGTTTTGGGTATGGCAGATGTTGGCACCTGCATATACTGTTGATGTCTAGAGGCATGTGAGGAGTTTCACCACGTTCACTCGGTACGGTAAATCCCGGCGCCCACAACACTGTCGATGCCCAGAGGCATGCGGGGGGCCTTACCGTATGGGAGTTAACGGCGCCCACAATACTGTAGAGGAAAATGTCAGCGCCCACAATACTATTTGTGTCAGGGTGGTTGTAGAGTACTATTCCTATAGGTGATAGGGTACGGTCCCTGGTATCATGGTTTGACTTGAGCGCCTTACCTTGCTTTCTCCGTTCGTTTCACTGATCCTTTTCAAGCGGGCGTCCCCAGTCGGTTGGTCCTAGTCGGCTCTGGTTGCCCCAGTCGGAGAAGAGCAGTGAGCAGGGTCTTTGCATACCTCGATCGAAGACGTGGGGTCGGAGTCAGAGGTAGTGCTTTGCCAGGCCTTCCGATCGGAGAGACCATTCGGAGGATGCTGGAGACCAAAGTGAGCGCTCCGGTCGGAGAGGTGGGCTAGAGTCAACAAGCGGGCGTTGTTCCTCCTCGGCTAGACCTTCCGGTCGGTGACTGGACTGCCCTTCTGTCCTGTTGTTTAGACTCTTGGGCCGGCCCATGAGTTGTGTGCTGTCTGCTTGGGCCGAGCCTTTGTGGGGAAGTCGATCCATGAGGGACCCTGGGTTTATGAACCCAACAGGAGCCCCCGAGCCCCTGGGCGATTCAGGTAGAATCGTCTGGGGGATTTTTGTCTCGACGGCGGGTGCACGCGAGCGCACCCGTGGGTGTAACCCTCGAGCCCCTGGGCGGTTCGGGCAAAACCGTCTGGGGGGTTTTCTGTGTTGTCAGCGGGGGAGGTTTTTGTTTCATCGGTGGGTGCGCGCGAGTGCACCCGCGGGTGTAGCCCTCGAGCCCCCGGGCGGTTCAGGCAGAACCATCTGGGGGTGTTTGTTTAGCAGGCGTGTGTGTGTGTTTTCAGTTGAGATGGAGTTTTGTTTAACCAAGGCGTCGTTGCGCAGCCGAGGTGGTTTAGTTGTTTTAGGGATCGGGTGAGACGGAGCTCGTGGATCCTAGTGTCAATGCGCGCCGTGGGATCGTGCAAGGTAGTTAGTCTTTTAGGGATTGGATGAGACAGAGCTCGTGGACCCTGGCGTTGGTGCATGTCGTGGGATCGGGTTAGTCAGAGTCGTGGATCCTGGCCTCGGTGCGGCCCACGCAACTGAGGCAGTTAGTTAGTTAGTTTGGGATCGGGTGAGCCAGAGCTCGTGGATCCTGATGGGGTGAGTTTGGGGTCGTAGACCTGGGTGTTTTTGGAGAACAGTCGGAGCATAGCCAGATGGGGTGAGTTCGGGGTCACAGACCCAGGTGTTTTTGGAGCACAGTCGGAGCATAGCCGGATGGGGCGAGTTCGGGGTCACAGACCCGGGTGTTTTTGGAGCGTGGTCGGAGCGTAGCCGGATGGGGCGAGTTTGGGGTTGCAGACCCAGGTGTTTTTGTGTCTTAAGCCCCCGAGCCCAGACGGGCCTTAGTAGGGGTCGGTGTGAGTTTATGTACGTTACCCCGTCCTTGGTTCCTCACAACCGAAGGGGCTAAGTTTTGTCGCTTGTCCCGATCGCTCGGGCTTGAGTAACGTGCTCGGTGAGTTCGCTAATGGGTATGATTGAGTGGAATCTGGGTTCGTCGTTTATGATGGGGTCGGCATAGCCCTCTTGTGACATTCCACTGCTCCTTTACCTACAACCCGGTAGATGCCTGGGTCATTCTGGAGATCGACCCGGGTGGCCAAACAGCCTCCCCTCGATGGAGATTCTATGGGCTTGGCAAGAGGTTCAGGATCGAACAAGAAGGTTGAGATGACCCTGTCTGCCAGACTAGGCGAGGGCCACACAGGGCTCATCTACGTTTTTCTCCCCTGGCTCTATTGTTGCTCATGTCGAATGAGGCAACTGCCGCTTCCTGATGCAACACGGAGCGTTGTGATACATTTCACTGCACATGAGATGCTTAGTTCTTGAGCCCCCGGGCAGTTCAGGGCCCGAATCGTCCGGGAGGCACGGGCGTATGGAATGAATGTGCATATAGATGTATGAAATGATTATAAAGAAATAGAGGGGGTTGGTAGTGTTTACCATGATGACTTATGTGACGGGGTTTGGAGAGCTTCAGTCAAAAACGTCCGAACGGGGCCCGTGCTCGTTGTTCGTGATGGAGTCGGCATGGCCTACATGGGGCGTCCCTTCGCTTCCTACCTGTCTCTCGGTGTGTTTTTCTGAGCCGTTCGATCGACTTAGGAAGCCCGATGGTCTCTCCCGGCGGAGATCCCATTTTGGGTTTTTCCAAGTCCCGCCTAGGGATGCGGAAAGCTACCTACGTGTGGTGACGTTTCGGTTTTCATGCCTGGTCGTGCGATAGTGGTGGGCCATACCTAGGCCACGTTTTGCCTCACTAGGCGGCATTCTGTCTGACCCGACATTGTTCCGTCGGCCAGCGTGCGTCCCATCGGTCAGGGTGTGTCCCATCGTTTCCCATCTGCATTGAATGGGGGGAAGGGGGAGAGTTTTTCGCTCTGATCTTTTGCCCCTCTTCGGCTACCGCGTTACTTCCTTAAATAGGGGGAGGGAGAGGGCTCTTCGTCGTAGTCCTTTGCCTGTTCTCCAACTATTGTCTCTCCTCCTTCTTTCTCATCGAGAGTGCTTGTATGTCATGGTGGTTCCTAAGTGAGAGAGGGGGTGAGCGAGGGGGAGGACTTACAGATCCTTTCATGAATCCCGAGCGCGATGTCGAGCTAGAGGCTGCCCGAGGTGGTGCTGGATTCATCTGCAAGGCCTTCTTCAGGATGGAGCCATGTGTGGACTTTCTTCGGTGGATCTTCACCGAGCGAGCCTTGTCGAAGGGGAAGTTGCTCAAGATCGTGCCGGTGGAGGGTTCCGCACCTGCAGCTGCTCAGGTTCGCCAGTTCATAAAGTTTGATGAGATCTCTTCCAGCCATGGCGGCCATACCTTGGTAGCAGCGTCCTTGACTAGGAGCTGCCTCGACTGCATGAGAAGGTTAGGAGCTCCATGCTCTTCTACTGAGCATCTATGGGTATGACACCCTTGAGGTACCCGTTGCGCTCGCCGAAGTCGAGGGAGCGAAACCGGGCGGGGCCCCGGCAAAGGTGGTTATGTCTGGCAGCATGTGACATGGTTTCTCCTTTGGCATTTAGGCGATGTTGTCGTGCAGTCGTAGTAGTATTTGGAGTAGCAGTAGAAAATGTAATAGTTGAGTTCGTGGGTGAGTCCCCGTGTGAACAGTTTTTTGTATCAATGAATACATCAGTACTATTTTTTATAGAATCACTATCTGTTCCTTGTTTTTATCCTAGCATATCTTTTGTTTTTTGTCATTTATTTTTCATACCTGCCCATTAGTTCCATAGGCTGCAACTTTTTTAAGAGCCTAGGCATGGCCCATGGGGCTCAGCTGCTCGTAATCGTAGGTCTTGGCGGGGTGCGTTCGGTTAGAAGTAAGAACAAAAGTTACATAGGGCAATCAAAGGAAAAGGAATATGCTTCCATTCAGGGAGGAAGTTGTTTACCAAGTGACAGTAAAAAAGAGAGTAAAAATGAGAGGTAGTATTCAGTATTGTATCCGTATGGAGCCCCTGAGCGACCCGGGCTGAAAGTGTTTGGTCTGGGGTGCTTTTATAGGGGCAAGTGTTGACTGAAAAGCGGTTAGACCAAATTTAGGGGAAAACGATGTAGCTACTCAATGTTCCAAGTGTTGGTGAGAATGTTGTCGTTGCTGTCCTCCAGTCGGTAGGTGCCTGGTCGGATTACTTCGGTCACCGTATAGGGCCCTTCCCATGGTGGAGAGAGCTTGTGTTTTTCCTTCGTTGATTGGGTCCTCCGGAGTATGAGATCACCGACTTTGAGTATCCTTCCTCTGATCTTCCTTTCGTGGTACCTGCGGAGGGTTTGTTGGTAGTGAGTGGAGCAGATGACGGTCATCTCGCAGGCCTCTTCAAGCAGGTCGACTTCGTCTTGTTGAGCCTCCGCGGCTCGGTCGCGGTCAAAAGCCTTCACTCTTGGGGCGTCGTGGTCGAGGTTGGAGGGCAGCACTGCCTCATCTCCATAGGCCAGGAAGAAAGGTGTGAACCCTATCAATCGGTTTGGGGTCGTTCTTAGGCTCTAGAGGATCACTAGGACCTCTGCAACCCATCGCCCAACGTACTTGTTGAGTTGGTCGAAGATACGTGGCTTAAGTCCTTGGAGGACCATGCTGTTGGGACGTTTGACCTAACCGTTAGTTCATGGATGTCCGACCGAGGCCCAGTCGATCCTGATGCTGTATCCATCACTAAAGTCTAGGAATTTCTTTTTGGTAAAGTTAGTCCCGTAGTCAGTGATGATACAGTTAGGAATGCCAAACCGGTAGATGATGTCGAGGAAGAATTTGACTGCCTCCTCCGAGCGGATGTTGGTAATGGGCTTGGCCTCTATCCACTTGGTGAACTTGTCGACTGCTACGAGTAGGTGAGTGATGTCGCCTGGGCACTTTTTGAGGGGCCCCACCATGTCGAGGCCCCAGACCATGAATGGCCAGGTGATGGGGATGGTTCAGAGCTCCTGTGCTGGCAAATGGTTTGCCGAGCATAGAACTAGCATCCTTCACACCAATGGATGACCTCCTCCGCATCTCGTAGCGTGGTGGGCCAGTAAAAATCTTGGCAAAAGGCTTTTCTGACCAGTGACCTTGGGGCCACATGATGTCCACAAATCCTGGCATGGACCTCAAGGAGGAGCTGCTTCCCCTGGCTAGTGGGGACACACTTCATGAGCACTCCTGACGAACTCTGTTTGTAGAGCTCATCACCGAGCGCGACGAAGGTCTTGGCACATCGAGCGATCCATCGGGCTTCAGTCCTTTCGGGTGGGAGAACCTCCTCGAGGAGGTAGGCGAGTAGCGATGCTGGCTAGTCGATTTGATTGAGTGCCAATACGGCGACATTTGCGGGTGACGTCATCATGGAGGTACTAGGATCAGAGCTCCCGAGCGCCGGCTTGGCGTTGGGATCAAAGCCCCTAGGTGCAAGCTTGGCGTCGGGGTCAGAGCCCCCGAGCGCTGGTTGGGCATTGGGGTGTGTCTAGATCGGACCTTCCATGACACGGGCGGATGGCTCATGGACATTGTTGATGAAGACACTGCTTGGGGATGGAACCCGTCGGGTAGCCAACTTCGCAAGAAAATCGGCGACATCGTTGTCCCTTTGAGAGATGTGATGTAGCTCGATCCCCTAGAATTTGTTCTCGAGCTTGCGTACCTCTTGGCAGTATGCTACCATGAGGGAGCTTTTGCAGGAGGACTCCTTCATGACCTGATCAACGACTAGCTCTGAGTTGCCGTGAACATAGAGTCATGTAGCACCGAGCTCGATGGTGATACATAGTCTGTTGATGAGGGCCTCATACTCAACGACGTTGTTTGAGGCTGAAAATGGAGGTGGATGGCGTAGCGGAGCCTACTCCCATCTAGAGAGATCAGAACCACTCTAGCTCCTGAGCCGGGCACCATTACGGACCCGTCGAAGTACATTATCCAATACTCATGGGTGACATCCGGGGTTGGTAGTTGTACCTCTATCCATTCGGCAACAAAATCCACAAGAGCCTGAGACTTAATGGTGGTACGGGGGATGTACCTCATGTCGTGGCCCATGAGTTTGAGTGCCCACTTAGAGATTCATCCCGTGGTGTCACGATTGCGGATGATGTCTCTGAGTGGGTATGAAGTGACGACCGTGACTTCGTGGTCAGTGAAGTAGTGCAGGAGCTTCCAGGTTGCCATCAGCACGGCATATAGGAGTTTTTGCACCTGGGGGTACCGGACCTTGGGGTCGGTGAGTACTTCCCCGACGAAGTATATGGGCCGCTGGACCTTAAGTTGGTGTCTCGGCTCCTCCCTTTCGACGACCAGCGTGGCGCTTACCACATGGTTGCGGGCAGCAATGTAGAGAAGGGGCTCTCCCTGTTTGGGAGCGATGAGGATCAGGGCTGACGTTAGGGACATTTTGAGGCTATCCAGGGCCTACTGAGCTTTCTCGATCCAGACAAAAGTGTCCATCTTTTTTAGGAGCTTGTAAAGTGGCAACCCTCGTTCACCGAGCCAGGAGATAAATCGACTTAGAGCCACTAGGTAGCCGGTGAGCCTTTGTATGCCCTTGACATTGCGTATGGGACCCATGTTGGAGATGGTCATGATTTTTTCGGGGTTGGCCTCAATGCCACGCTCGAACACAATATACCCTAGCAGCTTCCCCTTTGGAACCTCAAAAACACATTTTTTAGGATTCAACCTGATGTTGAATCTTCTAAGGTTCACGATCGTCGCGGCCAAGTTTGCAATTAGGTCACTGGCTCGAGTCATTTTGACTACTATGTCATCGACATATACGATGATCATTGGTCTTGGTCGCTCGGTTTGATCAGGCTGATCGAGCGGGTCGATTTGGTCGGAGAAGCATTGCTGCATGCACCTTTGGTAGGTGGCGCCAGCGTTCTTCAAGCCAAATGGCATGGTTACGTAGCAGTATGAACCATACGGGGTGATGAACGAGGTTGTGAGCTGATTGGATTCTTTCATCACGATCTGGTGATAGCCTGAGTAGGCATCTAGAAAGGAGAGGATCTCACAACCCGAGGTGGAGTCGACTATCTAGTCTATGCGTGACAAAGGAAAGTGGTCCTTTGGACATGCTTTGTTGAGGCTAGTATAATCAACGCACATTCTTCACTTCCCGGTCTTCTTTTTAACAAGAACAGGATTGGAAAGGCAGTCAGAGTGGAAGACCTCTCTGATGAATCTAGCTGCCAGGAGTTTGGTGATCTCTTCGTCTATGGCTCTGTGCCTCTCGTTGTCGAAGCGACATAGGCGTTGTTTGATAGGCTTCGAGCCCGGGATGAGGCACAGTGCATGCTCGGTGACCTCCCATGGTATGCCCAGCATATCAGAAGGCTGCCATGCGAAGACATCATGATTGGTGCATAGGAAGTTGATGAGCTCACATTCCTATTTGGCTAGAAGCTGGGTCCTGATCCGAACTATCTTGGCCAGGTCAGCGGGGTCGACCCCCACTGCCTTGGTTTCCTCGAGCAGATGGAAGGCCATCGAGGAGGTTGGTTTGTTGCAGTCTAGGACTACCAGGATCGACAATTCCCTAAGCCGCGGGAGCTCAGACAAGTTGATGACCGTAGTGGCGAGCTTGTAGTGCTTGCGGTCGCACATGAAGGCATGTGAGAAGGCACTGCTTACGGTGATGACATCATTTGGTCCTGGCATCTTTAGCTTGAGGTAGGTGTAGTTGGGGATTGCCATGAATTTGGCGTAGCATGGCCACCCTAAGATGGCGTGGTAGGACCCTAGAAAGTCCACCACTTCGAAGGTGAGGACCTCCGAGCGAAAGTTGGCTCGGCTGTCGAACATGAGGGGCAGGTCGATCTGCCCGAGCGGGCATGCCTGCGCTCCTAGGATCACCCCGTGGAAGGGAGAGCCCACTAGGCGGAGCTCCGATCGGGGGATGCGCATGGCATCGAGGGTGTTGACATAGAGGATGTTGAGGCTATTGCCTCCGTCCATCAGCACCTTGGTGAGGTGCTTCTTGTGGACGATGGGATCGTTGTAGAGCGGGTAGCATCCTGGTCTCATGATGTGGGAGGGATGGTCCCTCTAATCAAAGGTGATCAAAGATTTTGACCAGATAAGGAAGGTGCGGATGGCCGTCTCGGCGGCACATGCCTCCCTATAACGTACCTTGTGCTGGCACTTGGACCAAATGACATCAGATCCATCGAAGATCATGATGCATTCATCGATGTCAGGAAAATCATCTTTGTCCTTGCCCATTGTGCCTCCTTTCTTGGCTGTCGCCTCTTTGCTGTCCCCTTCTTTTGGCCCGCCGGCCTATCATAGGAAATGTTTGAGGAGCTCACAGTCCTTATAGAGGTGTTTGACGGGGTAGGCATGGTTCGTGCATGGGCTATCCATGAGTTTGTTGAAGTGGTCAGGCAGGCCCTGTTGGGGCTACTTGCCCATGCGGTCAGTTGCGACAACCAACGCGGTGTTGTCTGGTCAGCGTTGGTCCTTTTTGTTCTTTTTGCCCCTCTGTGTGGAGGGGCCCTTGTCTTGGTCTATGCGCTTGGCCCTGCCTTTGTCCTGGCCTCCATTGAAGAACGCTCTGACCGCTTCCTCGCTGGAGGCTTGGTTAGTGGCGACGTCGAGCAGGTCACTGGAGGTACGAGGCTTCAGGCATATAAGCTTGTGGATTAGGGACTCATAGGTCCCGGAGAGGAACGTGCTGATGACGTCGATGTCGACGACATCAGGGAGGGAGTTGCATCATTGGGAGAACCTATGGATGTAGTCCCATAGGGATTCGTTGGGCTCCTGCTGGCAACTCTTGAGGTCCTAGGAGTTCCCTGAGTGGACATACGTGGAAATTCCCGACGAAGACCCTCTTGAGGTCCGCTCAGTCGCGGATGCTGTCGTGTGGGAGGAATTCAAGCCATGCCAGAACATGTTCCCCCACACAGATGGGAAGATACTGAATGATGGAATAGTCATCGTCCACCCCTCCGGCTCGGCAGGCAAGGCAGAAATCTTCGAGCCAAATACCGGGGTTTGTCTCCATGGTGTACTTGGTGATGTTAGTGGGCGGTCAGAAGCACTGTGGGAATGGTGCTCTCCGGATACGCTAGTCAAAGGCCCATGGCCCCGGACCCTTAGGGCTGAGACTTTGGTCGTCTAGTCGGCGACCGTGCTTGGGGCGCGTTTCACAGCTCCCCTCGATGGTTCGGTCGGGATCCGTGTCACCTGCTCTTGCCACCGCCCAGTGGACATCATCATCGTTCTAGGCCCAATGCTGGTTGTTGATGATGCTATGAGCATCCTAGTGCAGACCATGGCGATCGATGTGTGGCAGGCGCCAGGTCAGACCGGGGCGCGGCTGTCGTCCCCCGAGCCGCACCCGGTGGCTATAGCGACAAGCGGATTGAGCAATCCATGTATCGCGTCCCCATTCCCTTGGTGGGGAGAGAGGGTGAGTGTCGAAGTCGCGATGCAGAGCTTTTCGCCTGTTGAACAGCGGCGGCTTCTATAAGAACCCGGAGGTTTTAGTAGACTACCCGCTCCTAGGGGTCGACGGGCTTAGGAATGCCGCACAGAAGCATCGCCGCAACAGCGATGTTCTGGCTAGCCCGAGCAAACTATGGGAGATCGTTCTCCTCGTTCATGATGTTGTGTTGTACCTGACAGGCGCGACCCCGGGCGCCACCCACCGAGCCATGTGGATGGGGCGCAACATGCTGTACCGAATGCGTCAGCGCAGGCAGCGGCTAGTTCTACCACCATTGTCATAATTCCTCAGCGTGCGCTTGCGTAGATGCGAGGGCCCCCACACATGGGTCTGGAGGGGTGTGAGTCTGTGCAAATTCCACAACCACCGATGGTTGTCCCAGAGCGTCCGCCATAGCGCACTCTCGAGATGGACGGTGGTGAGGTGCCATGTCGCCGATGCTGGAGCCGTCACTCCCCCTCTCATCATCTAGGAGTTCGTGGAGAGTGGCGGGAGCATAGCTCGCCATTCCCATGAGTTCGGATGTGAGGGGGGATGGCGCCAGCATCCTTCGGAGCCCCCGAGTGTACACATACACGGGGGACACGAGGCCATAGGGGAATCGAACGTATGGTGTTCATGGCACGGGCAGTACGGTTCCTTCAGATGATTGGCAGGAGATAGTAGATAAAGAGTAAATAATAGTACGCATATTACTTACAGCGGGGTTTGAGTAGAGAGTTTGCTCGGAATGAAGCGCAGATGCTGCGTAGTCGAAGTCGTGCGTCCCAGAGTCAATGGAGGGCACCACTCAAATGGGTGCCGGGACGTGAGCCTCCTCACGCCGGTGTAGTATGCCGAGCCGGTTGGCGATGAAGTCCAGGCTTCCAAAGAGGAAGGCCTGGGATCACTCGAAGATGGGTGGAACCCACATCCCAACTGGTGGGGGAGCGGGAAACTCGAGCGAGCCAAAGTGAATCATATCGCCTGAGCCCACCATGGTGAGGGTGGTGTAAAAGTGGGCCATCCAATGACCAAAAAGTGTTGAACATACAATGTCTTCCCCATGGACGGCACCAATGGTTCAAGCGTGTGCTTGAGGTCTGAACCTGGCGGTTCAGTGGTTGTCAGCTAGTGAACTTGATCGATCTAGATTAGCTTGTATAAACTTGAATCAATTGAGTCTCTTGGGAGAGAGTGCATCCCCTTTTATAGATGAAGGGGATGGCCTTACAAGTGAGAGGGAGAGAGTTCATAGGCTTCTAAGTCTTGTTGCCCACGCCGGTGGGTATAGGAGGATGGTCGGTGACCACAACACTATTGGATGTCGGTTGTATGTGGGAGGTTACGTCGTCTTGTTTTGGGTATGGCAGATGTCGGCACCTGCATATACTGTTGATGCCTAGAGGCATGTGAGGAGTTTCACCATGTTCACTCGGTACGGTAAATCTCGACACCCACAACACTGTCGATGCCCAGAGGCATGTGGGGGGCCTTACCATATGGGAGCTAACGGCACCCATAATACTATAGAGGAAAATGTGGGCACCCACAATACTATTTGTATCATGGTGGCTGTAGAGTAATATTCCTATAGGTGATAGGGTATGGTCCCTGGTATCATGGTTTGACTTGAGCGCCTTGCCTTGCTTTCTCTGTTCGTTCCCTGGTCCTTTATGGGCGGGCATCCTCGGTCGGTTGGTCTCAGTCGGCTTTGGTTGCGCCAGTTGAAGAAGAGCAGTGAGTAGGGTCTTTGCATACCCTGGTCGGAGACATGGGGTCAGAGTCGGAGGTAGTGCTTTGCCTAGCCTTCCGGTCGAAGAGACCGTCCGGAGGTGGCTGGAGACCGAAGTGAGCGCTCTGGTCAGAGAGGTGGGCCAGAGTCAACAAGCGGGCATTGTTCATCCTCGGCTAGACCTTCTAGTTAGTGACTAGACCGCCCTTCTAGCCTGTTGTTTAGACTCTTGGGCCGACCCATGAGTTGTGTGCTGTCTGCTTGGGCCAACCCTTTGCAGGGAACCGGTCCATGAGGGACCTCGGGTTTATGAACCCAATAGGAGCCCTCAAGCCCCTGGGCAATTCGGGTAGAATCATCTGGGGGATTTTTGCCTCGATGGTGGGTGCACGTGAGCGCACCCGCGGGTGTAGCCTAGGAAGCCCCCGAGCGGTTCAGGTAGAACCATTCAAGGGGTGTTTGTCAGCGGGCGTGTGTGTGTGTTTTTAGTCAAAAAAATGGAGTCGTCAACCCAGGCGTCGTTTTGTAGCCGTGGTGTTTAGTTGCTTTAGAGATTGTGTGAGACGGAGCTTGCGGATCCTAGCGTCAATGTGTGCCGTGGGATCGGGCGAGGTAGTTAGTCAAGGGTTTGGACGAGACGGAGCTTACTGATCTTGGCGTCAATGCGTGTCGTGGGATCGGGTGAGGCGGTGTCATGGATCCTGGCCTCGATGCGGCCTGCGCATCTAAGGTAGTTAGTTTAGTTAGTTTGGGATCGGGCAAGCCAAAGCTCGTAGATCCTGATGGGGTGAGATCAGGGTCGTAGACCCAGGTTGTTTTTGGAGCGCAGTCAGAGCGTAACCGGATGGAGCGAGATCAGGGTCGTAGACCTAGGTGTTTGGAGTGTAGTCGGATGGGGCAAGATTGGGGTCGTAGACCTTGGTTGTTTTTGGAGCACAGTCGGAGCGTAGCCGGATGGGGCGAGATCGGGGTCACAGACCCAGGTTGTTTTTGGAGCATAGTCGGAGGGTAGCTGGATGGGGCGAGTTCGGGGTCGTAGACCTAGGCATTTTGTATCTTGAGCCCCCGAGCCCTATTGGGCCTTAGTAGGGGTCAGTGTGAGTTGTGTGCGTTATCCCGTCCTCGGTTCCTCACCACCGGAGGGGCTGAGTTTGTTGCTTGTCCCGATCACTCGGGCTTGAGTGACGCGCTCGGTGAGTTCACTAACGGTTATGATCGAGTGGAATCTGGGTCCATCGTTCGTGATGGGGTCAGCATAGCCCTCTTGTGACATTCCACTGCTCCTTTACCTGCAACCCGACATATGTCTGGGTCATTCCAGAGACTGATCTGGGTGGATTAATGGCCTCCCCTCGATGGAGATTTTGTGAGCTTGGCAAGAGGTTCAGGATCGAACGAGAAGGTTGAGATGACCCTGTCTGCAAGACTAGGTGAGGGCCACATGGGGCTCATCTATGTTTTTCTCCTCTGGCTCTATTGGTTGCTCATGTTGAATGGGGCAACCGCCGCTTCGTGACGCAACACGGAGCATTGTGATGCATTTCGCTGCACGTGCGATGCTTAGTTCTCGAGCCCCCGGGAGGTTCAGGGCCCGAATCGTCTAGGAGGCACGGGCATATGGAATGAATGCACGTATGGATGTATGAAATGATTATAAAGAAATAGCGGGGGTCGGTACTATTACCTTAACGACTTGAGTGACGGGGTTTGAAGAGCTCTAGTCAGAAATGTCCGACTGGGACCCATACTCATCGTTCATGACGAAGTCAGCATGGCCTACATGGGGCGTCCCTTTGCTCCTTACCTGTCCCTCAGTATTTTTTCCTGAGCCGTTTGATTGACTTAAGAAGCCTAACGGTCTCTCTGGACGGAGATCTTGTTTTTGGGTTTTTTCTGAGTCCCTCCTGGGGATGCGGAGAGCCGCCTATGTGCGGTGGCGCTTTGGTTCTTGTGCCCGATGTGCGGTAGTGGCTGGCGTGCGGTAGTGGTGGGCCATACCCAGGCCATGTCCCGTCTGATCAGGAGCTATTCCATCAGGCAGGGCATGTCTCATCGATTAGGGCGCGTGTCATCTGCATTAAATGGGAAAGAGAGAGGGTTTTTTGCTCTATCGTTTTGTCTTTCCTGATTGGCGCGCCCTCCCCTAACTGCAGTACCCTTTTCCTTAAGTAGGAGAAGGGAGAAGGTTTTTGCCCTGTTCTTTCACCTTTTCCTCATCTACCGCCTCCTTTCCTTTTCCTTCTTGTCGGGAGCGTTCTTGAGAGCCGCGGTGGTTTCTAGGAAAGAAAAGGGAGAGAGTGAAGGGGAAGAGAAAAACTCACCAATCCTTTTGCGATCCCGGAGCGAAATGTCGGACTAGAGGTCGTCCACTATGAGGGAGTTGGTGTTGAAGGCCTTCGTCGTGAAGGGGTTCCTGCCGCCGAAGGAGGTGGCACACTAGAGGGAGGAGTTCTCGCAACCTTGGCCTGATGAGGTGGTGTCCAATAACCATCGAACGTTAAAAACTTCTGGATGGACAAGGGCGCCGCTACGTTCCTTGCCCGAATGATGGGAGTTTGGTTCCATCTCGCCCGACGCCTTTAGGCCAGCCCCGCCTCACTCGAGGGCTAAGGGGTAGTCTCCGCCTCGCCCGATGCCTTTGGGCCAGCCTCACCTCGCTCGAGGGCTAAGGGTTGGTCTCTATCTCGCCCGACGCCTTTGGGCCAGCCCCGCCTCACCCGAGGGCTAAGGGCTAGTCTCCACCTCACCTGATGCCTTTAGGCCAGCCTCGCCTCGCCCGAGGGCTAATGGCTAGTCTCTGCCTCGCCCGATGCCTTTGGGCCAGCCTCACCACGCCCGAGGGCTAAGGGCTGGTCTTCGTCTCACCCGATGCCTTTGGGCCAGCCCCGCCTCGCCCGAGGGCTAAGGGCTAGTCTTGACCTCGCCCGACACCTTTGGGCCAGCCTCGCCTCGCCCGAGGGCTAAGGGCTAGTCTCAGCCTCGCCTGACGCCTTTGGGACAGCTCCACCTCGCCCGACCCCCGAGGGGTGGGCTCGGTCTCGCCCAAGGGATAAGGACTAGTCTCCGTCTCGCCCGATGACCGAGGACGAACCTTGCCCCACTCGATGTCTAAATACTGGTTTCGTCTTGCGTGACAACCTCTCCCCGTTCGCTTATGATGATGGGTACAGGGCAAGACAAGATGTTTGGGTCAACCATGGCTTCAAGGACCATACCCTACTCCCTGGTAGGAAAGGTACTACCAGGGAACGACGGGACAGGTGCTTTAGACCCTTCCGAGCGTAGCAGAGCCTAAAAAGTATTGCAAGTGCGTGCTCTTCGCCCTGTAGAGTTGTAGGCGCCGCCTTCAGCTCCGGGACATGGAACCCGATGAAGATATACGACAACCACTACGCTCCAGAAGAGGATTTGCGATCTCCACAAATGACAGATATCCCATCACCACATTATGGTCCCAAGGGAGTGGCGCCCGCTTCCTGCCCCCTCAAGTTCACTGAATCAGAGCACACGCTTCAGCCTCTGGACGCCCTCTCCGATCGGAAGACCTTGCCCATAGCGCTACTCCGGACCCCGACCCCACGTCCCTCCGACAAAGATTCATAGGAACCAGAAGGCGTGTGGAGCAAGACTGGGCAAGGCTCATAAGTCAAAGCCACTATACTACAGTCCATACCCTGTGAGGGACAGTGCTCTGTAACCATACTGACATTCTTCAGAGGCATCGACAGTATTGTAGGCGCTTATCATCCTTTCGCACCCATCAGAATGGGTAACTAGGCTGGGTAGACGTGAGCCACAAGGCTAGGTAGAGTATGCATCCTAGCCCTCACGCTTGTAAAGCCGTCCCCTTCATCTATAAAAGGGGATGCGCTTCCTCCAACAAGGGGGTCGACTTTTGACGGCACAACACACACAATCAAACTGCTATCAAGCTCTTGGCCTCCTTTCGACCCTTCCATCAGAGACTTGGGACCAGTCCCTCTCTCGATCGTTTGTACCCCCTACTACGAACCATTTTTGGTGCTAATAACATGAGCAGCAACAAACTAGATGTAGGGACATTCAGCCCGAACCAGTATAAATCTTGTGTTCTTTAGCGCACCATCCGAGCCTAACACGCATTACTATAAATCTACTTGCCGGTGCTTGTATGAAACACCGATAGTTGGCACACCAGGTAGGGGTGCTTGCGCATTCCAAATCAGGCCTCGGATGGCCACCCACATAATCAGCTGGGTCCTGGGCGCACACGTGCGTTTCGGTAACCTAGAATTCATCGTTACACTGGGAGGAGAGCTGGCGCTGGCCCACATGGTCGCACAGTCCCTCCCATCTGTCAGCCTCAGCCACCAGAGGCTCGAGGGCCAGTCAAGCGACTCCTTTGGACCCCAGTTATCTAGGGAGGACCCGCGCTGCATCACCCTACCCCCAGAAGACCCCATACGAAATGCCCCGACAGCGTTTCTGTTCGGTCTCCGCAACGCTACGGCGACCGCTGGCCACCTTCTGGCACTACGTATGGTTCAGCCGCCCACGGACAGCGAGTTCATGGGGACGATTGAACATGATATGGAGACTCTCCATAGGCTCCTCACTGAGGAGCCAGGATCATTCTCCAGCTCGAACTCCAGTAGGGGGAGCCACCACCCTTCCTGGGAATGCTTCATGGCGCAGACCCCCGAGGGGCACGTCAAAAGTGTCTCCGGGGAAGAGGCCACCCCGATAAGTAACCCTGGCGGCAGGTCCGGGGAGGAGACGGCGGCCCCATCTCACCTAAGGATGGAGCAGCTGAGGGCCCGCAAGCTGGAGATCGATGAGGTCGGGCAAGGGCTCGTCTGGGAGTACGCGAACATCAATCGCGAGATTGAACGCCGCGAAGACAGGGGGCACGCGCGCGCCATGGCCCACACCGTACACCAAAGGATCCTCATCGACGATGGGACCCTTCCTCACTTCGCTCAAGTGAGCCAAAACATCGCCGCAGCAACCACCTTGCTGCACGGCCTATCGAAGGTTGCGACGTCCGAGGATCATCGCGCTCACCGAGAAATCCGCACGTTGCATGAGCGTGCGGCGGCGCAGTAGGCAGAAAGTTCATTGTCCCGACGACACGAGCCTGACACTAGCCAGCGTACGCCCTCGGTGCACCCCACCAAGGACGCGTCCATTCACCAGACACCGCCAGGCGACAGGCAGGCCTTCGCCGTCCCGGTGCATCAACGTCTTGACCACGACCGCGATGTACATAGCACCATCGATGCCCGCAGGCGCGCCCACGGTGACGCAGGAGAGGTAGCCCACCGCGGCTATCATCCCCGATGTGGCGGACGCTACGATAGCGGCGAGGACTGAAGCCCAAGCCCTGGCTGTCGATGTTTGACCACCGAAAGCCTACCACGGGGGTACCTGGGGCAGTATGTTTGGGTTTCAGTGTATGCGGAACTCGATGGTAAACGTAAGAGACAGTTGATTTATCCTGGTTCAGGCCCTCGATCGTAGATCGAGTAATAGCCCTATGTCCAGTCGGCGTTAGCCTTTGCGTTGGATTGATTGTAAAGTATTGTGTCATACAATTGCTCTGTTGAACCCCCGATCTAAGGTGCCCTGCCCTCCTTTATATAGTCAGGAGGCCAGAATCCTAGTCGGTTTACAATGAGAGTTCCTAGTAGGATTACAGAGTAATACTACTACCAAGATTACAGGAGGAGAATCCTAATTGGACTAGGTCTTCTTTCTTCCTTGCGGGGTATCCTATGGGTCCCGTACAGACAAGCCCCTGAGCACTTCATGGTTGAGTTCTGGAAGCCTCGTCTTGTTCCTTCAAGTCTCGTTGATCAGGAACAAGCGTCGTCCGAGTGCTTTCTTGAGCGAAACTATGTAGCGCTTTATGAGATCTTTGCGTGATGTGTACTTTTTTGTACTCTTTTTTTGGAGAAAAAGGTACTCCTATTTGGATGTAGCCCCTGAGCCTCTTGCTATTTGGCACAAGGAGCTTGAGGATCTTTTCTTGAAACCTTCCTGATCCTTCGTTGAAAGGCTCCCTGGCTTCCTTGTTGAAAAGAGTTCTGATGCTGTGTTCGGGTTCTTTTTGTCTTGTGGCCCTGACGCCGTCTGTCTTGAAGAGACATTCTGAGTGGTGTGCGCTTTTTTGGAGAAAAAAGTGTACTCACTGAGTGTAGCCCCCGAGCCTCTTGCTATTTGGAACAAAAAGTTGGAGGGTCTTGAATCTGAGTTGTTTGATAGAACCGTATACCTCTCCTTTTGTAGCCCCCGAGCTTATATCCGGGTTGTTTTGTTCAGGAAGAACTCGGAAGCAGGGTTTTGGCATATTCTCTGGTAGTCTGCTATTGTTAGATATAGTTGTATGGTGGTGGTTGAGTTTGAATGCCTTTTGTTCACGGGTTGTACTGTGTCGGTATATTCTTCCAAATATGCCTGTCTTTGAGTACTGTTCTCTCCCGCCTGAGTCTTCCATTATTGAGTCCTATCTTTTCACTGTGTCCTTTGTTAGTCTTATTTTGTTGGTACTCCTAGTCCATGTGCACCGCTCCTTGGATCTATAAATACCCTCCCGGAGTGCTTGCTTTCATCCATTGAACATTCTGTTGAAACCTTTGTGATCACTAACATGGTAGTTTGTGAAGTAGAGCAGCCCCCGAACAGGTTCCGTAGTTCCTGTGTGTCTTGTTGTAGTTGGAGGAGGTCTTGTGATAGGGATTAGAGGTAGGCTAATCCCATGGCAGCAATGTACCAAGATGTACGTGGCGGTAGTTGGAGGAAGTCTTGTGATGTGGACTTTGTTCCTTCATCTGGCAGTTCTGGGTTGATCTTCATCGCCTGTCTTGAGACTGTCTGGTGCAGATCAACACCATATCCAACATCACATCGGTCTTGGGTAGACAGATGCCTGTCGGCCTTCTCCGCTCCATGTTGTCCTGCCGTGCTGCTGATTTCCGCCTTGGATGCACTGCGTCCGTCCTTTGAAGAAAACAGTGTAGCCGATGGCGGTTTGTCCTTCCGAGTAGCAATTTGGGACACGTAGTCGTTCCAGAGCCCAGCCGTGTCTGTGTTCTTCTTTGCTACTTTGCTTTTCGTGGTACCGAGTACGTTGGGTCTTGTAAGATTTGTAATCTTCTATTTTTGAAGTCGCTTGTAATGGAAAGAATCTTTGTCTTCTGAGTTGTTATTTACTTTTTTGTTGTAGTTCCGGTTGCTTATGATATTCCTGAGTTCTTCTCATAAGAACCGAGTTCTTATGTTCCTTGTGAAGTTGCCCTTCTTTTCTTCTTTGTTGACGGGTTGTTCTTGCAGTTATCTGATAGCTCTGCAGTAGTGCTGGATGGATAAGTCTGAAATCTACCCGTTGAATTGTACCGTTGTGTGGATTTGTGCCCTCTATCATTTTAGTTGTGTCGGTAAATGGACCATTGCGTTCTCACATGGTGCTTTAACAGGCCTGGTGGGCCGTTTTTAACGCTGTAAAATCTATTTAAAGACCCTTCATCTTTTTTTTCTTTACTGCCTTTCTCTTGCCTTCAAACCCTAGCCTTCAGTCATCTGCCGTCGCCATTGCCACCGCTGTCTTTAGCGCCGCCATCTAGGCTTTCTTTTCCCCTAATTGCTTTTCACCTCCGTTAGTACATGGGTAAGAAGAAAACCGCAAGTAAGTCCTAGTCTTCTTTCATGGATGAGGAGTCGTCACTCTCCGTGATCGTGAATCAGGAGTTTGTTGCCATGAGGGCCGCCCAGAAGTCTTGGCCGACTCCGACAACCACCGAAGAGCAGCTCCATGAGCTTGTCAGCAACGGCTTGATCCAGAGCAAGGCTTTTGCTGAATGGAGAGTTCTAGGCGAGCATCGGGTTCCTGCTCCAGGTCCTGGTGAGATCGTTCTTTTTGTCTCTTTCATTCGCGCTGGACTTTGCCTTCCCACCTCTGCTTTTCTTCA